>NW_020799092.1:30108390-30206838 GCF_003259725.1 Athene cunicularia
AAGCAAAACAAGATCTTCACCGTATAGCCAACAAGCATCGCAAGTATACTGTATTCGCCCACAGGAAAAGCCATCGTAGAAAGAACACGCTAAACCTTGAAAGTGCTTTTGCAAAAACAAAAGGGGGGAGAGATCTTGGCTCCAGGTCAACCATTTGCTCTGCTGTAAAACGCATGCATTTTTTCCACCAGAATGCCAGAGCAATACAAAACCAGTTTTCTTTATCAAGGCATCAGGCTAAAGACTTCATTGCAACTTGCCCTGAATACCAGAAAGACTCCATCTCTTCAACAGGGAAGTGGTGTCAACTCTTGGGGACTCATCTCCTCAGAATTATAGCATTCTGTTGTCACTCACTTAGCTGCATTTCAGATATTAAAATATGTACATGTGTCTGTTAATACCTTTCCTGGAGCACTGTTTGCATCCTGTCATACAGCGGGGAGTCAAGCATCTGATCTGCATTCCCCATTCACGGGCTGGTCAGACCACTGTGAAGCATACACCTGGCAAGCTAAAGCATCTATTACAACAACAAGAACAACAACAACAAGAACAACAACAACAACAACAAAGGGGCAAGATGCAAGATACCAATCTACACCTCACAAAAGGCTAAATAAGGCATTATATGTAATGAACATTTTAAACATTTCCCCTGTCTCACAGGTGCCACCAGTATTGTGCCGTCTTTCATCACAGATACCAGATCAACAAGAAGTCCAGAGCAAAGCTCAAGTGTTAATAAAACCTAGAAAGGGGTAACTGAGAAGGACCATATCTTTTAATAACCTGGGGAAGAGGTTATGCTTGTGTCTCCACAGGTCTCATCTTCAGTGGTCACCAGCAAGGTGTGTGCAACCACACCTGAGGTGTGAGAGGCAGCCAGCACTCAGGATCCAGCTGTGGGTGCTGTGAGTGCCCCTGGGCTGACAGTTTGTGATCTCTTCGACTGATCATTCAAGCAGAATATCTGAGTGATGTTTGCTACTGCAACAGAACAAACTACACTACAGTTGCCATTTCTTTTAAGAGAAAATGCTAACAGTAATTGTAACTCCTTAATGAAATATATAAGCTTACTAGTCACTTATGCCAGATGTACTTTAGATAAAATATAGTTATTAATAAGAATAAGATGCTGTAAGAATGTGTGTATTCAACTTTCTTTGTTTAGTAATATTAAGAATTAAGAGCTCAAGTATTTAACCTTATTTAGAAACTCCCTTGGTTTTCCCCCTGGAGTAATGGCCAGGCTCCAGGTGGAACACAACAGGAGGATGAAATCAGATGTTTTCGCTCAAAGGAAGTTGCCAGTTATTTTGGCCTGTTGATTTAAGGGCTGGACCTGTTTGCAGCGACTTTGGATGCCTCACGTATGAATGGATGCATCACGTAGGGTTTCCAGTTTGTGAGGAAGGGCACTCTAAACTCTCGCTCTATACAGTGTTCCCCAGCAATTGCGGATCTGAATGTTAGTACTTCTATTAATTAAGTGTGCTATTCCGTACTTTCCTCACTGTTTATTTTGTAGTATTTAGCCATATCCCTTGAATGTGGGTAGTATGGGATGCTTTGTACTTAATAGGGTACCTTTAACAGTTTATTGCGGTGATTAGGAATAATATTATTGATTATAGTAAGTATTAGAATAGCATATAGTTTTATAATGAGAAATATTAGTAAATTTATGCTTGTGCAGCCTGCACAAAAAGAAAAAGTGGGAATTCAACAATGCAGAATGGCTTGCAGAGAGCAAGGCCATAGCTCCCTTCAGGAGCTGGTCACAGCCACCTGAGGTAAACAAAGGAAAAAACCCAGGGTTCACTTATGCTAACAGAGGACTGTTATGTTAACAAAGAGAGAAACTGAGGTACATTATGACCTTGGGGGTGATACAAAAACAGCCCTGGGAGAAAAACAGGTTCAGAAGAGGGAAGATGTTTATGCATACCTGATATACCAGAAGGGGCTGGGATATTATAATGTAGGCTTTTACATGTATCCAATAGATTTGTGAGTAGTATGCATGATTATTGTAGAGGGCTTATGTAAGGTGTGATTTCTTTCAATAAAGTTGAAGCTCGCTCTATCATTCACATTGAATCGGCTGCTTGCTTCCTCCGCCCGCCGCAGCAAGGGTAGAAGCCTATCCTGTAGCACGAGCCACAGCCCAGACAGTAGTAAAAACCTTATTGGAAGACTTGATTCCCAGATATGGAATAATCCAATATATTGATTCTGATCAAGGCACACACTTTACTTCTAAGATAATAAAATTATTGAGTCCATCATTAGGTATTCAGTGGGAATACCATAATCCATGGCATCCAGAGAGTTCAGGAAAAGTAGAAAGGATGAATCAAACAATAAAACAGCCAAATTATTGGTAGAGACGCAGATGCCTTGGACGAAATGCTTACCTTTGGCACTTTAAAATATAAGAACCAAACCACATAGTGAGACTGGGCTATCCCCATACGAGATGCTATATGGTATACCTTATTTTCAGTGAATGCCCCTGGAAAATAATGTAATTGTAGGTTATTATATTCAGAACTATAGAACTGCCATTGGGAAAGGATTAAGAGAATTAAGATAAATTGGGATAATAGCTGAAACCCCACGTCTAGGATTCCCAATTCATCAAATACAATCAGGTGACTGGGTATTAATTAAAAGTTGGAAAGAAGATAGCTTATCCCCTCCATGGGAGGGACCATTTCTTGTTCTTCTGACTACAGAGACTGCGGTACGGACAGCTGAAAGGGGTTGGACGCACGCCGCTCGAGTTAAAGGACCAGTGTAGCAGCCTTCAACGGAATGGACTGTGGTATCTAAACCAGGAAGTCTCCAAATGACTATAAGGAAAAACCAGAAGATGACTGAATGAACCACTCTAGAAGGGAAGTAAGAAATAGTCTATACCAGTGGCTCCCGATAGCCCCTGGGGATACTTTACGAAAAGTATATTTTGCACCTTGGAGGAGAGAAAGGATACCTCACCAAACTGGGGGGGTGGGGTTATATAAGTTAATGGGAACTCCGTAAGTCCACCCTTTCTGTTGTGAAACAGAAACTGATATACCTGAACTGCCCACAACAGAAGATCTATTGGAAATTCCATGCATAAAACATCCTACCTCTGGATACACATGTTGGGTTACTTGTCAATGTTCAAATTGTAACAGAAAATGGTCTTGTATTTCATTTAAAAGGCAACTTTATTGTATGCAATGCCAAGAAAATATAATAGTTAGTAGAGAACAATTTGCTCGAATAGAGATCTGTACTTTATTTTGTGGATGGGAGTTGTTAATACCTACAACCTGGGAAGTATATGAGACAGAGTGGCATGAAGTCTTGAGACAGTACGCCACAAAATTTGCCTGGAAGCGGGCACAACAACAAAATAGGTGGAAATATCAACAAATTTAGACTTTGAAATTTGATTGGCAATTATAAATCTAGACTAAAACTCAAAATAGACTGTGTGTCTTCAGGTATTTGAGTTTATGACTGAAAAGAATCACTTCTGAAGAGTATCACTGCTGTTGAGAATTCATATCTCATTGCTCCAAGCAAAGGAGTAGGTGAAGGGGACAGAGGGGTATAACGGTGGAGATAAAATCTGGATAAAATACATCCACTAGTAAGCCTACAACTGAAGACAATGCACAGAAATATGAGTGGTATTCTAGTGTTGTTATACCTAATCTATATTAAAGGTGTAACAAATGATTGGGTACACCAACCTTTTGAATGGATTTTAGCCTGCTATGAGGATACAACAATAATTCGAAAAGTGATTACCTCCGGAGCTCCCACGTTCAATGTCACCAGTTGTGACTTATTGAGCCCTACTTTGGGGTCTCATTGTAACTTTGAACAACAGTGGAGCTGGGGAGCAACTAACCTAAAGGCCACTTATTGGTGTCCAAGTTCAAATCCAGGAAGAAGTTATTGCAACTCACCAGGTTATTTTTATTGTGACTATTGGGGTTGTGAAACTATAGCTACTGCTTGGGATGTATTAGAGAAGGACAAAAATCTAAAAGTCAGGTGGAGCGCTGAACATTGTAAAACTCCAACCTATGATCATTCCGGGGGTGTAATAAATGCTGGAAATTGTAAAAATTTGACCCTGACAATACAGAAACCTGAAGAACCAGGATGGGTCGTAGGAAGGACTTGGGGCATAATGCTGAGGGAACCTGGAACTGATAGGGGAGGATTAATCCTGATCCAATAAAGACCTGTCCTACTGACATCTGAACCTAAACCCGTGGGCCCGAACAAAGTAATAACAAATGAAATTGGCCAGAATAAGACAGTAGTAGATAAAATTGGAACTAACATCACAAATGCCCAGGAAAATATTACTGTTTTGGGACGCACAAGAAATACCCAGGAGAATATTACTGCTTTGAGATGCATAGAATCTAACCCCTTATGGCGACTGGTACAAACTGCGTACCAAGCCCTTAACAGTACCAATCCTAACGTTACTCTTGGATGTTTTTTGTATTATGATGTCAGACCACCTTTATAAGAAGGGATAGGACTTAAGGTTACATACTGCCTAAGTAATGAAGCTAGCCTGGAACAACGTAAATGCAATAAAATCGGGCTTACTATGCAACAAGTTAGAGGACAAGGGACATGCATAGGAAAAGTGCCTAGAAACCAAAAGAATTTCTGTGGAAATAAGATACAACGAATAAACAAAGCTGGTAATAAATGGGCTATACCAAAAAAAAGGGGGATGGTGGATTTTCTCAGAGACAGGACTAACTCCGTGTTTGTCCCTAGCTATGTTTAATGAAAGCAAAGAATTTTGTATACAAAGAGCAGTCATGCCTCGGATTTTATATCATCCAAAAGAGTCTGTCTTTGAATATTGGAATAATAATAACCTCAGGATAAGGAAAAGAGAACCACTCACTGCCCTGACAATTGCGACCCTCATAGGTCTAGGAACTGCAGGGGCAGCAACTGGAATTACTTCTCTAGTACAACAACATAAAGGGTTATCATCCTTAAGGGCTGCAGTTGATGAAGATTTAGAGTGAATTGAAAAATCAATTTCATGATTAGAAAAGTCCCTTACTTCCCTTTCGGAGGTCGTTTTACAGAATAGAAGGGGGTTGGACTTATTATTTTTACAGCAAGGAGGGCTCTGTGTAGCTCTAGGGGAAGAGTGCTGCTTTTATGCAGACCACTCTAGGGTGGTTCGGGAATCCATGACCAAGCTGCGTAAAAGGGCATTATACAAAGAAAGAAGGAAAAGGAAGCTCAACAAAACTGGTTCGAATCATGGTTTAATCAATCCCCTTGGATGACCACCCTAATAACAACCTCAATTGGACCCCTGATTATTCTGTTATTAATTCTCACTTTTGGACCTTGTATCTTGAACAAATTAATTAACCTTGTTAAGAACAGGATTGAAACTGTCCAACTCATGTTATTAAGGCAACAATATACTGACTTAACCCAACAAGAAGAACACCGACTAGAGACTGAATTAGAAGATGCCAACTTTTTAGGGGCTGCTAGGGAAGCTATTTTTAAGCTTAACCGGCAAATTACTGTATAAAAAGAAAAAGGGGGGACTGTAATAAACTGTTGTAACTAATTTGCTAAGTTAAGCAAGGCAGGTATGATAGGTTTGAATGATCTGTAAATGTTAAACCACACTATCCTGCTGTCTAAAGTATTGTAAAAATACAATATGGTACCCTGTGTGGGTTTTGAAATGATTTGCAGTTACTATAACCTATATTACAATGAATGTTTGAATATATATGGATAAAATATAAAGTATGCCATTCGGTTGGAAAAATGTAACTACTTCTCAGAAACCCCATCACCTAGAGCTGATAGGCAAACCGCTTCTTGGAAACCCCATCACCTAGAGATAACATGTAACTGCTGCTTGAAGAAAAGCCTGCCAAAAGATGGGATCATGAGACTTTCAAAGGATCCAATGGAGAAAGAGCAGGACAATCATCTGACAAGAAGAGGATTGGTTAAGACGGTGGTACAGGAGTATAAAAGACGCTGCTTCTTAGAACTCCAGTGTGTGTCTTGGTGGAGCGGAGACAGCCGGCACCTCCAGCGCTGCTTTGTCTATTGTTTCTCACCCTAAATCAATTGAACCCAATTAAAAATATATTTATATTTTAAATTGGCTCATTTGATTATAACAATTTCCTTTTAGAAAGTTTACATCAGTCAATTAAAATCACCCTTTCATAGAGGAGAAATTAATGGCCATAATGAAGACATTTCTGGTGAAGATGTTCAGAACATGCACAACAAGGCATAAAATGTTTATTCTCACTGTTGGTGTGATATTCCACTTGCTGGCTGTGACACAGCATTTGTAGCTAGAAAGAGCATTGGCATTTTTAACATTCAAATGCCTTTTTCCTATTTGCCTTTTGTAATTTAGTTGTGAAGGCACTGAAAGTAACATGTCTGCTGCTTCAAAATAATGTTTGTGAAATTTTCAGAATCATTTTTGCACAGGTTGATAAGCCAGTATGTCTGGGGAGGGCATCAAATACAATTTTGAGAGTGATTTTTCATATTAAAAATGGAAGTCTTTGGGAAGGTGAGGTGGTAGCAAAAAGAGAAAATCAAATTATCTGTTGCTGGGATTGCGTGTAGAATTTGATCAAGGCTATCTCCAACAGGGATGATGACAATGGTAATTTAAGAAAAAAGGTGGGAAGTTAGCCTCAAATCCAGCCATAACTGTAGGGCTAATATGGTACAAATGCCCCTCCTATGTAACATAGCAGCCTGGTTGCTGTTTGAGCTATAGTGAAAGAACAAGATGCCTTGTTTTCCCAGAAAATTGGTTGGAAGATCTGACTGAATGATGCCAAATTGTACCAGCCAAGGATATGATTTGTGCCATTGTAGGATACCCTCTGCTGTAACAGTTTCTCACTCTCAGTGCCCACCCCAATCGCTTCCTAACTTAGTTTCACTATATGTAACCCTAAATAATTTGTTTCATTCACCTTCAATCAATCCTTCACAAATTGCTGGAGAAGAGTAGGGACTAATTCAGTGAAACATTTAAGCACATACTACATTTGTGTAGAGGATCTAACCACAGATGTTTTAAGATCTGTATCACCATTTGAAGTTTTGGGAGGCAGATTTCCCATAAAGATCCTCCTTCATTTTTGCCAAAGAGGTAATTGAAATATACCAGGAAAGGAGTAAAATGCCCTTTTGATGCTATTACTGAAGGTTGCACAGGGAATTCCTTACACCATGCAGCCACACACACACAGAGTCTTACACATATGTTCTTAATGAGGACAAAAATGAGAAAATAGGCCCACATACTTTTTGGTTATGTAAGTTTTTGAAGAATTACGCCTCTTTGACCAAAATCAGGAAGGGAATGTTTCTGAGGTTCCTTAATTTCCTCATCTCCTTGATCTATCTTCAGCTACTGCTGCCCTTTCCACTGTCATTTCACCTTGAGAAATCCAGTGTCTCGGTGGGCACTTTAAATCTAAACCAGACTGTAAAATCAGGCTCACTGAGAACAGAAACAGCTCTGTGTGACCAGTTCCAAGTAATCAACGCAGCTTTCAGTATTGTATTTGCAGTAAACTCTTCATGGTCAGAACAAAACAACTCTGCAAACACTTTCTTGAGAAAAGATAAAGTAGGTCTGGATTCAGCAAATTATTTAACTGTGTACATATATTTAAGCATGTGAATAGTGTCAGTGGGACTGCTTGCATGATCAAAGTTATGCATGTGCTTAAGTACTTTGTTGAATTTGGTCCACAGCAAATAAAACTAAACTGATACTTAACAAGCAGAAAAGCAAGCTAATTTGGAGTGGGATTAATTTATGTCCTGCAGTGTATTTGCTTAACTGTAAAATGAACATTTCAAGAGGCTGTTCGTTTGTTGTTTTTTTTTTTGTTTGTTTGTTTGTTTGTTTGTTTTTTAATAGAGCTGCTGTCTGAAATTAGGGGAAGCAAACAAGCATCAGATTAGAATTTAAGTCAAGTCCATTCTTCAAGCTCTTTCTTCCTAGTTTACTTATTCTCTTAATATTTATTTTTTTGGAGCCTGAAGAGCAATAATTCCTGGTTGTTTCTCCACCATGTTTTCTAGATCTTGCCTTGTTATTTTCTGTTTATTGAGTATGAGTGACATGCTGTGTTAGGTATACAGAAAAAATGCAATCTCTGCCTTAAAACAATTGAAATCCAAAAGACTGATATTCCAAGATGTGAAATATGTTCAATTTTCATTTCATATAGCAGGTTCTGGATGCTACCAGAGACTCACAGATTTCAAGACTCAGTTCGATGGAAGAAATTCAAATTAACTCAAACAAACAGAAAAATCCTGAACAAATTCTTCCCCCTTCTTCCTGACCTGGCCATGTATGTTAACTCACATTAATTGAGGAACTATTCTTGAATAAGTAACCAGGGTGATCCTATACTATTTTTGTTGTCAGTACTAGCATTAATACCTGGTAACTCTCCCAGTTCCTGCCTAAGCATGGCATGAATATATTCAGACAAGATACTCATAACCGTGGCTCTTCTGTCTAATGCACAAGAATCAGAATCAGCTAAGCCTGGTTCTAGCTGTTAATCAATAAATGGCTCTCTTTCTCTGTTTTTCCTGTATTAATATTATAGGAAGTCATGTTCTTCCTTCAGAGGGAGCTCAGTTCACTCAAGTTAGAAGAGTATGTGTTGAAATCTGGGGAGGGAGGTGTTTTTCAGCCAAGTGAAACATTACTGTCAGACCTCACTCTTATGTGCATTATGTGCATTATGTGCACATGTGCACATGCTTATGTGCTTATGTGCATTATGTGCATTAGCCATAAGATTGTAAGATCTAAATGAATACCTATGAACCAGGTTTTAAAGTTTTCACTGGCCTGTTTAAATCAATAGTTAGCTGCCATGGTCTGTTGTAAACTGTATTTTTTAAAGTATTTTCCTTAAAGTTCTGTCTTCCATAGATCATTGCACATTAGAAAAAAAAGTTTGTAGTTGTCATGGTTACAAAGAAAACCAAGAAAGGTGTGAACCTTGACAGTCCCAAAACCAAAATGCACATAAGAGGAAATCTAAATGATGTATGGTATAAAGGGAAAAGTTACCAATATTAGTATTTAGACATTTAATTTAATGTGAATGACAATTAAATGCTTTGCCTATTGAGTTTTACATAAATAATTTGAATCATCTTTTTACCAGATTGTGGCAAGAACTATCAGTATAAATCTCAAGAAATTTAGAAGAGAGAAAAGTACTTACTATAGCTCTGATAAAGTATGGGCAGATATCAGCTAAAACAAATATCCCTCTGGGTACTCACCTTCATCTTCCTAGAGAAACTAAAAGGTGACAGTGTGACCCAAAGACTAAAAAAACATCTGAAGATGAAAACTTAAATTTACCTAAAATAAGTGTTATGTTGAAGAGTTGGTTTAGCACAGAATAAACCTCACAGTTTAAAAAAGAAACCAGTGACTGAGACAAAAATAGTTGACTTAACTAGAAGTGAATGACAAGAAAAAGATTTTAATTTGGACTTGGAAATGTGTATTTGAAACAGGTATGATATTTAATGTAGGAGTTAATTTGCTTGATGTCTGGAAATCTGTGCCCTTTTTTGATTGAGGACATTTAGACAAGAATATTCTTTTGTAATACACAGAAAGGTTGTAAAATCTTTGTGATTCCAGTGTTTGTTTGTTTATTTGTTCCTGTAAAACAGAGAAATTCCCCTCTCTCTCCAGGCATGATACAAAGCTTTAAGATAGTAAGATGTCCCCTCATGAAGCTCACGAAACAGCAATATTTGAAGGGCCTATCATGGTACAGCTGCATATGATTTAGCACAATTATAATTTCCAGTATAAGACATGGCTCTATGAGCAAGATATTTAAATATATTTAAATACATTTATAACTATATTCACTTTCAGTTTATAAATTTGTTATTCTTCTGTAAAGCTGGCAAAAGTATGGCAAAAGACATGCCTACATTTTTATTATGTACAGATTTCTATCATGCACATAAAAAGAAATACTAAGCCCTTTCGTATTTTGCCCTAGTAGATACATTTTAAAACCTTTTTTTCCTACCGCACAGTACTTCATCTCCATTGAAAATGACAGCAATTACCTGTACCCTGAAGCAGCAAAATCCAGCCTAATATACTTTAAAATACAAAGACTGCAAAATTTCAAAAACACTTCAGTAATTCCAGAGTTTAAGCCCCATTTTCATAAGTAAGTTAGGGCCAGATTTCCAAAGCTTTTGGAAAATGCAAATAGATGCCTAGAGGGCTTTCAAAAGCACACATCAAAATGGAGGGGGGGGGGAAAAAAAAAAAAAAAAAGCCAGAACAAAGTGTTGCTGCTGAGGTTTCCATATTAAGAAGTTTGCATGGGAAAAAAGATTTTTTTTTTCTTCTCATGGGTTTTTGGAAAAGCTTGGTAAGAAACACTAAAACATCACTGTACAACACATCTTCAAATCTTTGTAATAGATGTTTTAGGTCATCCTAGCAAATCTGTTGCAGCAAAAACTGATGCTTTGCTTTGCAAGGTCTGCATTTAACATGAATTCAGCAGATTCATTTCTTTGTTGAAAATAGTTTCCCTGTTGTTTTGTAAAGTCTTCTTCCTAGTCACATTCCTTGCTGAGAAAACATGAGAGGGCAAGATAAATGGTTTCAACAAAGAACTAATTTCCTGACCCTTATGACATGTTTGCACCAAGCTTCCCCACAGAGAAACAAATTGGATGACTTCTTTAGGATAATAGGGTAGTTCGATGCCTTACAAGTTATTGGAAATCAGAGCTGTGAAAATATCTTTCCTGGCTTTACTTGTAGTTGCCTCTCATCAAGCACTTTGGTTTTGAGAGGTTTCATTTTTTGTCTACTTCAGACACAACTGAAAAAGCAGAGAGAATAGCAAAAGCAGGTTTGTGAGAAGGTTTCAGATATATAAATTATAAACTGGTTGTTATAGGGATTAGTTTCCTTACTGCTGCTTTTCTTGTCTCTTCACCTCTTCCTTTTACATGGTGTCTTTTTAAGTCCAAAATCTTCAAAGGTCAACATGCCGTTGTGAAGCTCCATCCACAGTCACACATGTATTTACAGATCTGTGCATGTCCTCACTGGATTAGAGGTTTCCTTGTTAAACTTTTAAGGGCATGTATCTTGGCTTCTTACATCTATTGGAAGTACCTATTTTACTGGCAAATCACTATTGGTTCATTGTGGCTGTTGAGATGGACATGACTAACACTGAATTGTGCAAAATGGCCACTTTATTGTTCTAACAAGCCTTTTTATAACTTTATTAAGAGTATGTGTCCATATATGATTGTTTTAATTAGAGACTAATAGTTCATGATTGGATGACCTCTTCTCTGTTGCAACCTCGATAACCTTCCTTTCCTTGCAGTCAGGCAGTTCCGGTCTTGTAGTTCTTTACTCTTGTTTACTCAGCTCTTCTCGGGACTTTCAAGTCTTTTAAGGGTACACGGTTATCTGCTCAAGATCAATATTACATTCTGATCCCTTGGACCAGCCAAGGTCTCCCATAGTTTATGCCTTGTGGTTTTCCCCCAGCTCACAAATCTTGCAGATTTGTTGTGCAACACCCTAATTCCTTGTCCTTCTTGGGGCACCCTACACTGGGAGGACTGATGGATCTGATAGTCATGCATGTGGAGTCACAACCTAGGGGAGTCTGTGCCAGACAGAGTCCCTGAGGTGCTCCATGGGGAGGTTTCCCAGTGTGAACCTCCCTCCTAATGCCAGGCACAGGCTTGCCATATGTCCTGACACAGCTGCCTGGTTATATCTTCACATAACCCATGTCTGGGCTGACAGTTCCTGGCTCAGGAGAGGTCTTTTGATAGCTATCAAATGGGCTGCCCGGGTTAACGAAGTGTAAATCTGTTTCAGCAACTTTCACTTGAGCATATCCTATGATCTTGGAGACTATAAATGAGGTAAAGCCTTCACACTGCTTTGGGGTTCATAACAGTTTTATGGATGGGTGGGAATTATACCCAGGAGTTCAGCAACTAAGAGGGCACAGATCCAGGTTTCTCTTGGATCAAGTGTTAGAAAATACCATTTGGCTGGTTATAAATCACTCAGCTAGTCAGTAGCCGATTTTGGCAGCTCAGCTTCAGGCTTTGAAATTGTGTGCAGTCACAGCTAGACAGCACTGGGCCGCTCCACAACTACTGTAACTCTACAACCAGAGTTGCAGCTCTAGATGCCTGATGAAGCTCTGCTCGACTGTACATCTCTGAAGAAGCAGAATGGCACCTCTTTCCACAGTCTGTTTTCTTCACAGCCAACACTCAGTCTCATGGAAGCATAAGAAAGGTGCATTTTCCAGCATCTTGATATAAGGGAGAAAGTATCACCCAGGCTAGCTGAAGGGTATGGATGTGCTCATGGCAGGGACTGAAGCATGGTAGAGAGATCCCATTACAAAATAGCTTTAACAGTGGCATTATAAGGTCAGGTCTGACCTGAGATCAGGCCAACATAATCTACCTTTCCAGGAAATAAGCTGAACACAATGTACTCTTTTCTATACTAGGGAAGTATTTTATAACAGTTATTTAAAACTGCAGCTCTGTTGCTGAATAGCAAGCCCATTCTGGCCCAGCCAGTTCCCTTTTTGCAGCTCCACAAAGCCGCATCATTTTGTAGCTGGGAAGGATCTGTGAACTGCAGAGAGCTATCAGAAGGGGGGTTGTTGCTACTAATACTCCAACATGGTGGTGGTTACCTAAGGGTTACTAGGTGGTTACCTAAGGGTTACTAGGTGGTTACCTAAGGGTTACTAGGTGGCTACCTAGTCCCTTTGTGGTAAGGACTCTACACCCCTATAGCAAAGAGATAGTGCTTCATCTTATAGAGTACACAGGTCCTCTGGGGTATTCCTAGAAGAATAGCAGAGTTCTGGTAGGAGGGAACTTTCTGATGGTCTGACCGTCTGCTGGTGGTTAAAGGCAAGTGGCACTTTCTCATCAATATAAATCCATAAGCGAGCGCAGATCTACAATAATGTGGGTTTTTTCCAAGTTAAAATATCATGCTCATATGTGAAAATAAAACTACAAAACCTCTGAAAATATTCATGTATATAACTGTAATGGCTGGAGAAGTGTAATTTTAATTTTGTGTCCAGGGCCGCATTCTCAGCCTTGCTTCAAAAAGACCTACAGTGATTTATACTAGATGAAGATCTGGTCTATAATTTTATATACCAAGTAAAAATGATCACTGGTTTCAGTTTTTTCCCCACTGCTCCTTATAGCCTGAAGCACAACTCTCCAGTGAACAGAATGATGAATATTCCAATGTTCTGAACATGATGGATTTTAATTTCTTTTTAGAGGAAGCAGAGGAAGAGAAAAAGTAATAGTTTTAGAGAGAATGGCTCTGTTTGCTTTTTTAAGTACCCACACTTGCCTGGTAGTCTGCTACATAAGTGAATTTTCTTGAAATCTGATTATTGATGCACCTTTTTCTTTATTATATCTTTTATGTCAGACAGCCCACCAGAATAGTTCCTCAAGAGAGAATGAAAAGGGTGGAAAAGCAGAAAAGGAGCTGTAATGCTAAATGTCAGCAAAAAAAATAGTATTAAGTATAGGTGGTCAAAACCCAGCAATAAAGTTTTGTTTAATTATTGATGTTTTTCTAAAGAACTCAGCTGTAAAGGAATCTGTTATGTGACATGGTAGAAATTTCCAACACAGAGACATCATTTCATTTGTGCACTAAAACTTTCAATTGAAGTGTAAGCACTGGAGGTGTAAGTAATGCAAACACAGCCCTCTGGCACTAACTGGATCGATACTGGATGTATTCTTCTTCGTTGCTGTAAAATCAGAGCTCCAAGCTGCTTTCAAGGATCTCGTGGGTAAGTAAAGGCAAACAGTGTGCCAAGCAGGAAAGCAGTAAACACACAGTAAATTGATTTAGGCCAATCTTTATTCTTTCAAGCAATATTAAGTAACCTCTCAGCTCTCTGTTTTACTAACCCATCCATGACTACTTCTGCTGTTTGCTTTTTCATGTCACTCTGTGTCATGCCTAAATAAGATGGAATGGTCTTTTTTTCTGGGGGTCATTTTAATTTGTTTTCTAGGAGCTGTGCTTACAGATGGCAGAGTTATAAGGATAGTAATACTAAGGAAAGCTGAAAAAAACAGAAGGTCTTGAGTAAGTTTGACTTTTTTAAGGTATTGTAGCAGAAAAGGGTTTCTCAAGTAATGAGACAGCCTTTCAACCAAAGAGAGAAACAAACAAAGGGGCAAGATGCTATAAGATAATAATTCTGTTTATCTGTGCTGTACAAACACTGCTTGTAAAGTAATGATAAGACCTTTGCACTTAGTTAACACAGATGATACAGGTATCTCTCTGAGATGATTTGCAGATCTCCAGATTCAGAAGAGTCTCTTGCCTAGATTCAGGTGGGAAATGGTTTTCCAGATGGTCCAGTGAATATTTTAGAAATATCAGCAAATTTTTCCTACAGTCTAGTGAAACACATAACACATGAATACTGGAGTGTGCATCCCCATTCCTCAGGAAAGGACAAGAGTAAAGCAGAATAAAGCTCCTTTTTTTCTTTCAGAGCGGGAATACCAGAAGGTGTCTTCTTACTCTGCCCATCATCAGTTTGCAGGGGTGCAGTTAGTTCCCTCTTGCCTCAGCCTACCTTCATTTCCCTGCTGACAAGTGGGCTGGCTCACAGTGAGAGAGGCATCAAGGGGCCAATGCCCTGTTTTGCTTCTGCACTTAGAGTGAGGATGAACCTTACTCTGAATCACCACTGTTGGGCTTCTTGCTCATTTTGGGGTTCTCTGATTTTAAGCATGCCACACCTGAGGAGCCCTGACAGAAGCTGTGTTGAAACATACATTTTCAGATTAACAGATATTTTCTGACAAAGCCCCCCAAGTCTTTCCTGTTAATCAATACCTTCTTGGCTACCTCTAATTATAGGAGTTGGGAGTCTGCTCCATCTCAGCTTCCCTTACACAGGCTGGCATTGAAAACAGAGGCACTTAGGGCAAGCAATAATAATTCCTGTAGGCTGTAAAGTGAAAGACGGCAATAACAGGGCCTTGTTACTTGGAAGAAGCAGGCTGACTATAAGGAAATTGGATTAGAAACAGTTTTGTTTCTTAATAATGGGAGAGTTATGAAGATGATCCTGTTTGTTATTTGCCAGCTATGCCCTGCTGTGGAACTACCTTTATTTTTCGGAGTTTTTTTGTTGTTTTTTTTTTTTCATCCAGAGGCACTCTTCCTAAAACAATGTATCCATCCCTGTTTCACACCAAACTTTTGGGAAGTTTGGCAAAGCCATACACCTATTTATGCCTAGCACTGTGTGAATATTTCATCTTTCAAAGCTGTCCAAGAGACTCACCATGCAAACAAGGTTCTAAATAATTTTGGGACAAATAAGGTGTGTTTTTCTCTCCACCGGTTTTAAGTGTTTAATAACCTTGACAAAAATTGCAAAACCAAACATTGCTTTGAAAAATCAATGCTTTATTTCAGAAATGCTACAACAAAGCATCTGAGATGGTTTTGGGTTTTTTTTCTTTTTTTTACCCCCATCATAAGTAATTTTTAGATACCCACGAGACCCAGCATCCTCAGGACTAGCCTGTCATCTCTTCCATGAAAAGGAATGGAGTGTAAAGACTTCTCAGAAGATTGTCATTTTTTGTGTGGTACTGACAGAGGGGGCAGGTTGCATTTGCATATCTGAGCAAGTATTCCTTTTTAATTTGTTTTCTCATGGTCAGTATTTGCTTTCCAAGTGGGTGAAAGAGTGCTGCTATTGTTAATCCCATGGGAGATGCCTGCACAGATAGATTACAACCGAGGAGTGTGCCTCAGAGCAGGGCTCTTGTCCCTGTGAAGCCTTGGTAGCTGTCCTGTGGTTCATTGCCCCAGGCATTCCCCTGGTTTATGGCCTCTTGGACTAGGTGCAGACCACCGGGTGATCGTACCTCAGGACAAACAGCTATCCCTGGCATTGTCCCAAAGAAGAAGAGAGGCCAGGAACCTGTGGTATAAATGTGTGAGAAAGAAGCCAAGGGGCTGAGGGATGTGAAGTAGTGGCCTGTTCTGCAAGTCCCATGTTTAATGCGTGACACTTCATAGGTCTTGTTATCTGAGGGCTGAGACAGTGTACGATTATCATGTAGGCCTTCAGGAAATGAAGGGGCCAATTTCACCTTCTCTACTCTTTCTTCAGGGTTTGGCAGTAGTTTCAGAGCCCAAGCACGTGATGGTTTGTTTTGTTACATGGCAGGCTAATGCAGGACATCATCTGGGATGTCAAGGAAATGTTTTTCACTCAGTATCATGAAAATACCTAGAATGTTATCAAAACTCTCTGCTTTCTGCTGAGCGAATTTATGTGTTTCCATCTTCCTAATCTGTGTAGACACAGAAGTCCCCCAGACCAGCATTAGTTTTCAAAGCTGTTGAGAGAAAATACCTACTTTCCTCTGGTACAGGCAAAGTCTGTTAGTACAATCAGGTACGCTTTGTATCTGTCTTGTGCATGCACCTCTTGTGGCCTTACCTCCAAGTAACGGAGAAATCCATCTGTGTAACAGCTATGACATGAAACTAGTGTGTGTCAGATAGTTCTGGCCAAATGATTTCTGACTAGAGTTCCCAAAGAAAACTCCACACATCTATAATATATTTATGGCTCTGCTTACTCATGATTTCTCCTCCTTGTAGTCTCTTTTAATGACGGCTATGAAAAATTAAACCCCTTCATTGACTCCAGTGAACTAAAAAGACCTAACAAATGAATGGCATGTTCCTCAAACACCATTATACCAGTTACTGGTTGACAAATTTACATCGATACACAGAAAAGGATCTGTTATGAGTTTCCTGCAACCTGTAGCATGCTCAGGGACAAACGCTTCCAGAAGCGGGACTCACATGAGTCCCATGCTGTGACTGATGGCAGTTTTATGACCCTTAAATGGCCAGTGCTGTTTGTGCAGCGGTAAGAATGGCTAAGTGAATTTACAGTACGTAACTCCAAAATGACATTTTTTAACTATTTAGCAGCAAAATACCCCAGAGAGGGAATGTGAACCCAAACAACCCTTATATGAAGCAATGAAAGGGGAAGGTTGGAGCTGTTGTTCTATAGAACATTGTGCTATTGTGCTGTATCTTTAAAAAATTTAAATCTCCTATAATCTGGAGGCAGACTGTTCAGTTATTTCAAGGTGAATATTACTATAATACACTGTGCAATTTGCATAAGACATACATTTGGTTAAATTCTTTTAAAAGGATACCATCAATTTAAAGATTACATTTTCCTGGGTCATTGAAGTTAGGCACATACTAATTTATTAAAATGTAATGTATTATATCTAGGAAGAGATAATATCTGCCAAAAATTCCAGGGAGGATTTAGAGGTCTTGCTGTGATGAATCAAGATGATAAAGGCATATGGTGAGACAGCTGCATTAATGAAGCTGCCTGTTCATCAAGGAAAAGGGGTGCAGTGCAGCGGAAATAATTGTTTGGGAAGGTAGCATGGAGAGACAGAGCAGTGGAGCCTACACAGAAAGAAAATGCATCAAACCTTATTTACTGGGTAGCATTGCAACACATCACAGAAGTGGCTGCTAACTTCACTTAGCATTGACAAATACTGTCCAGCCATGTGCAAATAAAAGTTCCTGTATCGAAGATCTTTCAGAATCACATTGTGCAAAAAAACAGTGTGGATGCCTCATCAAGTAACTACCCTGTCAGGAGATCTGAAGAAGGCTTGCAGTGTAAATAGCCCTTTTCTAAATTTTCTCTTGGTAGATGTTTGCAATTAAAATAACCCCACGGGAATACGAGGTGCTCAGATGACAGTGGCTGTAGTGGAGGGAGCATGGCTATATGATGTCAGCAAAGAAAATGCATGAGCAGCAATTTCAGAAGTGAAACCTGAGGGCTACACAAACTCCATCAGCAAGAGGATGAGTCACTGAGGCTAATAACTTGGCTGGGGAGTGTGATGCTTCAGTGTAACAAGCACTGGAGAAAAAAACATGCCGGAAAGCAGCATCAGCAAAGAGACAAGGTGAGATGGAGGAAGGCTGGTCTTTCAGCCTTGCTCAGTGCGCTGAGATCATCCCTGCAAGTCCACTGCTCTCGCTGAGAAACTCTGAGAGAAGAGCTGTTAAGTAGAAAGAGGAAGGAGAAAAAAAATCCCTGTTGGAATCAATGCTGAATTGCAGAGGTTGCTGCAGCAGTATGGGAAGGACCTGGATAGAGACAACCGTGATGGAAACCCTACGACTATGAGTAAGGAGGAAACAGCAAAGGCCAATGATATGAGACAGCAGTGTGCAAGGCCCTGGAAGTTGGTCTCAGCTTGAACTTGGCCTCTGTGTCAGCAAGATTGTGTAAGCGGAGAAATTCCTGCCAGTGTCTTGTGCCGGGGCTGGAGTGCTGGGAGCTGGAGGCTGGCAGGGATGGTATTGCTGTGAAGGCTGACTTTCTCTTATGGCTGGGTAATCTGTACACCAATTTCCCTTATGTGAATGCCAGCCTAGACTAGCGGGAGAGGCCTGAGATGAGGAGTATGAAGAAAACAGTCTTTATGCTGAAATTATTTTGTTAATTATTGCAATTGTAAGCCAGTCCTTAGAATTTAAAAATTATGCCCTCAAAGTTCAGCAGTAAGTGCCCTACCTGATGTGCAGTGTTTTGAGACTACAAATAATTTCTCGAATTTTGGTTCCTAATACGCACCATTAGCACAAACCTTTTCCCTAGACAGTCTCTGCTTTTAACCCCTGAGAGGGTGTGAGAAGTTCTGATATTATCTGGTTTTCCCAAACACACAGGGAGCCCTCACTGAGAACTGGAATTCCATGGGGTGGGAAACACATGTCCCAGAGGCCAGAGCAAAGATGTTTTCCTACAAGACGTACTCTAAGCTCCATCGTCCCATGCCATGAGGAACACACAGACTCCTCCTGCCCCATCTAGGAGCAGGAGGGGCAGGGAGGCAGGATTCAGGCAGCTAGCCAGCAGCAACCCAGCAACAGATCCTGACACGCATCGGAGCAACCTTGCCCTTCCTGTGGATATTTCCTTGAAAGGAGTGATTTGGCCTTAGGCATAGAAGCCGCTCGAAGAAATAATTTCTATTCAGGAATTGCTTGCTTTCCTTTTGCACAAGTTTGTTTGGAGTTATTTTTAAGGATCAGGCTAATTGTTTCACATGCTCATCTTCTGGTATTTAGCAACTTATAATGTGAGAAAGACACACAGGAAAATTAATACTCATAGGTTTTGAATTGCAAGATAGCTTTCAGAGGAACTGAATGTGTTTTTTTCAATGTTACTGCCAAGAAATCTTTGGGGCTTTGAAACTAAAATCTCTTTTCCTAATTTCTAAAAAAACCTGCCTTCATTTGATCTGAGCACAGGATCTGAATTGTGTTTTGGGCTCTGACTTGAGATGGATTTGTGGCTTAAACAAGGAAGTTCAACTTCACCTCTTCCCTAGTTTTCCCATCTGTGAATTATTGTTTTTCTTCCAGCAGAGCTTTATAAACATCCAAGCAAAAAGGCCTTGGAGAAGTATACTGTTATACAACTGCTAATCATTACTATTCTTCTATTGTATTTGGTGACGTAAGAAAGTCCTAGCCAGATGCCTTAAAATCTGAGGAAATGTCTGCAAGACATCTTTGTGGTAACACATGGGTGCAGATTCCATTCATCATTTTCTTGACAGTTTAGCTAACTACTCCCAAGACAAAAAAGATCACTGAAATCCCTTCCAGAAATGTTAGCTGAAGGACAGGAGCAAGTCACTAAAAGCTCAGGCAACCTGTATAATTGGAAATTCTAAGGCTTGCGGACTAAGACAAAGGGGTTTGCAGATGCAGAAGGTAATCAAAAAATGCTAGCTTGCTATGCATAGGCTTAACCACTATACACAGGGATTTATACCTACACTGGGGAAGAAAAAAAAAAAAAAAAAAAAAAAAAAAAGACAAAAATGTTTAGAGCTCTGCACAGTTGGAACTACTCATCCAAAAACACTGGTTTGAACTTTCCGAAGTACCTGTGGGATTTAGAACAAATCCAGGTTAACGTCAGTAGAACTGGGGCCCTGACATCACTTGAATAATTGAAAGCTTGAGTCAGAATTGCCAGAAACATGTTTTTCAACCTTTTACAATTTGCAGCACATTAAAACTTTTTTTCCAGTGGAAATGTCAGTTCCTGTACAGTGATTTAATACTGCAGAAAATAGGTTTGCTTTTCTTAGTTACCCTCTGCAGCCCTTAAAAACATCCTTTGAACATACAGATTTCAGGTTAAATCCTTAACTCTGACATAAAGTATTTATTGCTTTTCTCTAGAGCCCTTTGTCCCAGTGTCACTCAAACACTATACAAAAGCAGCATCTAGTCCTTGTGTTCAGAAAAGGCTGAAAACCATCAACTTTAAATGTTTACTATTTAAAATTTGTATTTTAAAGCCAATTTCATGGGGTTTTTTGAGTTCTAGCTTACAATGTTTGGATGTTTGATGTTGGTAATGATGTATTCCTGGCTTTTTCCTGATATTACATGCCTTATGTTGGTCCTCTATGCATTATAGGCCCAATATTAGAAACATATTTCCATATAGAAATATGGTGGAGGGTTTCAGGCCCACTCCCCCTGCTTGTTTCCTGCTGAGTGCCTTAGAAAAATGGGAAGCAGTCTGCCCAGGACAATCAAAATATAACATTATAAAATTATATAGCGACATATGCAAACTTGAGATCCAGATCTAAGCTTGCTTCTGGGACATAGTCTGTTCTAGCAAATTTGAACTCATCTCTACTGTCTATTGAAGCCTACACAAATGATAACCTGAGGAGACCAGAGAGAGACAGGAACAGGCCAGCAAACACAGCTTTGAAGGTTGTATTACTCTTTATACCTAAAAGAACAATGGCAACAAGAAATTCGCTTTGTGTTTATAACTTTTACCTTGGTTTGTTGTTTGTCTTATAATAAACTTCTTGACTCACTAATCAGCCATTCAGAGCAGCTTTCTGAGCTGTGACTGAGGAAAAGATGAATGTGTCCAATCTTGAAATTATTCAGTGAAATGCTACTCTGCATATTATAGCTACAGCATGATATATTAGCTAATAAAACACAACACAAAAAAAGCTTTGGATGACACAGTGAGCAGTCAACAGCCTGCTGAGAAAAAATGTGAAGGAAGGAATTAGTGAGCTGTGTGGTGAAGGTAGTCGGTCCAGGGCAAAGGCTGAAGGCACTAGCCTTGGTAAGGCCTGACAGGTAACAGTAGTTGATCGCTGAGGGGCTTTGGAGTGAAAAATCTGTGCTTGATATGGTCGTAAGGGAGGGCTGTGAAGAGCAGCAGATGGAAGTGATGATCATCTGTTTGATGTGAAGAGACAGAACACCACAAAAATCTCTTCAAAATTGCAATATATCCCAACTGGAGACAATGGGAATTGAAAATCACAGGTCAAGAGCTGTCACTCCACCATGGACAGTTTGACCACAACAGGGCTACTGTTGCCATCCTTACACACCTGATACCTAGACAGTAACAGGATTTTAGAGACTTGGGAAAGCAGCAAGACCTTCTCTGAAACAGAGTGGCACATGGGGGTTTGGAAACAAGTGAGGGGCATTGTTTAGGTATTTCATTTAAACTACATCCAGCCTGGAGGAAGGGAGTGCTCAAAAGAACTCGAGGTTCTTCTCTGTATTGGGTCAGATTTCTCCCTGACCCTCAAACTCACCAAGGATTGATAGTGTCTGACCTGAAGAGCCTGACCTGGTTGGTTGTCAGGTTTGGGTCGCTCTGTTTCATTTAGTTCAGTTCCTCTAAATAAAGCCTTAACTGAAGACATTATTAATGGGAGTGGCTGCAGTGTTCGATGTCTGGTTTGGTGGCCTACATACACTTTTTGGCATTGCAGAGAAATTGTTAATTGTTACAGTTTGGAAAAACAGACTTATCCAAAGTAAAATACTGAAGATGTTAATATTATGAACAGAGACTTTCACTTCTGAATGACAGATTAAAACCAGCTCCAAATGAGGAAGATTCCAAAGTTGCTACTTCTTGGGAATGACTGGTAGCCTACATGATGTTAGTTTAGCTTCCTCAGATGAGGTCTGCCTTTTGACTTGCACCAATTTTGTCAGTTTTGAAAATTATTGAATTAATCTAGTTCACAGCTGTGCCAAGGTGTCCATAGCTGAAATGCAGCAATGTAAATAGAAGTGCTGGAACAGCTTGTATGAGCACTTGTTTCATCTGTTCATTTGTTTCAGTGGTTAGTCCCAATGTTTGGTTCAAACAGCCTTTCATGGCCACAAAATTAAGGGAAATCTTGGGAACTTGCAGCTAAGATTGCAGTTTTGGGGTGAAATTTGTTTTTAAACCTTTGGGGATTGGTTATATGGCAGTACAGCCTAACAGTGTGACTGAGCACAAACATTAAACAAACCATTAAAAGATCATTTCTACTCTGAAAAGACAATTTCTTAAGTGCCAGGAAAGGCCATATCTACATGGTCACTGAAATCTTTATCTGGCTCCTTGTTCACAGCCACTCTGAACACATCTTTACTTCCATGACCACCTACATTTTTTTTCTGTAGAAAAGCAATGGCCTCATTAAATAAACCTGACCAAACTGGTCTCTACTTTGCACCCATTCTCTGTATACTAAGGGTAACAAGGACAGAAATAAAAAGCTATTACTCTAAAGAACCTTGTGATATGTATATTATATGTATTGAGAACTGGAGTTTTCTGAATTTCAAGTACCTATTTTTACACTGGATTAGCATTTTCCCTGCCCCTCCAAGCCTTGTTAACAGAGTGTCATGTGGCTGTCCAGAGTGATCAGAAGCAGGAGGGGTATCCTCTCTTCTGCTCAGTCATTTCTGCTATTTGGGCTTATGGAATGCCAAGAATGACCACAAACTTGCCACTGGAGAGGTATGACGCACTTTGGAGCAGGTGTTTGCTGACAGCAGAAAAACAGTGGACTCCTGCTTTCCTCTCCAGGCTCCAGATACAGATGTGCTTTAGTGGGCATGGTCTTCTACCTGTCTTTCTGAAGCATGGTCTTTCCAGCCTCTCCTTTTCCTTCTCGTGATGGTACCCAGCAAAGTGCTGCTGGTGCATTCACCATCATCTTGGGTGGGTTTTGTAAATCACATGGAGTTTCCAGGGACAACAGCTACACTTAATCGTTAGATTTAAGGTAGGCTTGGTGTATCTGCAGGAATGTCAGCTGAAATAGCGTGTGCAGTACACTCATACACCTAGTCCTGTCTATTCCCCACCCTAGTTCTCCTCACTCAGCCAACCATCTTTTCCTCTGCGTAGTCAGTGTCAGCATTGCCCCCTTCTCCAGGCCATCAACATGTATCTCTATTGACCATTCCTCAACTTTTCATCCAGGCTTAGTATCTTTTTTCTCCCCAAATCTCAGTTTCTTTGAGAGCCAGACTCTTGTCCTATGTCCTGATCCCCCATCCCATCTCCCCTTTTTCTACTCCAGGCACCCAGTCCAACCTCTGTAAACCTCAAGTCTCTGTCCTCCACCTCACGTATTGGTTCACAGTCTAATCTTCACTTGCTTGTCACATTGCTGTATAGTTCTGGTAGCTTCCTTCTTCATGGGGTATGTTCCAGAGGAGAAAAGTCCTGGGAAAGCAGGTGGGAAGGAGTGCCTGCTCTTGGCTTCAGTGGCCCATCCACAGGTTAGAAGAGCAAGAACTGCAACTAAAGCAAAAGTCCTGCTTGTCCCTAGGATGACAGATGTGCAGTGCAGATGATCTTTAGCAAATCTTTAGAAAATTAAGCTGTGAAGTTTGATTGAGGCTGAGTTTTACAAGTTCAGGTGTGCTAACAGCTTACTGCCAGCAAGTGTGAGGTCTCCCTACCTCCTCTTCCCGAGGGCCAGCTGCCACTATTTATCTTTCACCAGCACTTGTATCCCTTGGAGCTACCTCTGATCACTAGCAGAAAACTAATCCAGCCATTTTCTGTGGGATTAACGAGTTGAGTTAGGGGAGCCCACAGAGGGGTCTGGGAAGCGTGAGAAGTGACACATGGAGGGGGCTGAGACAAGCTGGCTAGAAGAAGCTGGGCAGGGACCTCCCCATTCCTTTAGTCCGGAGCCCCTCAACAAGCTCCACTGATCAGAGAGATGCAGTCTCTGGAACTGGTCAGATGGTGACTGCAGTTTTTCAAAGCCTCATAACATGGTTAAATTGGGACAGGCTTTCACGAAGAATTTCGTGTTCCTTTTTCAAAGGTTAAAGTCATTAAAGCCTCTCTGAGAAAGATTACCAGAATATTTTCATAAGGCAAAGTATACTCTAGCCCTGGTTTTAGAGATAAGAGAAACTTCTGGCTAAAATATTCCCATGTAATTCAGGTTTAAATAAATATTCAGCATGGAAATTTTAGCTAAAATGTCTAATGTTTAGTAAGAGTATTTAAGCAATCTTAACAATAGAGCTGCCAGCCCCACCTACAAGAAATAGTTTGCACCCTTTTGGTAGAAAGATCTAAAATTGAATGGGTACAAAGCAAAGCTGGCAAAATTATGTTGTTCACTATTTCCCAATGAGTCATCAACAGGTTTTATAAAATTTTGTTTTTTAGAATATGAGATGCTTTTCGTCAAAAAGTAGCATTATAATGAGGGAGGAGTAGAAATGCATGTGCTTTTCATCTGCACAGAATACAAAAAGACTATGTAATGTAAAACAGACCTTAAAAAAGACAAATAAGAATGTTAAAGAAAAATGCTGGTAGAATAAATCTGGAGAAAAATGTTTCAAGTACATACTGAAATCCTTTCATATCATCTGAAGTATAGAGCTAGACAGAGAAAACCACACCAAGAATCACAGAACAGCTGATAGATAGGCTCACACACCTAGGACTGATAAACAAGTTTTGTGCAAATCTCTTTCACACTGTTTTGCTTTTCTTCTTGATAAATATTTTAAAAGAGATTTGTCTTACCAGGATGGCTTTAGTATGAGAAAGTGAAAAGAGCAGAGGTTTAATATTCATGGATTAGAAATGCCTCTAGAAATTATTTTGTTTGACTTTATTTTATACAGTGTGCAACCAGTATCACTTACAAAATTCTACATACAACCTTTGTCACCCTATGTTGCTGTGGTTACAAGCCCCTCACAAGTAGAAGTCTGAGTGTTTAGGCTGGGTACCTCTGTCACCAAAATGGGATAAAAGAACTTAACACCAATGTGATGTAGATAAACACACTCCTTTATTAACGGCTGGATGTGTAGGGGAGTTGTCTCACCAACAACACACACCTAACTCATGTAACATGCTGATTATATAGGATACAGTAAGACATATTAATCAAGTTCTCATACATAAACATGCTAATCCCTGTAATTTATTTTCATATTCCCACCTCTTTCCAGTCATGTGCCCTTGAGTCCCAAAATGAGTCAGGGGGCTGCTTGTGTGATCACCATGGACCATTGACCTAAAAGAAAGACCCCCCAATGCCCTTGACTTAAGGACTTTGGCTCACATTGCAATTTTAACATGCTTCAAGGCCCTTTCACAATGCAACTTTTCAAACACCTGGTCTACAGGGCAATAAATCATCCTTACTGAACAGTCTAACAATGGTACCTCATCTACCAGCATAACTGGTTGTATGGTTACTTATACTAAATACATCTCTATGATTAATTAAAACTTTACACCAATATCTTTCATATAAAACAATATTAATGTGAAATTGTATTTAATTGATTAGTCCTAATCATTCCTTATCAAAATCTCCAAAAATCATCAACTCAAATTAATAACAAATCAGTAACAGTCAGTAACATTTCCTCCCTTTGAAAGTTTTGAAAATCATTTCAGTACTTTCATATCAGAGTCTATTATGTGACTGTCTCACTGTATGCTGGTGGGAGTCTTGGGATTTCTCTTATGGTCATGCAATTGAATGCAGTTTTGCTGGTAATTTGTTTCTTCAACTAGGAATAAGTCAACATCATCAAGAAAACAGCCAGCAAGATAAATAACGTGCCAGTGACCTTATCCATGCTCTTAAATTCCAACCTAATCCGCTAAAAATTTTGTCTGTTCAATCTTCTGACATATCTTCTTGGACTTTTTCAGTATCTTCTTCAATTTTTCCCAGTAATTCTAGATCATGTCCTACATCTTGTGTCACATTTGGGATATATATGCAACAGTGATCTACTCTATTTTTCAGGTATCCACAAACTCCATGCTTTTTAAGGAAGAGTATGTCTAGTGCAAATCTGTTTTTTAAAGTCATTCTTGACAATGCCTGCAATTGAAAATTTAATTCCTTGATTCCTTTCCTTGTGACAGCCAGTTTGTCTACCTGTCCAGTTAGCTGATACAGCCATTCCCTGTTTCTATATGATGCTATGGGATACAAAAGGGATTCTAGAGCCCAACCAATTTTTATTTCCGTCGAGGGTTCACTCCATGTGTCATCTATCTCTGATCTTTTAACCTGCTTTAATTTAAAATTTTCTAAGGATCCTTTAAAGAGAGATTCCTTCCAAATTGGGCACAACACTGGCTTACCTAAAGTAATCTATTTTACTTTTTCCATCCAAGGGCAGATGTGTTGTCCAGGTTCCGTTACTCATTGCCCAAACTAAATATTCTGGACTCTGAATTGCAGATTTTCTACCGCTAAATATTGTTCTTTGGGTGTATAGATTTCAGTTAAATAATTAAAACCTTTAAAACCTCTTTTTTTTTTTTTCTTTTTTTTTTTTTTTTTAAAGTCCTCAACAAAGACACTTATGTCCTAAGGCAGCAGCTAAAGGAGGAATTCTCTGAATTATTAGGTCTACGTTGCTGCACTTATGCCTCCTCACATTGCCACCAAGACATCACATTTTCCTTTTCTCTCAGTGTGCTTCCTTTATCATTTACGGATGGAAAGGATGCAAAAACTGTCTGATCCCAAGTAAAACAACAAGAAGTTCTAGCCATATATTGAAACTGAGAAAATATAGACATGGACCATACAAAATCCCATTGCACCTCCTCCTCCTCTTGTGTAGTCTGATTGGTTTTGTCACACTTCCATTCCATGATGTTTCTACTTACATTGTTTCTAATCTGTTCATCATAAAAACACCACCCAACAGTTCAATATCTCCCTATCTTTGTGAAAACACAATTTAACTATTTTTCACAATCTGCTTTAATTCCTGGGGACTTCCCTTGTTTCCTGATAATTTTCACTCGTTAATACCACTCAACAACAGGTTTCTTGTTTGCAATGAGTAGTCTCATTTTTGTGTCTTGAATTGGTCAAATTAATTGTTAAAATTCCTCATGGAACAGATTCATCTACTGCTCTTGGTACTAGTAAACAAGCAGTAATTTGTATTATGTTCTGCAAAATGGCAAATTCCTTAGTTAATCCTAACACCAAATTTTCTTCTGGTGTTTTCTTTGGGAGGTATATTAGCTGTTGTGTTTCTACCTGACTTCTATTCCTCACCTTCAGGTCTAACATTTCCTCATAATTCTCAGTCACATTTTGTCTTTCGATTGTTACTTCAAACCAGAATTCCACCAACATCAGTCTCCAGATTGAAATCAAATCATATTTTAGAGTAAATTTTGAAGTTCCCGGATTCCTACTGATGATCTTCCAGGAAGGGGGCGGCTTCTTCACTCTAGTATAGTGTATCCATGCATCTGATTCTGCAGTTTTGATAGCTGTAAAGGTAGTTAGCAATATTTGAAAAGGTCATTTCCAGTGTTCTTGTAAGAATTCAGAAGTCCACGTCTTCATGTAGAAGTAGTCTCCAGGTTGAAAGTCATGTACTGAATTTTCCAGGGATAGAGGTCTGTTTCACACTGCTGCATTTCAGGTTGCAGTCAGGGTTTTTCCTAAGGAGAGTAAATAATTATACACATCTGTTTTCCTTTTACATGCATATTTGGATTCAGTTCCAGAGATTCATATGGTTTTCCATATAGTAATTCATAAGGGCTAACCAATGTGCCACTTTTTGGTTGTACCCTGATTTGCAACAATGATAATAGAAGAGCCTGAGGACACTTTAGATTAGTTTCATGACATATTTTGCTAATTTGGCATTTTAGGATCTGATTCTTTCTTTCTGTCTTTCCACTGGATTGTGGCCTCTGTGGTATATGTAAACCTCAAGTAATATCCGGAGTTTTACATACACTTTGTACTACTTCAGCAACAAAGCATGGGCCTCTATCTGAAGAGATCCCAATAGGGACTACAAATCTCAGGATTATTTCTCATAGTAACCATTTTACAACTTCTTTTGCTTGAGTAGTATGGCAAGTAAAGGCTTCTGGCCATCCTGTAAAAATATCAACTCCCACCAGAATGTACCGATAATCCATTTTGTCTAGGTAACTCTGAAAAGTCTACTTGCCAATAGTCTCCTGGTTCAGTTCCATATTTGAGTTTACCCATTTCAACCCTTTTCTTCAGTACTGAATTATTTCTCAAGCACACTTTGCATTTTGCAGTTATCATTTTGGCAGTTCTTAGAATCTTAACTGATACTGCTTGTCTTTTTAAAAGAGTTACCAAAGCCTCTACGACCCAGTGACATTCCTGATGTTTTACCTGAATTATTTCTCTCATTAGAAGAGGTGGTACTATGACTTGTCCATTAGACATCACCCACCATCCAGCTAAATTTTTCCTAACATTCAATAATTGCCCCAATTTATCATCATCTTCTGAATATTTCGGTTCCTCCCTTGGGAGAACTACTGTCTTGTTTGGAATCAATGCGATTCGTAATGTTATTTCTTTCGCTGCTCTTCTGGCAGCCCTATCTGCTAAGTTATTTCCTCCAATTTCTTTTGTATTCCAAACCTGATGTTCTTTACAGTGCATGATTACCACCTGAGTTGGTTTCTGAACTGCTTGCAATAATTGCAAAATTTCATCCTGATGTTTAATATTTGATCCCTGAGAGGACAATATCCCCGTTCTTTCCACAAGACTCCATGGACATGTACTACCCCAAAAGCATACTTTGAGTTAGTCCAGATATTTAATTTTTTCTTTTCACTTAATTCATGAGCTCAGGTTTAAGCAACGAGTTCTGCCTTTTGAGCTGAAGTGGTGCCAGACAATGCGTTTGCCTCTGTGATCGAGTAGTCTGTTGTTACCGCATATCCAGAGTATCAAATTCCATGTTCCACAAAGCTGCTGCCATCTGTGTATAACTCCCAGTTGGGATCACCCACCAGTGTGTTCTTCAAGTCCGCCTGACTGGAGTATACATGTTCAATGGTAGCCAGACAGTCATGCACCAGCTGCCCTTCTTCCTGTGTAGAACATAGGAAAATGGCAGGGTTTACCAGGTTAGTTGTTTTTAAAATCACATAATTTTGTTCAGTCAGGACTGCCTGGTACTTCATCATTCTGCTCAGAGACAACCAGTGTCCCCCCTTCTGTTCTAAAAGAGTTATCACCATGTGTGGGACATAGACTGTTATAGTTCTTCCCAAAGTCAATTTCTGGGCCTCTTGAATAAGCATCACTCTATCAGCAACTGTTCGAAGGCAAGTAGGCCATCCTTTACTCACAGTATCCAACTGTTTGGAAAAGTATCCTACTGGTCTTTTCCAACTTTCCCATTCTCTGGGTCAGCACATCCAGTGCAAGATGTTGTCTTTCATGAACAACTAACTGGAAGCCTTTGGTTAAATCTGGAAGTCCCAGGGTAGGTGCAGACATTAGAGCTCGTTTTAAATCTTTAAAGGCCTGTTTCTGATGTGGGCCCCATACAAAGGGAAAGGTTTTTTGAGTTTTATACAATGGCTTGGCTATTTGGGCTTTATTTCTGGATACCTTGTACCTGTTTAGTCCAAAAAAAATTTTAAAAGTTCTATTGTTACCTTTATGCAGGTGGATCTTTCTTCTGTAGCAATCGGTATGTCATCCACATATTGCAAAAATAAGTGTCCAGGCTTTGGCCATGAATCATCCTGTTTCCATAGTTCAAGTTCCTTTGCTAGATGATTTCCAAAAATGTTTGGGCTATTTTTTTAAATCTTTGGGGTAGTCTTGTCCATGTCAGTTGCATTTTTTTTTTTGCCACTGATGGGTCTCTTTTAATGCTGTCAACAATATATATATATATATATATATATATATACACACACACACACACACATATATATATATATATATGGATTTGCTACTACAGGATAAATGTCCTTAACTGTCTGATTCACTGCTCTTAAGTCTTGCACTACCCTATATTCACCCGAAGGTTCCCTAACTGGTAAAATTGGAGTATTATATTGAGATTCACATTCCTCAAGGATTTTATACTCAAAAAATTTGTCAATCATTTCTTAATTCATCATCTAACTTCTGGTTTAATTGGGTACTGAATAATCCTTACTGGTCTTGCAGCCTTCTATTTTCACAGGTAGTGCTAATTTTGATTTGCCAAGTTTAGCTGTTTCCCATATAGTAGGGATTACTGCTGGATGTACTTCCTGTGGAATTTCTTGTTCTTTTATTCTTTCTTTATCATCAGAATTTCTCCTGTCTTTGACTCAGATATTTTTAGGAAGAGTTCCCCTTCCTCAAAAACAATTTGTGCATTTAATTGGGACAACAAATCCCTTCCTAACAAGGGTATTGGACATTTTGGTACATAACAAGAATTCATGTGTAATTATTTTGTTCCCAAATTTTAAATTCAGGGGTTGTAGATTTGGCCTGTTTTCTTCTTTCCTTGCTGCTCCCCTTATGTTTGCTGTTTTCATTCCCAATTTCCATTTACAGGTATTCAATACTGAAAATGTTGCTCCTGTATCTACAAAAAATTTAACCTCTTTTTCTCCCATCTTAATTACCATCAGAGGTTCAGCTGGGTTCCCCTCTGGTCCCCTTCCTTCATCTAGGATCATTACTCTTGCCGCCTCTTGCTGGCCACCCCTCATCTATGGACATTATTGTTTCCAGTGCCCTTTTTCTCTACAATAAGCACACTTGATTTATTCCTAGGGGTTCATTAAATTCAGTTCCCAGAATTCACAAATCCTCTTCCAAAGTTCCACTGGTAGGCTACTTTTCCTGATCTTCCAAAACATATAAGGGCCAACAATAACTACAATACTCTATCATTTGATTTTTATATAAGTCTTCATGTATTTCTCCCCAGTGTGCTAACAGACATCCTAATGAGGAAGTCTTTGGTACCTTTTCATCAAAAGCCAAATTATGAACACTCTTACTCTTGAAAAAATGTATTTAGATGTAATTTTTAAATATTTTAAAATTCCACACACACAATCACTCATTTTTCACTTAATTCTTCTCTGGATGCACCCCTCACAGGATAACAGAACCGCAGATCCGAACTCCACACTCGCTTTGTTCTTATTTGTATGTCTCAAACTCACACAAACACCACCATTTTTTTCTTTTTTCATTTTTTTTAAAATACCAAAAAGAAGATACCAATGAAAACTTATAGCATATAGGTTTTTCCAATACCTAAATTTGTCCCACCCTGCAATAGCTCTCACTTATGTCTTATGCGCAGACACCTAGGCTTCCAAACCAAATGAGTACCCTTTCTTTGCACAGCTTTCACTGTGTCTGACAGGCAGACATTCCAAACCAAGCCAAACCAAACCAAACCAAACCAAACCAAACCAAACCAAACCAAAACAAACCAAACCAAACCAAACCAAACCAAACCAAACCAATACAAAATAAGGGTCTTACCAATTCCAGGGGACATCGCAAAGACCCTTATGGATCAGGGATCAATGAGTATCCCTGAGGATTCCTTGGTGCCGGCTGGAACTGATCAGGTCCCCAACTCCTCCATTCTCTCTCAGCGAGGTCCCATCTGGGTTGCCAGAAACTGTCACCAAAATGGGATAAAAGAACTTGTCAACACCAATGTGATGTAGATAAGCAGACACTCCTTTATTAACGGTTGGGTGCGCAGGGGAGTCATCTCACCAACAACGCACACCTAACTTGTGTAGCATGCTGATTATATAGGATACAGTAATACATATTAATCAAGTTCTCATACATAAACATGATCATTCCCGTAACTCATTTTCTTATTCCCACCTCTTTCCAGTCATGCGCACTTGAGTCCTGAAATGAGTTGGGGGGCTACTTGTGCAACCACCACGGACCACTGACCTAAAAGAAAGACGCCCTTGTCCCTTGACTGGAGGACTTTGGCTCACATTGCAATTTTAACATGCTTCGAGGCCCTTTCACAAGACAACTTTTCAAACACCTGGTCTACAGGGCAATAAATCATCCTTACTGAACAGTCTAACAATGGTACCTCATCTACCAGCATAACTGGTTGTATGGTTACTTAAACTAAAACCAACATTGTTGGAGAACGGCTTGCAGAGAGCAAGACCATGGGTCTCTGCAGGAGCTGATTGCAGCCATCTGAGGTAAACAAAGGAAAAAACCCAGGGTACAGTTATGCTAACAAAGGACTGTTATGTTAACAAAGAGAGAAACTGAGGTACATTATGGCCTTGTGTATGATAAAGGAACGGCCCTGGGAGAAAACAGGTTCAGAAGAGGGAAGATGTTGTGACATGCCTGAGATGCCACAAGGGGCTGGGATATTATAATGTAGCCTTTTACATGTATCCAACTGATTTGTGAGTAGTATGCATGATTATTGTAGAGTGCTTATATAAGGTGTGATTTCTTTCAATAAAGTTGAAGCTTGCTCTATCATTCACATTGAATCGGCTGCTTGCTTCCTCCGCCCGCCGCACAACATCTCTATGACTACTTAAAACATGACACCACTATCTTTTATAAAAAACAATATTCCTATGAAATTCCATTTAATTGATTAGTTTGAATCATTCCTTATCAAAATCTTCCAACTCAAATTAGTAACAAATCAGTAGCAATTAATAACACCTTTATGGTCTTCCAGTTTCCCTATTTTTTTCCTACTGCCTCTCCCCATCTGCAGAGCCCTGTAAATAGGACAACACAGACCCCACCCTGATGGTGAAAAGTTCATGGAGACCATCCATCAGAACTGGTTGCCTTTAGCAACCAACAACAAATCTGCCCAAGTTAGCCATAGGGATGGAGAGTAAGTGGTTATTGCTTCACTCATGTTCAGCTGAGAATTCCTGGCATCAGGCAGACAACCTGTAGGTGCTTCCAGAAATAAAGTATTAAGTAATGTCTGCAGGGTGTGATAGGAGTTTCCTCCACTGTGACTGCACCCAAGTCACTGTCATTTGGAGCAGAAAGAGACTCTAAACCATTTTGGAAACTAATGACCAGGGTGTTCCTTATTTGAGGTGCCTGTCTCGGCTCTGGGGGAAAGGCATGCTAAAAATGCCACTGAACAGCCTGACTTTCAGTCCTCAGCATGTTATCTTCTAGTTGAAAAATATGCACAAGTGGAAATGTCACAGTCAGCCTTTCTAATAGCCTGAATTATATTATATTTTAATGTTATGATTGCTGACTTGTAATGTGAAATCTTAAACACCTTGACAGGGGAAGAGATACATATCTATTTATAGTATATGCATAGGTCTGTGTGCTATATATATACATATTTGCATGGAGAAACCATATCTGACTCTCGATACCTGTACCAGGTAGTCCTTGATGTGTGTGCAGTGCTGTCTCCAGTCTCAGCTAGGAACACCTTCTGCCCTTTCACACCACAGTGAAATGAGACAGCACAAACTGCAAGACTATGAAGCACAGGGATGCACACAGAATTACATGCGTTCATAAGCCTTATCCTCGGACCAGTTGTTGCCTCCCACAGAGAGGGTCTAAAAAAAATGCAGCAGTCTCTGAGGCTGAGTGTCAGCAGAAGGATTATAGATTCTGACCCTCCTAACCCAAAATGTTTTCCTAGGTCAGGCCAGCGTGGGTTTCAGCAGTTGCCCATGTGCTAACACCTATACCCTCAGGAACAGGAGGCAGAGAGGAAAAGAAGGGAAAACATGGACATACACTTCAAAATTGTCTCTGGTTTCAAAGGGGAAAAAGCCAAAAAGGATGATTTCTCTGCATTCCTTTCCTCCCCTGAGCACCAGATGTGGGGAAAGAGGCTGCTGTAGTGTTGGAGGGAGGCAGCACTGTTGCTATGCAGATCCCAGCATCTCTGTTCAGTGCAACTCATCCTGCCTTTGGGGAAGTTCAGCAATTTCAACACCATCTTTGGGATTTTCCAGAAGGCACAATTTGCCAGTTAGTTATTCACTCTGTTCCCCTAGTGCTCTTCTGAAAGAATCAAGGCATTTTCAAAGATGTCAGAGGTCATCACTGGCTTGGCTTGACATTTACACCTGTATTTTTTATCACAAGACAGGGAAATGGCATTCTGTACCAGTAAACCTGAAAACAGTGATTTTTTTTTTTTTTTCCACAGAAGAGTTTTAGAGTTCACTTTCTCACACTTATTGATAATCTAAAAATAATTCTCTCCTTTCATCAATTCATTAGCAAAACCACATTGTACTACACTGCAGTTTGTTATCAGCATTCTTAGCACTATAAATACTGCTGCAGAATAACTACCTGACCACTTCCGCCAGACAGTCAAATGCCAGAGCATATATACATCCTCCTGATAGAACAATTAATTTTTAATTTTCCCCCTGTTGTGGTTTGAACTCCACCAGTAGCCAGTTGCCGCATGGCTGGTTGTTTGTTGTGTAGAGGGGACACTCACTTTGAACACCCAGCCCAGCACTGGCAGTCGGGGTGCCAGGAGGAGCTGTGCTTCAGTCTCAATCACCTCTGAAGCAGCTCGGACCCCTTCATATGCTGCCAATATCTCCTTTTCAGTTGGAGTATAGTGGGCCTTGGATTCTCTGTAACCCCAACTCCAAAACCCCAGGGGCTGACCCCAAGTTTCCCCTTATCCCCTCTGCCAGAGACTCCAGGTAGGGCCATTCTTCCCAGCTGCAGTGTAGAGGACATTTTTAACGTCTGTCTGAACTGGCCTGAGGGTTAACTGCATGGACTATTTTCTGTTTAATTTGATCAAAAGTTACTTGTTGCTCTGGGCCCCATATAAAAGCATCATTTTTCTGGGTCACTTGGTGGAGAGGGCTGACAATCTGACTGTGATTTGGAATGTGCAGTCTCCAGAAACCCACAACACCCAAGAAAGCTTGTGTTTCTTTTTTGTTAGCTGGTGGGGACATAGCTGTTATTTTATTAATAACCTCCATTGGAGTCTGACGACGTCCATCTTGCCATTTTACTCCTAAAAACTAGATCTCTTGTGCAGATCCCTTGACTTTACTACACTTTATGGCAAAACCGGCTCTTAGAAGGATTTGGATTATTTTCTCCCCTTTCTCAAAAACTTCTTCTGCTGTATCACCACATATAATGATGGCATCTGTAAGTGTTGCCGTTCCAGTGCAGTCTGCATGAGTCCATGGCAAATGGTGAGGCTGTGTTTGCACCCCCAGGGCAGTTGATTCCAGGTGTATTGGACACCCCTCCAGGTAAAAGTAAACTGTGGCCTGCCCTCTCCTGACAGAGGGATGGGGAAAATTGTGTTAGCAATATCAATCATGGTGTACCACTTGGCTGCCTTCAATTCTAGTTCATATTGCAGTTATAGCATGTCTGGCATGGCAGCACTCAGTGGTGGCGTGACTTTGTTCAGGCCACGATAGTCCACTGTCAATCTCCACTCTCCATTAGACTTTCTCACTGGCAATATGGGGCTGTTTTGGAAATGCATCCCATTATCTGACTGAATCCTTTCTGGCGTGTTATGCCACCATAAGACTTTCTTCTCAAGGCCTAAAATGGTGTTCCAGCAGGGGCTTACTGAGCATGGCGACGAGTACGCAGCCCATCCCCCCCCCCAGCAGTGACCCAACCATGCCATAAAATCCCACCATGCTGGCCCAGAAACTAAAACAGGGCATGAGAGATCATGTGTTCGCCTATATACTGAGCATGACGTTACATGATATTGAATACTCCAGTGATCGATCTGGACCCAGCCATCTAGATGTGCTCAACCCAAGGGAAGTTAACTCTATCCTGGCCAAAACCAGGACACCCCTCCTCTTTTTACACCTGTCTGAAAGGTACAGGAATCTCTGTAGCCAGAGGAACTGCACAGGTTCTACTACCTGAGCATCTGGTTTATCATTTGGTAGGTCTGGGCACCAAGATCCTTCCTGAACATAGCAGAAGCTGCAGAGGCAAAAGTAGAAGTAGAATAGCCTAAAACAATATACTCAGGTTTGCATTCTTTGGGCTTCCTGGTGATAGGATAGAGAATTTTTATTTAGATTTACTATGAAGTGTATGTATACAGTACATTTCCCAACAGATAAAGGGAGATGTTAAACAATATTATTCTTAACTAACACTAGGTGAACATTTTAAGGTCTCTATCAAGCTCAGAATCTCACTCTGCTGAGCTAGGTAAGAAGGCATTCCTTGCTTTGAAGAGTTTAAAACCTAAAGAAACCAGACAGCCATCAAAGCCAGGGACAGTCCTCTTTTCAAAGACAGATAAATCAGACCTGCAGAAGTCCTGTGTCCTTCTGCACAAGATTACCCTTTTTTTACAGAGATTCTTTTAAAAATAAGACAAATTTACTTATTAGTAGTGTTGTACACACGAGCTCTTTAGCAAGTCCATTCTTTAATGGGACAACTAAAATAATTCAGTTAACTTTGTCCCTCAGTTTATTTAGAGACCTCAAAGTACATCAGAATAAACACAATAATAACTGGTAAGGGAATAAAGTTATAAACAATCCTTATTTGTATTATGTTGGGTACATCAAAAAGCTACTTTTCCATAATCTGCTTATTGCCTTTGTAATACACAAGACCTCTGAAAATCTCCCTAGAGCATAAAGATAGAGAAAAGAATCAAAGAGGGAGGGGAAAAGGGAAACACATTTAATAATTGAGGCAAATCTCATTTGAGCAAAGGCTAATTTATGAGTACAAGAAGCATCGTATGGTTCCATGCAAAGGCTCCAGTATGGCTGGAATGGAGAAAAAGAGTTGTATCTAGTAGATCTAGGTTATACATCTAGCATCTAGACCTGGACTGATCAGTATCATGGATCTAGGGAAAATCTGAGCCTAGGATGGAGAGATTTTGCTGTAAAAGGCATACAAGGAAGGAGGAAGAGCTAAAGCAGCTTTAACATTCCTATCTGATTCAGTAAATACCATTTTCACATTTGGTTGCCCTAGTACTGAGGACTCATCTGTTTCCAGCACAAGCAAACATGGCTTTACCTCATGTGGGGAAACTTTGTCCCCACAATATAATCCATCCATGGGGATAGTCCTCTAGCCATGTCATGGAAATGAGGTAAATTCAGATATTTCAACTCTATTTTTACCATAGTTTTGAGCTAAAAGTGAGGAGGGCCCTGCAAAGCTCTGTGAATTGAAGCTACCATGTTTTGGACAATCCAATTTCAGTGCTGGTTTCTCCCATATTTCTGCATGCCACACAGTCCTTGGGACAGAGACTAGTAGGTAGGTCCTGTTAGCCCTCTGTGTGCCAATGTGCTAGATGAGTACCCCGTGTACAAAAAAATGCTAGACTTAAAGGGAAGCATAGATACATACCTGTGACTTGCATTCAGATAGGCTTAAATATATTGTGATTTTTTTTCTCCTTTATTTTGTGGCTATAATAGTGTTTTCTGGTATTTTCTGAATAAGTATGCATTAATCACCATTTCTGTTGGGCTGCACACATGTGGATGGTCCAGCATGTTGTAGAGATGCTGAAGACATCCATTACATAGAGGCTTTGTGCATGCACCGTAATTCTGCTGCAGTCAAGATGTGTAGGACCCACTGGAAATGTGGAATACAGTGTACCTGTACATGCATAGTGACCAACTATGCAGCATAGTCAAATATTAGACTATCTTGACAAACAGAAATACTGTTCTGACTCACTTCCCAGAAAAGTAAAGAGATTGTAGGAATATGTCTGAACTCTCCTTTTAACCTATGAGATAAAATTTCTGGCTAGAAAATCTGGCCACATCCAATAATGCAGGCATATGTATGGTAGTCCTATCCATATCATATCCTGAGTTTCCATGGTGGGAAAGGGATGCAAATAAAAGGGGGTCGGTCTGACATGCATCTATGTGCAGAGACACAGACAATGCAAAAAAACACTGGGCTTTATTCCTGGCTCAGTACTATTGCTCCTAGTAGTAAATTGACACCCAGCAGGGATGGAAGAAGGAAAACCAGCCATGAGAGATAAACAACAGTCACAGAAGTGACTGAAGCCAGTCAAGGGATAAGCAAGTTCTGGGAAGCATAATGCTCCCAGGCAGGCTCCAGGGGCCCTACAGACCCTGCTGACATGGCAGACCCTGTAGCAGATCTCTGGGAGCATTGTTGACACGCGTTGCTTTTGCTTCTCCCTCTTTGCAAGAGTTTGCAAGTAAAGGCTGTGTGATGAAGAGAGGCGGGTTTTGTTTTTGTTTTTGAAATTTGGTTTGTTTTATTTTGTTTGTTTGTTTGGGTGTTTTTTGTTTTTGTTTTTGTTTTTATTTTTTTTTCCCCTGTAATGTCCCTGAAAGCAGAACACAATTTCTTCAGCTTTGTAATTCAAAAGCATTTTAATTCTGTATAATGTAATTTATTCTTCAGGCTGTAAATTTACCATAAATAGTTCTCTGCAAGAAATTGCTATTGTGACTCTGGTATTTATTAGAGACAAGGCAGATAAACTACCTTAGGCTAGACTGCAGCCCTTTTGATCTCTGTCTATAGCCAAAAAGAGGATGGGAGGACCTGAGGGGTTCTCCCCACCCAAAAGCACACCACCGCTTTCCACACTGCTTCCTCACTGCATCAACAGTATGGGAGGGCTGGCAGAAAGAGATGGAATGACCTGGGCATGCTACAGTCCAGAAACCTGTACCCCAGAAAATCTGGTAGCAGCTAGGTGAGTGTGCCATAAATCAGAGCAGTTTCTTGGGCTTACAGATAGATCTAGAGGAGCACCTCTACTCTGAAAAGTGGAAGAGACATAAATACTGCCCTCTTGGTCTCTGATGCTGTGCCTCCTGTGGTCCCTATGCTGAGAAGCATGGTGTGGAGTATCACCCGTGATACTATGTGCCTCCTTTTGACAGCATCAAAAATGTCCCAACATAGAACTAGTAGCACTGTTGTGTTGTCACTGGGGCAGGGACTGATGGTACCACGCTGGGCCACGGCCAGAGTGACAGGAGCCCTGGGGAAGGCTGTGAAGGGGCAGTCATGGATGGCAGTGCCCTCAGAGACCTGACAAAAATTGATTTGGGCAGGCCCTCAGGTTTGCATTCATTGTACATAAATTTATTTACCAACACAAATATTCCATGGTGGGTACTCATGGATGAGCCTCAGTGACTTAGGAGCACATGTGCCAGTGGAGCTCAGGATACCACACAAACCCTGAATAAATGCATAAAGTAATCATGGTCACTGCTTCAAGTAGCCCTATTTACCGACATCTAAAACAAGAAGTGACTAAAGCAGACTGCCTTGAGTTAACACAGTGTCTGGAGTTGTTCTGCACACACTGTGGTTAAAACAATTCTCAGCTCTTGGAAGCTGGTGGTCAAACACTTCCTTAGAGCATCTTAAAGTTAATAACATTATCCTCAAATCAGGCCTACTTATTTGTGAGTTGACTTTGCTGTACAGTCATTTTGACACCTACATGTACTAACACATCTTTATGCAGTCCCACCAGTGAAATCCATACAGTGGGTACACTCTTTGGTTACAGAAATCATTGCCTGAGCTTTGATGTGGTATAAGTGTCACCACCTTTCACATCAAGAAAGGCCCAGTATCAATCAAGGTGAATATGCTATCTCTGATTTGAGCTTCCCATGTACTTTATCAGGTTAAGCTTTTACAGTGAACATAGCCTCACAGAATGAAGAACAACAGAGGAAGAAAAAACAGCTGAACTGCTTGTCTCCATTGATCAAACTCTAAGCCACTTTGCAAGCAGGAATTGGACCAAAGATTGACGTAGCAATCTCCTTGTATAGGATAATTCTTTTGGAGGCAAAGCAGCCCAAGAATCAACCCACACACCAATAAGGGTGTCATTTTTTCTTACTTGGAGAAAATATATAACAGTGATTACCAGTGTAAATGTCTACTGCTTATTAAAAATAAAACCCATTCCATCTTTCGGTCCTATTCAAGAACTTTCTAAAATTCTTGTACTACAGAAGGGTGACTGATGTGGGATGCAGTGTTCCTATTTTTAGTTTTATAGCTATACTTGCCAATCTTTGAAGTGCATTGACATGAATCAGAAACAGCTGGATCTTCAGTCAGCAAAATAGGGAAGATAGATGGCATAGAGTCATTGAATTAAGAAGCTTCATTGCTGCCCATAATCACTGATTGGATATTATCTAACAGCAGAGAGATATTGTTAATATACGATGGTTTTGATTTCAAGTATTTTTAGGAGATGCATCAATTGAAGCAATGATTAGACAGGAATGGACCAAAACCATCAGTTGATTGCGTTCAGACATTACAATCTCATTTTAAAATGAATAAAAACAAGTCTATAAATTTATTCAGCTGTAATTTCAGTCTGCTTGCATGTTATGATCTTACTCTGTTTTGCAAACATCAAAGGGAACTGATTTATGCCAAATGACCAACACTCTTTTCTCCCCTACATGAATAATTCCTGTAGCTGATTCCTACTGGGAAAAAGAAGTACCTTCTATTTCTGTTATGTGCCTAGACAGGTTAGAGCAATTAGCTGCATTGAGGATACTTCACATTATTGTCTATTCTCCTGACAGGTGAAGGAAAGTAGCCCAGCAAGATTTGTTTTGAAAGAGATATTAGGAACATGCCTGAAGCAGTATATACAGCTGGGTACAAGTGCTTTATTTCCAAGATCTTTGTTTTGGAAAAGATGATTGAGACTAATGCCTGTATACATTCATCAAAATGCACATTTTCTTGACTGCCTATTCAAACAACACCTCCGACACCGTTTCCAGTTAGCATCCCTAAGGCCTACAGCAAGTGTTTGTTTGATGGGCTCTCATCTCCATTGTTATTTGAAAAGTCCATTTGGAAATAATAGCTCTATTACAGACCACAGAAAGCAGAGGCAACATTATTAGAATCATTTACCCTGGGCAATCCAAATTAAATCCCTGGGCAGGAAGAACGTCTAACCACCATGTCCATTAAAGTTATTTTGGGAAAGTGTTATGAAATATTTGTATTCTGAAGATCTCTTTGTCTTTCCTTCACAACTCTGCTGAGAGGTTTTCAGTGCTGCTGGGTGTCCAAACATACAAACACAGTATGTTCTTAATGTTGTGTGCTCACAGCCGTTGCTGTGACATTTCATGTAGTAAGGCTACTTTTCTGTGTTGGAATAGGAACACAGTTTAAAACATGATTATGTTTGTTTGTTTTTACTGGTCTATTAAGACAGCCCTGGGTTCCTCACTCTTCTCAGAGCCTTCAGTGTGCCTGAAACTGAAGCTAGTAACAACTGTGTTTAAACAAAGATTTAATGAGCAGTAGTCTGGCATGTTTTCCCTGACCATTATGAAAAAGAGATGTAAGGTACTATCAACCTTCCATTTTATTCAATGTCTGAGTCACTGGCTCAAACAAAATAGTGATTTAACCTTGACATAGCTCAGTTCAATCTTGTCTGTGTAAGTGGGAGCAAAATGGTTTAGCATGAGACTTTAATGTCCTTTCAACACAATTTGACTTTGTCTCCACCTGTGTGACCAACCTGACCTGCGAATGTCAGGATGCTGTCAGCTGGACTATGGGTTGAGCATAACTGTACTATCAAGAGAGTTTATTTGTAATAGCATTTGTCTCTTATATGCTGCCTTTCAGCCAAAGTGTTTTTCTGTGATAAGTAAGATTCAATAAGGCTAGTCAACGATTTACTTACTTGTCATTTTTTCACAGAACTAAAATAAGGTTTTAGGGAAGAAAATTAGTTTTCATTTTTCCCTCGGTCTTCATTGAAAAGCTTTGGATTTTCATTGCCAAAAATGAGAAGGGGAAAAAAAAAAAAAAAAAAAAAAAAAAAAAAAAAAAAAAAAAAGATGGTTTATGTGATTTTTTATTACAAACTGCCAAAACATTTATACAAAAATAGAGATTTTCTCGCAAACATTATTTGTTCTACCTAAGGCTTCTTTTTGGTTTCATAAGCTTTCAGGCACCTCTAATTCTTATCCCTGTCATATCATTAAGGCATCTGAGGCTCAGACAAATGAAGTGATTTGCTCTGGGTGCGCCAGTAGGCTGGTGGCAGATCCCAGAAGAGTCGTGTTCCCTAACATCCACTCTCATGCCTGAGCTTGTTTTCCATCCCTAGACATCTGCAGGGAGAAGGACATTCATCAGTGCTCCTGAGACAGCTCCAATATTTGGAATAGTCTTTATTCTCAGAATAGAGAACTGCCCAGATAATAGTGTATCTGCTGATAAATGCTGACGTTATTTGGATTTAAACATCCTCTGGAAAGATTCTACTGCAGATCAAGGAATTGCAACTGTGAGGAATATTATTTAGGGTCACATGTCTGTCTTCTGCTACTGTCTACTGAACACTTCCTTTAAGAAAGGATACAAAGGAGAGGGAAATGTAAATGATGTTACTCAAGACTGTGCATCCCCCTGTCAGATAAATGGCACTTAGCAATCAGAGTCCTTGTCCTAATAGTCACTGAACATTTTAAACAGCGTTTGGGCTTAATTGGAATATGTCATGTTTCAGTATCTGTATAAATGTTAGACCCTGTCTATTGTTTAAATTTCTGTGTTGGGGGCACCAGGAGGGGTCTATTTTCACACCTGCTGCTTCTTTACCTACTCTAGATTTTCCATAAAAGTGGATTTTGTGCTTTGAGATGTTTTATTACTGTGGCTTTCTCAGTCTCATTTGAATCAGGATTTAAATAATTGGATTTCCAATCTTTTCTTCCTATTTGTACTGCTATTATTTGGAAGCAGCTTTTGTAGGACATGGGGCCTGTTATAGCTAGAAAATAACATAATTTGAATGTGATACTCTTTAATTTAGCAAATACTGTTAATTTACTAAGATTACAGTTTTTGGATTGTCAGTGATTAGTGAATGCATCTGGGGAAAGGTGAGTGCTTCAATAAACTGGGTTAATAGTTCTTAGCTTATTTAGTGTTATTTGCCAGCAAGCTGTGTCAGCTTCTTATTGTACATGACACAATATATAAAAGGTAATATATATTTTTAATGCTTTTGCCTCAGGAATATTTACTAAAGACTTTCCTTTCTCATTGATTTGTAATTGGTATATATATTTTCTCCTGTTATAGGCTTGTTATTTCCATCTCTTAATGATTTATTGAAGAACTAAATGAAGTAAAGCTTCAAGTGTCTGTACCATGTTCAAATGTCATGCGTGAATTTCATTAAAAGTTTCAAGGATAAGTTTAATTTGACATTGATTAGCTCAGTGGGAGACTAGGTACCATAGCAGAAAATGTTTTTCAGGGATTAGCATAAGTATACGGAAGTCACAAACTGATGTTCTTCTTTGCCCAGATATGATGCTGTTACGATCTGGTGAGGTGAGACCTTAGAAGAAATGTGAACAACTAGATTCTACTGCATGTTATTTGGAACTGGGCAAGTGGTGGACTCCCAGCAGAGGAGGCACGGGTCAGAGATGGGTTCAGGGTGCCCTATTTGAGCATGAGCAGATAGGAGGCAGGTCAGGTAGAGCCGGTGCTGCTCCTGTGAGAAAAGATAGGAATGGTCCAAGCAAAGTTTCCTGGAGCAATTGTCTGGCTGCAACAGTCACTTCCACTAGAAAATAGCAAGCTGTTTTCAATAATGCGCCTAAGTCCCTTAGCTCCTTCAGAAAATTGTCGCTATCATCTTTCTGAGGATGGCTTCTTTAGCTAGCTCTAACTTCTGATTTGGTCTAAACCCTAAAGTTTGGGTGTGTTCCCCTTTCTCTTAGGAAATGTCTTTGAAGGGATCCACAGACTATCATTCTTCCATTCTTTCTCAGCTTATTTAAAGTAACTAGAGAAAAGAAGAAGAAAGGATAGCAACCTAATAATCCTGAAGGTGTATTGAGAGACTGTAATCTGGACTGTAGTCATCCATCCTCCCTGTGCTCCCTGGCAACATGGTATTGAATTAACACGCTGTGTGTTCCCAGTGCATATAACAAATAATGAGGTCTCATGCCGAATTCATAAACAATTACAGAGAAGGCTCCAGGTTGCTCCCAGTACCAATATACATTATGCAGGCTAATGTTCTGTAGTGTAATTGTACATCATAGACCTTCCCTGTAGACTTATTGCCTAGCTCCACGCAGTTTTCTTTAAAAATACACGCTATGAATTTATGTAGCATAACAGATACTCCTCCTTGGGCCTTGTAAATGCCAGAGCTAGAAATGAACACTGGTATGAGACACACAACTTTCAACAATATTTTTCCTGTCCCCCTGTTGCAATGGCCAGATCTTGGGCTTTTTTGGACACCTTTCCAGCACCTTTCCCTGGGGACCCATGAGCCTGCCATAAGGGAACACCTGGAATAGTATAGAAGATCAAGGAGCTTGTGCATCCTCTCAGACCCCAGCTCAATCTTTGCAGCTTGTTCTTTGTAGCTGGGTGGGCAAGAGCACGGAATGTGGTCTGTGACTTTTGAGCAATGCTTGATGTATTCTGAAGTTGGATGTGGGGGTCAGTACACTTTGGTAAATACACTGATGCATGGACATGGCATGAAAGTGAGGTTCGAGAAAAGATACAAGTGGATTTATACTATCTTGATAATCAGCTAGCAAGTAATACATCTTAAAAAGTGTCTTTTACTTGTACGGGACCTATCATAGTGACAAGCTTGCTCAGGTGAGAATAGCCAGGAGAGCATGGTAAGAATATGATATCCTGGGCTGGATTGGGTTTTCTGGGTGCTTTATTTTGTTGGGTTTTGTTGTTTGGGGTTTTTTTGGTGTGGGTTTTTTTTTTTCCTTCTCTTTAATGATGATAGATTATCTAGTCAATATGAACACCTCTTTTGAAAGGCATTTATAACGATCACTGTCAATATTTATGATGAAATAAAGTACTCTAAAATTTATTCATAGTCACTGAGACTATTTTTACTTATTAATGCACTGAGTGCAGAACACAGTCAGATATGATAGCCAAGAATAATCTCGGGCCCCAGTGTAGGGCTAAGGATGTTTAATGTATCTTGACAGTCATTAAGTAGTTGGTAAAGGATTGGCAATGAATTAATTATTCTCCTAATGAATCCTTTCCTATTTATAGCAAGCTATAAAAAAATCCACATTATAATATGGAGATTGAGATCATACATAATGGTTCTTTCGCAAGAGGCAGCCATGAGAGGACTGGTGAGACATGAACAAATTACAGTTAATGACAGACTCTTTCTCAGAAAATGAAACATTTTAATTGGTCATTTGAGAAAGAAAGACTTGCAAATTCGAAAGCCTGCCTACTGTTGGCAGCTTTATGGCCTCTGTCAGTTTTCCATCAGGATTTAGATTTCTACACCTAGCCAAGAATGAAAGCTGCTTCTTGACCTCTTGGGTATTGGGGTTTCTTTGGAGGAATGAAGTTGTTAGATCAAGATTTTGGTACTCATACACTGCTGTCTTGAGGTGCAATTCATTCACAACATCTATGTATCATTGAAAGTATCATTTGAAGTCTTAAGTGAGATGCGATACCCAGACCTTTCTGCTTAAGGGTGAATTTCACTCTCTTTGCATATACCTGAGCAGTGGCATCAGTTCCTTTTGAGCTGTCCATGCTTGCTGTAGCACTGAAGTCAGGGACATCAGGGTAGCAACAGTCAGTGACAGTGCTTGAAGACATAGATTTTGTTCCATACACTTCTTTTTCAGATTAAAATAGGCTTGCATCTTCCATCTAATTCACAAGAGCTGCATCAGTGTACATCAACTAAAGACCCATGTACATGCAACAGAATTAATTATGTGCATTCCTGTGGAAAAACTTTCTTCACTCTACCTTGCTTGTCCTCCAGGTAAACATCAAAAGAACTCCATATAAAGTCTACCATGGATGTTTAGTTTGTAATTTGTTAAGAGTTTCCCTCTTAATGTGTGTTTTACCAGCCTGCTCACCACACTGCTCTGGTTCTTCATAGAAGCTTTGAGGTGGTAATGTCATGTTGCAACTGCTTTTAACAGTCTGTGTTACAGCATCTGTAACAAAGCACCATTGTGCAGGTTTCTGGGTGTCCCACATGAATCAATGAGTTGGAGCAGCTGTTCTACATCAGAAAAAGCTCTGCTTCTTTCCTCTGGAGACTCTCATATTAAAAGTGAGGTAGGATTTTATTCAAAGTGAAACGACTACCTTACAGCAGATTTGTTCTTGCTTGACAGCTGTGGGAAACATGATGTGCTTTAGATATGGCTAGTTACTGCTAGAAATGATTGCATTACATTAGTGAAATTTTGTATTGCGGGCTTTGCACTGTGCTTATTCAATAAGCTTAATAAATGAGCTTTTGAAGTGCTGGGGAGAGCTATCCTTTCCCCACATGGAAAGGAAGAGCAAGAGTGAGTTTTTTCAGAGATACTAGAGAAGTCTCTGAGATGACTTAGTCTCTCATCCCAATTCAGGGCGACAGACCAGTCTCCAGTCTTGGATAAGGAGGCATAGGACTGTTTTGGGCCAAGCATGTGAAGGCTGCAAGGCTCCAGCCAGCAAGATGATGCAATGGAAGATAAAACTTTACAGTTTGGATAGTTTAGATGTCTGGAGAGAAAAGGGAGCTAGATCCTATATCCCATCAGTCAGAGACTTGCCATTGCAGGGCCATGTCTGAGGCTCTGTGAAAGCAGCAGTTGATGGCTCAGTAGCTTACTTTTGCTAAGTTATTCTCTAGGACTGACAAATGGTCACATATCCTCACTTTCCTCAGGCAGATGAATCCTTCTTCCAGCACTTACCATTTAGAAGATGAGGTGGTTGCCAGTCCTGGCAAAAAGCAGTTACCTACGGCAAGCAGCAAGAGAAGACCAATTAGCAGCAGCAAAACTCCAGAGAGAACTATGTATCAAATTATGTACCTGAAGAGGATCTTCCATGCTGCTGGATCTTGCCAAGACATAATTTAAGCAGTGAAATATGCACATTGTGATGCCTCAAAGAAGAAACAAAGCTGAGTTTTCAGAAAAGGGCACACGGATTTTCTTATGTCTGGGATGTTCACAGAAACCTGCTAACTGGCAAGGTGCTGTCAAGCATGGGATGTTCAGTCTTCTCTCATGTGTGCTTGGCACCACCTAGGTTTGACAATAACTTTGGGCATAAAATACGGCTCACTGCCATCAGGGTGTGGGACTCCCATCCCTGGCTCTGGGTGAGGGTGGATCCTACACACTTCATGGCACACAGACATTTTTCCGCAGCTGGTGTTTACAGGTGGCACAGCATGTATGTCGGGGGCTGGCTGGGGTTCAGGCACTAGCTGATCAGCTCTAAAACAGAAGAATTACTGTCTAGCTAAAGAGTCCCATTTCTGCTGTTGCCCCAAACCCTGCATCAGCCATGCTGCCATGGCATCTGCTGCACTTAAAAACTAGCTGGCTGACTGGCTGCCATCAGCTCAATGGGAGCAACCAGAGACTGGGCCTAATGCACTCCTCACTGGCTGTATAAGGCTCAATCTTATTTGCATGGCTATGCAAACAGCATCTATGCCAGTGTGAGGGCATGTGACCTTTAAAGAGATGTCCTCCTGTTTGACTGCTCAGGTAGTGGTGAATTCTGATGGCTGGGGTGTGAGAGGTCAACGTCTGGGAGAGGGGCCAACAAAGCTGCTAAGGGGTACAGAGACAGGGAATAATGCAAAGAGAAGTCTCTGAAAGCCAGGTTTGCTTTTCCTTCTCACCAAAATTGGGAATAAAGAAACTCCTTAACGCTATTGCAGTATTAAGAAGCAGGCATTCTTTAGTAACAACTGGATGCATAAGGGAGTCCTTTCACCAACAACACACACCTATCTCATGTAACATGCTAATTATATAGAATACAGAAATACATATTAATCAAGTTCTCATACATGAACATGATAATTCCCGTAACTCATTTTCTTATTCTCACCTCTTTCCAGTCATGTGCACTTGAGTCTTGAAATGAGTTGGGGGGCTGCTTTTGTGACCATCACAGACCACTGACTCAAAAAAGAGACCCCTCAATGTCCTTGACTCAAGAATTTTGGCTCACATTGCAGTTTTAACATACTTTGAGGCTTCTTTATGATGTGTCCTTGAGAATATCCTGATTGCAAGGTAATAAATCGTTTTTCAGCAAGCACCTAAACAATGGTGTTTGTTACAGAACCGTTCTTACAAACAGACCACCAGTTAATGATTAGTTTAGGATTATACAGAAAAGGAATTGCTAACATATAGTAACTTTAAATTTTATTTTACTTAAACATTTCTTATCCTGTATCACTGTGAGCATGAGGAGGTGGCTACTCCTCCTGAAGAAGGAATCCCCTTCCTCTGACTCTTCCGAGACAGCAGTTACAGTTGCCCCTTACATGTGGAGCCCTTGTTCACTGTGGGCAGCAGTAGGCAGCAGCCTGGTGTTGCAAGCAGTGGGCAGCAGGACCATGCTGTTGCCCTCAACAGTCTGCTGCCTCATGTAAATGTTCTCTTTGATCAGGCCTTTAACTTGAGTTGGCAACCACTTTTGGAGCTCAAGTTTGCTTAGGTATAAAAGTGTTTGTTGAAATTCACTGCAGCTTATTCACTGAATGCATTACAAATATTATTAAATGAAATGTAAATGCTTTTGAAATGCAAATACTGTCTGGGGTTTTTCTTGCTTTTGCTTTGCTTAGGCTCACAGGATAGGGGGGCTGACTCACCGTGGGTTTCTCAGGAGTCTCCAAGCTTTTAGTGTTCTGGCATTTACTACCCATAACTACAGTTCTCATATTCAGATGACAAATTGGCCCTGCACCAAGGGAGTCCATGTTTATTCAAAATATCTCAGCCTTGCTTATGATTGTGACAAATCCATACTCAAGGCTTGCTGCCAGCTTGAAAGTCTGGATCCTGATCAGCACACTTTGATGAGAATCAATACAGTATAACTTGCTATATTAGCAGATGAAGTGGAAATGAACCCCAGGGAGATTAAAAGCCAGAAGAGCTTCTGTTAACAGTTAGACAAAAATGCTGCGTTCATGTGTGCATTTGCATGAGCAATAGCTCTTTGATGCACTTGAGCCTTCACCTTCTGTCCTTTATAGAGGTGTATGTGACCTAACGACTCTGACTTTGCCTATTATGAAGACATATTACTACTGTACCTTAGGATATGTTTGAGAAGTCCTTATTTTTCCCTGTGAAACATGAGCACTTCTGTGGGCTTTAAAAACTATTATTTGTTGAACTGTTCTGTGTCTTCAGAAAGTACAGGGACACTCACAAAATCATGCTAGTCTCAGCTTCATACTGTATTAGAAAATGAAGGGTTGTCCAGGTGAATTGTTTTCAGAGATTCCACATGTTTTGAACTTCTCCTCCTCACTGTACCTATCTCTTCTCATCCCTTTTTGCTGTTTGTTCACTCTTCTTCCTGCCCAGCTGGGAGCAGTTCCCCACAGATGTCCTGTGCTATGCAACGGCTCTGGTAAAGAAAATGTTTACTGTCATCTTCTTCCCCAGTGTGGCAAGCAGGAACTTTGGCAGATGATGTTTCCTGTCAGGAAGTTGACACAGGGCATAGGAATCTCTGCGATCTCAAAAAACTCATCGAGCAATGCATTTTAATGTGAAACTACTTTGGTGTGAGGGACAACAATTGTTATTCGCAGCTTAGTGTCACATTTGTATTTTTATCTAGGAATGAAATTGTCACATCTCTGTCCCATGTAAGATTTGTGATTGCCTTGCAAGCTGGAAAGTCATTTTAAATTGAAGGCCCCAGTTAATAATGTACAAGATAAACAGTTTCACATGGCTGTTCACAAAGATATTAAGGAAAGTATCAAAGAAATACAAGTACCGTGTGACATGATTAGTGTCATACAGAAGTATTTAGGATCAACATAGTGTCTTTGGTATCTACCTGACAATTATTACTATGTTTCCCTGGTTTAATTACATTTATACCTGTAAGATTACAAGATAATTATGCTTGAACTTATTACAGGAAACTTGAAATTGCATGGTTTGTTAACAACAGACAAGCAGACTATAATTGTCAAACATGACATGGTTATTTGTGCAACATCTGAATGCATGTATTATTACTTCAAAGATCCAAGATTGTTGTGTGAGAGGCAAGTGTGAAGCCTAGCCAGCTTAGCACCTGGTAACAGGAAGGAAACACCAAGGAAAACACTGCATAGTATAGCAACCTGGCAGGGCTGAAAACAAAATCTTAAGAATTAGGTTTTAGTAATGTAGCAATTTACTTCACCCTATTTCCCTTCTATTTGTGATTTTTTTGTCTTCTCCATACTGGAATGCCAAGAAGCTTTTTAGCTATTGCATATGTTGTAGGATCAGCTTGACTAAAATGTTATCTTCTGTGATTGTAGCAGACTGGACTTTGATGACCTTAGCAGTTTCTAGCAGAGGGAGGTGAAGCTAGTCACCTTGTTTTTTCGTCTGAGTATGGGGAAAATAATGCATTCTGATGGATAGGGCCCAGGGCAGAAAGTGAGAGGACTTGCATGCTATTCGTTGCCTTGGTCCTAGAAGGTATTGCCCTTTGACTCCTGGAGACCCTGCCTAGCACATTGTCTCTCCAAACTCAGTTAAGCCACTGAGGCCCGGCAAAACCTATAAAGGTTGATACTGATACAGTGGAAATGATCCCCAGTCAGTGATGAGTGTGGTATTCTCAATTAATTGGCAGTAGCAATGAACTGTATACTTCAGGGCTGCATCCTTCAGGCTTTGATCAGGCAGGTTTTGCTCTGGAGTCAAGGGCATTTTGTCTGAATGACACATGGAGAATTCAGCTTAGCTTCTGTTGAGTCAACAGCACTGGTGTGGTACAAAATGTCACTCATCCCAGACTCCAGCCGTCACCTGGAGCAACAACAGTCTTGGCTTGGAGTTGCATTGTAGCTATTGTGCATTTCTAAGTAAATAGAAAATTCTCTCAGCTTGGTAAAAAAAAAAAAAAAAAAAAAAAAAAAAAGGAGCAAAAGCCTCCTGAAACTCATAAGCCTTTTCCTTGCCAACAAGCCATAAAGAGTTGCCTTCAGGTATCACTGCTCTGCTGAACGTCCTGGGACTTCAAGAACATTGAGCTGGGTGTTGAAGTATCCAGTGTCAGCATAACCCCAGGCATTTCTACACATCCTGAGCTCTCTGTAGAAATCAGATGTGAATATACCCTGGTGTTTGTGTATAATAACAGCAATTTGATTGTGTGATGGCACTGCAGCAGGTATAAATAATTATTTTCACAATGGCAATGTTTCATTTAATCTAGAGACCTTGAAAGAATGTAAAAATACATTTAAGCCTTGTGACAAGCCAGCCAGTATCTACTGCTTATTTAAGCAGTGTTAGTCCTGCCAAGGGAATAAGAGTGAGGTACCAGGAAAGTTAAGAATTTAGTTTGGTATGAATACAGTGTTATGAATAACAGAAATCAAGAATTCTGAATTCTCGCTGTAACCTCTCGAGATGACCATGCCTTCTGCTAAGTATTCTGCCTTAATATTACCAGTGAAAAACCTGCTGCAGAGCTGTATAACATCTTGGTCATACAATAAAGAAGCAACAACATGACTAAGAAGAGGTCAAGATAGTGAGCTGAACAGCATCAGAGAGCAGCCCAAGGGACCTGCTCCATGCAGGGAGGGCAAGTGGAGAGCCAAGGGTGATGCCAGGACCATGCACTCCCTATGCCGCGGAGCACAGACCCACTGGTTCTGAGCTTTGTGAGCAGAGCAAGAGCAGTGATAGCAACAGGTCCCATCCACAGTCCAGTGAACCCCAGAAAAAGCAAGGTCACAAGTTATGTCTGAGGCCAATCCAAACAACAATTCAAGAACAAGGCTAGAAACAAATTCTCCTACAACATAGAAGAAAAATTATGGTTATGTAGTACAATGCAGATAATTTTTTCCAAATGTGTTTGAAGAAAACAAATGCCTTATAAGAAGAATGTTTCCTTATTCAAAATCTCTTTTTTCCCCTTCAGAAAAAGAAGCATAATAGGGATTTAAGTAACCTCTAAATAGTGAACTTTATTTGCCTCTGTAGTACCTTCAGCATCAGAATCATTCCTGTAGTTAGATATTCTATATAACAATGAGCTATGTTACATGACTCAGTTGTCTTTTTGGAGTGTGTATTCAACCATGACAGTGAAATTGGAAAACATCTTGGGCCAAATTCTGTGATCCTCAGGCTAATGATTTACATAGCTTTTAAAAAAAAGTTTCCACTCATTAACATTAAAAATAAACAAGCAGCAGGTTTTAATCTTTTTCAGTGACAACGTGTGACTTGTTTACACTCAGCCTCTCTAATACTCCCAGAAAGAAGAGTTTGGGTCTGGTAAGTGAAGTCTATTTAAATTCTTGTTGAATTGGGGTTCAGTGTAATTACATTTCTTATCTACACAAAGTTTACACTGGTATCTATCCGGGTCTACCACCCTGCAGCAAGCAGTTTGCTTGCCAGAAGTTGAGCCAGGAAGACAAAAACCTCCTCCACAGTGCCTTTAGGAAAACTGGCCCCCAGCACTAGTTTCAGAGAGGAGAAAAACAATGGCTCATAATCTATTCAGAGCAAAGAAGTGGTGACTAAGACGGTCCAAATGCAAATAACTATTTTCCTCTCAGTCAAGTGAGTGCTTCCATCAGACTTGTTAAAAAACAAAGAAGGGAGAATCTAAATCTGTTTGGTTTCTCTTTGTCTCTTTGCATGGTCTAGTTGGTGTCCTTTAAAAGAACAATTAAAACTGTTGATTTTCTGTTACATCTATTCTATAAATAATCAAAACTAACCTACAGACTAGCAGACCTGTACTGGGTATGTTGACCAATTAAAGGCTCACAGAAGTCTGTTTTGGAAAGCCTTGTTGAATGAAAACCGGGTTTCACCCAGATCAGGGGCACATACTGCAAAAGGCACTAGGGACTGCTTCACAGAAAAAAGACTCTGCAACTCGAATAAAGTTATAAAACAGGTATGTTTACTCCGGCACCAGGGTGCAAGGGCATCTCTTCACAAAGCTTGCACACCCACCACACATTTTACCAAAAACTTATGGAGTGTGGATATCCATATTATTTGGATTACATAACACAAACGTCCATATGCATGGGTAAGGCTGGGTTAGTTAGAAAGGCTGATGTCAACAGTTTATGTCATCTTTGCACCTGCTCATTGCCTCCTGGTGGGTGTCTTCAGGGATCTTTGGGAGGAAGGCTCATAGTCTTTCTCACCCTGTTTTTACCCCGGAGCATGCGCAGGTTCCCTTGGCCAATTTCTTGAATAACAAGAGTGGTTTTCAGACGGTTTACTCATTCTGTCTTATCTAAGAGAACCAACAGAACTTCTACCATTGGTATATGGCTATCTTTACTCATTACCAAGACTCCAAGTAGTTAGAGCACACCTGTTCCCCAAGGACAAAAGCATAATATTTTGCTGAACATTATAGTTCTTGGTATATTTTCACAGTGAACTTCTTTGTTTTATGAACACAGTAGTCCTTGGTAAAATTCCACAGAACAGTCTGGGCAAGCAGGATTCTTAGTAATATTACAAATTACTATAAGTAATGCTATAACTTGCTATAAGTAAATAAGTTGCTAAGCAGTTTTCTGTAAGTAAGTAAATCTTAATATAAGTAATCATTTCTCTAGATCAGGATGCAAGGTGACCAGAGAACGTGTTTTTCCTGAAAAGTCTGCCCCCTTGCCACCATGGCTACTACTCAACAGACCCAAATTAGGGCATCTGAGAGACAAAGCAACCCTAGTCACAAAAATTCTTATAACTTCTCCACCCCCACCTCCAAACGCTAGTGATTTGTGCTTTTACAACAGTACTCACTGGAACTGATTCACTGTATAAACAAAACAAAACAAACATCAGTTTATTTGTCCTTATCATCCCCAAACATTAGGCACAAGAATGAGTTTTTCCAACTACTGACATTAAAGGACTGGGTTATTGCAACTCCAACACCAGCTAGAAATTCAAAGACAAAATTGTTTACAGGTGAGAAAAATAACCTTCCCTTTAAATCTTCAGTGCCCCTTAATTATGCTGTTATTCCCACAGAGCTGACTTTCCTTCAAAAACAGATTAGCACAGATTAATTCAACTGAACTGCAGCAGCAGTACAAGAGAGTGTTTAAATGGCCAAACTCTTAAATACTAAGGTACAAGAAACTCCCCACAAGTGCAAAATTTAGGTCTAGGGCTTTTCATAATTTTTGTCAGCTGGATCTCTGCATTACTGGGATTTAATAAGCTATCTTTGCTGCTGACTGGCCAAAATTAAGCTCTTGTGCCTCATTGCTGTACCAGTCACAGCTGTTTACGCTTCCTGGTAGAGATTTTTTTTCCTCATATTTGTCTTTTAGGTAGAGTGAGAAAGATGAGTTCTTGGGTCTGGTCTTGTAGTCTGCTTGTGATATAGTTGGCTTCTTTAGCAGCTTTCTGTGTGAATATGTTAGGCTTTAGATAACTCGTGATTTAATCTACTGACTGATTTTGCCTGAATATGAAGTTGCTCTTACTTTGTGCTTTTTGTAGAGGTGTATTTGTTCAGTGAATAGATGTTAGCTGTTACCTAATGTCAGATTACATGTGCCAGCTCTGTTCTTTTTCACTTATTAATTTTGGTTTTGGGTGACTTATCATAGGTCTTCTACAAGAGGAGTAAATATTCTTTAAGTAGACTTCTTAGTATTATATGTAGAATTCAAATCTGCTTGTGGTGCAGGTTCTCTTACTGCAGGAAAGAGGAAAAATTATCAGGGCCAGGAGAAATGTTGCTCTATAGATGTAGACCCTTTCCTCCAAGGGAAGTTCTCTAGCTGGTTTTCTGGAATTCTCAAAGTGCTCAGAAAGCCATGGCTCTATCAGCTGCTGGCTGACTAGGCAAATAGCTCTGTCTGTGTGTGAATTTAAGCAAACTTTTTTACTCTGCAAATTGCTGTGTAAAAGAAAGAAACTGAAAACTCTGTTCTGATGCTTGGACTTTTCCTTCTCTACTAAGATGCATATTTAAAGACCCTCAGTATTTCTTGTCAGGAGTATGTTGTTTGTGGCTATATCTCTATTATTAATCTAAAAAGCCCAATAGGAAGTGATTTGTAGCACAAAATAACTGTTGTTTAGGTCCTGGTGTCTACAGTATTTTGAGTTACTCTTAGCTTCACCCAGCAGACTGAATGTCGCTTAGCAAATGGAGCTGATTGTTCTGTTTGGTTTTACTTGAAAGAAGTGTTTTCTGTGGGCTCTCAGCCCCTCTGTATTATCAACCAAAGTACCAAACAACCAAAGTGGGGATAATGGGAAACCTGCTTTTTTTGAGCATATTTTCTAACAGCATCTAATATAGATCAACTTTTATGGCCATCATGTAGTATTACTTATCTGGAGCCCACCTGCTAATGGCGAGGAAAATAATGCTGAACTTTGCAATGACTGAGCTTGTAAAAGGTGTAAATCCCTCTTTAATTCATTGATTCAAAATGTCTGTGTACCTCTTCATCTGTAGTATGTTCAACTGCATTAGCTGCTAAGTGAAGAGCGGGTGTTGTATCTGAGGAGAATAATAAGAAAGCAAATTGTTTGAATAACCTGCAGGCAGGAAAAGTCAGTATGTTGTCAAAGTGATTTCAGATTTGATTGCAGCACATGTCTACCAACTGTGGATGACCTGTGAGATGCTGTCCATGGTAAGGTCCACCCCTCGGTCACAGGCCCATCGGTAGGTTGCATCTCTCCCCTGATGACCAGAGGCATCATGGGCCCAACAAGCTAGGAATAATTCTCCCTTGTGCTGCCAGTCCAGATCCACCTGAGACACTTTCACCTTGGCAGCTCAGTCCACCTCCTCGTTGTTGTGATGTTCTTCATTCGCCTGACTCCTGGGTACATGCTCATCCACGTGTCGAACCTTCACGGTTAGCTTCTCTATTTGGGTGGCGATGTCCTGCCAAATCTCAGCGGCCCAGATGGATTTCCCTCTGTGTTGCCAGTTGGCCTTTCTCCAGCGATCCAGCCATCCCCACAGAGCATTAGCTACCATCCAAGAGTCGGTGTAGAGATAGAGCCTCGGCCACTTCTCTTGTTCAGCAATATCCAAAGCCAGCTGGACAGCTTTAAACTCTGCAACCTGACTCGATCTACCTTGTCCCTCAGTAGCTTGTGCAACTCATCGTGTGGGGCTCCATATTGCAGTTTTCCACTTCCGGTTAGTGCCTACAATTCGGCAGGAACCATCAGTGAAGAGGGCGTAACGTCTTTCAGTCTCAGGTAGCTCATTATATGGTGGGGCTTCCTCAGCACGAGTCACTTGCTCTTCCTCTTCTTCAGAAGATAATCCAAAAGTCTCACCTTCAGGCCAGTTCGTTATAATTTCCAGAATCCCAGGGCGATTCGGGTTTCCAATACAGGCACGCTGTGTGATGAGAGCAATCCATTTGCTCCATGTGGTGTCAGTGGCGTGATGCGTGGAAGGAACCTTTCCTTTGAACATCCAACCCAGCACCAGTAGTCGGGGTGCCAGGAGGAGCTGTGCTTCTATGCCGATTACCTCTGAGGCAGCTTGAACTCCTTCATAGGCGGCCAAGATTTCCTTCTCTGTGGGAGTGTAGTTGGCTTCACACCCTCTGTAGCTTCAGCTCCATAATCCCAGTGGTCGACCCCGAGTCTCACCAGGCACCTTCTGCCAGAGACTCCAGGACGGACCATTGTTCCCGGCTGCAGAGTAGAGCGCGTTCTTCACCTCTGATCCTGTCCTGACTGGGCCAAGGGCTACTGCATGAGCAATTTCCTGCTTGATCTGAGAGAAGGCTTGCTGCTGTTCAGGGCCCCAGTGGAAATTGTTCTTCTTGCGGGTAACCAGGTAGAGAGGGCTCACGATCTGGCTGTACTCGGGAATGTGCTTTCTCCATAAACTATGGCGCCTAGGAAAGCTTGTGTTTCCTTCTTGCTGGTCGGTGGAGACATCACAGTGATCTTATTGATGACCTCAGCGGGAATCTGATGTCGTCCATCTTGCCACTTTACTCCCAGGAACTGGATCTCTCGAGTAGGTCCCTTGACTTTGCTCCTTTTGATGGCAAAGCCGGCTTCCAGGAGAATCTGGATGATTCTCTGTCCTTTCTCAAATACTTCCTTTGCTGTGTTTCCCCACACAATGATGTCATCGATGTATTGCAGATGTTCTGGATCCTCACCCTTTTCCAGTGCAGTCTGGATCAATCCATGGCAAATGGTGGGACTGTGCTTCCACCCCTGGTGCAGTCGGTTCCAGGTGTATTGCACACCCCTCCAGGTGAAAGCAAACTGGAGCCTGCATTCTGCTGCCAAAGGAATGGAGAAGAAGGCATTGGCAATGTCAGTAGTGGAGTACCACTTCGCTGATTTGGACTCCAGCTCGTACTGAAGTTCCAACATGTCTGGCACAGCAGCGCTCAATGGTGGCGTGACCTCATTCAGGCCACGGTAATCCACCGTCAGTCTCCATTCTCCACTGGACTTACACACAGGCCATATAGGGCTGTTGAATGGTGAACGGGCCTTGCTGACCACCCCTTGGCTCTCCAGTTTACGAATCATCTCATGGATGGGAACCACAGAGTCTCTGTTGGTACGGTATTGCCGGCGGTTCACTGTTGCTGTGGCGATTGGTACCTGCTGTTCTTCAGCTCTTAGCAGTCCCACAGCAGAGGGGTCATCTGAGAGGCCAGGCAATGTATTCAGTTGTCTGATATCTTCTGTCTCCACTGCAGCTATCCCAAAAGCCCAACGATGTCCTTTTGGGTCTTTGAAATACCCATTTCTGAGATAGTCTATGCCGAGAATGCACGGGGCCTCTGGGCCAGTCACAATGGGGTGTTTCTGCCACTCATTCCCAGTTAAACTCACTTCAGCTTCCAGTACAGTCAGCTGCTGGGATTGTCCTGTTACCCCAGAAATAGAAATTGGTTCTGCTCCCACATACCTTGATGGTATCAGAGTACATTTAGTGGCGGTGTCAACCAAAGCTGTGTATTTTTGTGGGTCAGATGTGCCAGGCCATCGGATCCACACAGTCCAAAAGATCCGATTATCCCTTTCCTCTACCTGGCTAGAGGCAGGGCCCCTCTATTCCTGGTCATGGTACATGCTGCTTCCCTCCAGTGAATATGCTCCTGAGGTCCCTTCAAGAGGATCGGTCATATTATCGTTCCTATACCGTCTGGAGTTCTGTGCGCGAGAGACTGGAGCAGCGTTGACTCTAGATGAGCTTCTTGGGGTAGTTGTCCCTCTTTTTAGTTCATGTACCCGGGCTGCTAAAGAGGAGGTGGGTTTTCCATCCCACTTACTCATGTCTTCTCCATGTTCCTGAAGGAAAAACCAGAGATTACCTCGTGGGGTGTATCCTCTCTCCCTGGTTGGGGGATGCCTGCTCCTAATGGCAGAGACTCTTGTTGGTTCTGGCGAGATGTGGTAAATTGTTGGAGAACGGCTTGCAGAGAGCAAGGCCATAGCTCCCTGCAGAAGTCGGTCCCAGCCACCTGAGGTAAACAAAGGAAAGAACCCAGAGTACAGTTATGTAAACAAGGATGAAGACCCAGGGCTCAGTTGTGCTAGTGAGGACTGTTGTGAGAACACAGAGATAAGTTGGGGCGCATTACGACCTTGGGGGTGAAGGAAAACAGCCCTGGGAGAGAAGCAGGTTCACAGCAAGAAAGATGTTTATGCATACCAGAAATGCCACAAGGGGCTGGTGTATTATAATGTGACCTTTTAGATGTACCCAATGGCTGAGACTTATAATGTAGTTTCTTAAATGTATCCAATAGAGTTGCAAGTAGTGTGTTGTAGAGTGCTTATATAAGGTGCGATTTCTATCAATAAAGTTGAAGCTTGCTCTATCATTCACATTGAATCGGCTGCTTGCTTCCTCCGCCCACCGCAGTAAATCTCTTAAGTTCCTTTTTCACTTTCTGATGGCCCTCTTCAATCAAGCTTCGGACTTGCTCAGCCAGCCTTGTTTCTACGGAGGAGACATGAGTGTGAAACGGGGCTGTGACAGTGTCCTCGTAAATTCTCAGTTTGTTGACCAAAACGCCCACCCTGCCCTTGCCTTCCCTCCATTGCAGCGTTGCCAGGTAACAGGAGTACATCTCTGGTCCAAGGTGTGCGAACCTCAACCACATCTGTGATGTGCACTGGACACCATCTGGGCTCTTAGGAAATCTCTCATCTTCTGAAAAAATTATTTCCAGCACAGCCAATTCCCTCAGGCACCGGATACCTTGTTCCACTGTGCTCCATTTTCCTTGGTGCACCGGGAGGTCTTCTTTACAAAGGTACCTGCCCTTTACTGAGAGTTCCTTGGGTTCTCCCAATCCCCTGGTCAATGACCACATCCCGGGACAGAGATCCCAGTTGCCTGGCCTCACTTCCGTCCAGAATGGTGTCATTGGCTGCAGCATCCCAAATGCAGAGCAGCCAGGTCAGGATAGACTCGTCTGTCTGGCGGGTGAATTCCCTCCGCAGGTCACGCTGCTCACCCAGGGATAGTGACCAAGTGATGATCTCTGGCTCTGCCTCTTCTGCTGGGTGCAAAGGTCCTGCTGCATCCTCATCAGTCACTATGCGGACTGATTTGCTTTTTGATTTCTTCTTCTGCACGGGGGCAACTGCAATCGGTTTAGGCTCTTCTGGTTCAGTGACGGTTTGTGTGGAGATGCTTTCATTGCCTCTGGTTTTTTCCTCCTCTGTGTCAGTCTGCGTAGATATGGACACTGTTGCCTTGCGTCTGGTTTCTTTCTCCTCTGTGATGGTCTGTGTAGACACGGTGCTTGCTGCTCTGCTCTTTTTTTTCTCTCATCCTGAGGATACTGTGCCATAGCTCTGATCCTAAGCATGGTGTACACAGTGCAGGTCATAGAGAAAAAAGAAAAAAAAGAACTGCCAAGAAGATTATGCCATCCTTAACATCCATAGAGAATTCGATATTTCCAAAACCTGCTGTGTCTGGCCTGAAAAGCTGGAAAAGAACACTCTTTAATCCTCCCCCCAGGGTATGGGTATGATTATTGAGGCCCCAGATGTAGCAGCCTAAAGTAGGACATGCAGACAAAGTTGAGTATATATTCCGAATTTTGTTCACTGTCTTGGAGGTTATCATGCAGTAGGCATAATAGACTAATAAAGCAAATTTTATACCATACCCTGGTCTACACAGGAGCATTAAAATCGGCAGATAGTTCCCCATGTGCAGGAAAATATAGAGAGCTAGATACAAGACCCATGTAAGCATGTTGAACATCATAGCGAGTAGGTGGCTTTCACAATACAAAATTGTAATTCTGACTTTTCTCAACAGCCAGGCCCCACGTTGGGCGCCAAAATATGTGCTAGTTTGAAAACAAACTAGTGGGAGACACCAAGTCAGAATAACAATTTAATAAGGAAAGGAAAAAAATTATAAAGGCAGATAGCACTGGGTTAAACTAACAGAGTCAGGATACAACCTGACACCCTGTTAATCAGGGTGGTGGTAGCAGTCCCCCCGAAGCAGTGATGCTGTAGAGGAAAAAAGATCTGCTCTTCCTCAGAAAAGTCCAGTGGTGGCTAAGCAGCTCCTGTCCTCTGGAAATCCAGTGGAAAAGTGAGGCCTCTGGTATTCAGAATCTCAGGTTATATCCAGGATGGAATGCTGGGTTTTTCCCTCTGGGTGGAGCATCTCACCATGGGATAATGAGTCATGCTGCATGGCATTGATGGGCCATTAACAGAAAGATAGTCTGGAGTGGGGGGGGAAACAAGGAAACACTGCCCCACCTGATTTCCACAGCTCATGAGGATGGTAATAGAATACATTGCAACCCAGGACAAGCACTACAACAACAATTTGGCAACAAAAATCTTTCCTGTGAATGGATTTAAAAAGAACAAGCACAGAATGAATTAGCTTCTGTATTAGAGAATTCAAGAGAATGGTGTCAAAGTCACAAGACAAAAAGCCCTTTATTGTGTTTTGATAGTCACCTTGCTGATCCATAATGACACTCTGGGCCCTGACAATGAAGCCCAACAGAAGGAAAAGGAGTGGTTCTATGATTAGGCTTCTGGCTTTGTACTCTAGAGACCCAAGTGAGTACTGCTTTCTATGTCTTCACATCTATACAAGCAAGAACAGCTTTAGAGCACAGCTGGGTGGGGGAAAAGCCAGTTGTGACACCATGAGGTCTCCTTACTAGGTGAATATTGATGGCTTCTGCAAGAAATGAAGCTCATGGAAAGCCTTGTAGGCCTGAACATGAGGCTTCCATAACCTGATTTTAAAAACCATTGACATCTCCAGAACAGCTATTAAATTATGACTGGTTCTGCTCTGCCCTTAGGCTGGGGACATTTAGGTTTGAAATGAGGAGCTAGGAAATTAAAATAGGATATAGAAATTAGGCACTCAAGAAATGAAGGTATAACTTAGTTTAGAGATAAAGATGGAAGACTTAGAGATCAGGCTAGGGACTAGAGGCCTATTAGTTTAATCTTAGTTATCTTTTAACTAGGATAATAGATCATAGTTGATGGGCCAGAGAGCAGAACAATATGGAAACCTTGACTGATGGAAGCTGTGAGAGAATGCTTCCTGGTGGAATGGGAAGAGAGCCCTAAAAACTGGTCAAAACCAACCCTATGGTCCGGCCTGAGTCCAAGAGGCTACAGAGACTGCACAAGAAACTGAGGTAAAAAGTTCAACAGTGAGGAAGAAGAGCTACTTCATCTCTGCGACCCCAGCCCACAACCACTGGGACACACTGCACAGACATGACTAGGAGGAGACCAGGGCAGAACATATGAAGATGACTTTCAGGCTCATTATAATACAAAGCAGAGATAGGTCATGCATATGTATAGGCATATTATGAATATGCAATGCTTTCTAGCATAAAGCTAAGACAAGGTAGCACGAGAGATGCACATGTTTGTGGTGGCACGACCCCCCCCGTGTGCCTCAGCGCTGAATAAACATACCTACTTTATAACCTTAGAGGTTGTGGAGTTGTGTTTCCATAAGTCATTTTTGGCGACACAGGTGGGACATGCTTTGCTTGCCTGCAGGACAGACTGAAGAGCGGACATCCTAGGTATGCCCTGAGTCCTTTTCTTGGAGGAACTCTGCTCCCAGCCACTCACTGTGGGGGCAAACAATGACCATCTACAGCTGTGGACAAACGGTATGTTTAACAAAAGAAGCCAATAAGTTGTATGCTTGGCTGGGGCTGCTGATAAATCGCACAGAGATGTCTGGTGTACAGCACAGTCCCCATATGGGAGGAGAGTACCCTGTATGGTAAAGGGAATTCGCTGTCCGATACAGCGGCAGCAAGTGATCTTGGGAGTAGATTGAGTGAATTCGAGGTCATCGCTGCATCCCAGTTTTGGGATCCAGGAAGGACCTGCTAATGACTGTATAAGAAGCAGGAGAAGGGTAAGCAGAACCTCTTAAGTGGTGAAATATTAACAGCTGTTGGAGGGTTATCAACTGGAATGTAGTAATTGTGCACATAATTTGTAAAATGTCTAGGAATTTCATGTATGTTTAGGAAACCATATTACCACCTAAAAATGTTTTTATGGTGTGCCCGGTACCGAGAGATAACATCAGCAAATTGTGGATCCAAGAGTGAACAACTCAGATCAGTTATATCTGACATTATATTAAGCTAGCTTTTAAATGAATGAATGAGTATCTGTGTCTGTGTGTATGAGACGCATCACAGCTGTGAAGTGAGTGTGGGGTTCTGATCTGAGGTTCTGTGTTCTCTGTGAGGAGAACAGCCGGAGATGAACCAAGTGAATGAAGTGTATGTCAGATTGTAAAAAGTGTTATTTGAGCCTGTGATTAATTTCTGGTGCCCCATACACAAACTTGAGTTTTTTCTTGTAATCTGATCTTTGTTTGTGAATGCTTTGTCTCTGGGCAAAACATTTAGGTGGAATTTGGAGACGATTTCTGGTGTAGTAAATGTCAAGGGAAGCAGTCTGACTGGGACAGAATCGAGTGCTCGGGTCACCTCAAAGGAGTGCATTGTGGAAACATATGAAACCTACAGAGGCAGTAGAAGGAAATTAAAGCGGAAGGAATAAAAAGTAAAATGGGTAATACTCAGGATAAAGATGTTTTAAAAGGAAGCCCCCTTGTTTGCATATTGATACATTGGAGGGATATTGTCAGAACCAGGGGTACAGACAGCAAAAAACTCTTAGAAAGGATTGTAATCACTGGTGGCCAATTTTACAAATTAGATAATAAAGCAAAGTGGCCCCTTAACAGGTCAATAGATTATAACACCCTCTTTCAGTTAATATTGTTTTTAAGGAGAGAAGGAAAACAGGATAAAGTATCATATGTGGACATGTTTTTCACTCTCTGAAATCATCCAGAGTGGCAAAGGGACTGTGGGATTGTATGACCACAGGACCCTTTAGTACTGGCCCTTAAACAAGATAATAAAAAGGAACTTAAAGGCAAACTGAAATGGTGGTTCTCAGTCTGTAGTATTGGGCAAAAATGCACTAAAATAGATAAAATTCACCAGACACCAGAGCAAGATTTAACTGATTTGTTTAAGCCTCCCCCTCAACCATAGGAACAAGATGTGAACTCGGATGTTCACATGGGCTGGGGTTGCAGACATGAAGTAGCTCCTCTTCCTCGCTGTTGAACTTTTTACCTTGGTTTCTTGCACAGTCTCTGTAGCCTCCTGGACTCAGGCTGGACCATAGGGTTGGTTTTGACCAGTTTTTAGAGCTGTCTTCCTATTCCATCAGGAAGTGTTCCCTCACAGCTTCTATTAATCAAGGTTTCTATATTGTTCTGTTCTCTGGCCCATCAACTATGATCTATTATCCTATTTAATCTTAGTTGTCTTTTAACTAATGGGGCCACTAGCCTGATCTCTAAGTCTTCCATCTTTATCTCTTGAGTGCCTAATTTCTATATCCTATTTTAATTTCCTAGCTCCTCATCTCAGAAGTATTCTGGAAGGGTACTGCCTGTGGGAGATCTCGAAGTCTGGATGGGTATAAGGTGGTTTTGGTAGGGGAGGGTCAGCTCAAGTGAGTTGACAGCAGCTGGTGTTTTGTTTTAGCTCAGCCAGTACTGGTTTCTGTGTCACCGAAACCCAGGATAAAAACTTATTGACACCAATGTGATGTAGATAAGCAGACACTTTATTAACAGCTGGGCGTGCAGGGGAGTTGTCTCACCAACAACGCACACCAAGCACCAAAATTATACACCTTATATAGAACTTACTTATACATATTTATTAATTATTCATACATAAACATACAATCTCCAAGAAATTATTAACATATTATCCACCTATTTATAATTCTGTGCTGTAAAGTTTAGAAATGTCTAGAAATGGCTCTGGGGTGTAATGTGAGTAGGTGGTCCATGAGTTGGTGGTCACAATCTCCCCCTGCTGGAATTACCTTTTGTTAAAGTTCACGGTTTCTTGGCAGGTACTTGCAGGTTGTTACGGTCACTTCCCTCAATTCCCATTATTCCTAGACCTTGACAATTACTTGCGTTCTTCTAGTCCTATGTATGCATCATAAATCAGTTTACAAATCATCTTGTGCTTTGTTACTTACATCCTAACTGTTTCCACTATCTAATTATGACCACTCCCTTCAGCCTTGGTCCAGGACTGTACAGGGGATTTTAAAGTAGCAGTTGGTTGCTGGTGCAAAATGCAATAAATGTGAACAAATTATTTTACTACCCTATTTCTTATGCTTCTATATTTCTATTAAATTACACACAATTATTTCAACTTACTGGTAAATCAGTAACACCTGGGTCTATTTATAAAGCTGTTGCCAGCTACAGATGACTTGCTACTAGAAGGATGTTGTTGCCACCACCCTTGAATGACTGTACAGCAGTATCGCTTAGTATGGGGCACTCGAAATCCAAGGTGCTTACTCTAATGAAGAGTATGATAAAAGCTTTGGAGTAGGAAGGAGCAACGAGAAATTAAAGGCTCTCAGTGTCAGAAACAAAATCCCTTTAGAGGAGGGTATTTAGGGACAGGCTGTGAATTGGCTGCCTCTTCCATGAGGCTTAGGGCAGCACTTGGATGGTGTGTGTGCTTGAAGATGTGAGGGAGGTAGGAGCTTGCTGTCACCACCTCTGGCAGCTGGTGCAGGACAGCCTGCTGGCGGGCACTTACAGTGCTTCCTGTTCCTCTGCCTGCCCTGCCTTCTGCTCAGCCCTGTCTTGGGAAGAGCAGCTTCGTGCACTGGGATGGTTTCCACTGTGGCAGCTATTAGCAGCGTGCCCAGTAGACCACAAGCAAAACAAGGTTGATTAACCAAAACATGGTGATTTAAACAATCCATGCTATTCTGCTGCCTAAGGCAGCTGCCTGCTTTCCCTCTGCCTGGGGGGAGCAAAAACCCCATGCCAACTGGATGGCTGCCTGTAGGAAGCTTTGGCACCTGCACCAGGTTGACACAAAGTCCTGGCTGGTTTGCAGCTGGAGGTGGGGGGTGAGTAGGGAGGATGGGATTTGCTTATTTTCTGTCTTTTTCATTAGTTGATTTTCTTGGCTGTTCATATGCATACGTAAACATTTCTTCCCTGTGTTCCTCTGCCTTTGTTGTTTCCCCTGGTGAATTGATGTTGTTGTTACTGAATGATTATTGCTTTTTCGTCTTTTTATTTTCAAGCATGAATGAGGCAAATTAATGTGTGGAGGAAATGCCCAAGGCCAGGAAGTGTTTCCCCTGGCATAAAGGGGAAGATCTCTGTTGATCTTCCTGAAGATCTTCAGTACCTTCCTCTGTTACTGGCTGGACAGTTATTGTACCAGGGAGAGATGGACACAGATCAAAGCACATTAGGTTTTGTGTGTGAGGCAGATGGTCACAGCTGAAGCTTGATTTTTATGTATTTATTGCCCCTGTTGGCCCCTCCTTCTGTAATGGCAGTAAGTGAGTCTCTAGGTCTGGATGATGGGAAGAGGTGATCTGGATCCAAACCTCACAGACTTGGCTGCAGCTTTAACTGAGGTCATGCTGATGAGGAGTTTGCTTGCTCTTCTGCCTTCTTTCCCCCATAGAAGCTTTATTTGATGCATTAAGCAGACTGCTGGAACCAGAACAATGTGTATGATGTAACTGCCCTGCACGTGTTAGAACTCTGTGAATCTCATCAACCAGGGAGTTTTAGTATGCCCTCTCTCCCTAATGCTGACTGCTATTTCTTCCTTGCTCCTCCCTCACAGAGATGGGATTAGCTTCTGACATTATACACAGAATGTTTAGGCCATCTGAACCTCTCTAGTGCTTACTGTCTGTGGTGGTGCAATTCTTATCCCTTCCTGCCCTCCTTGTTGGGATGATTGGTGCCAGGTGCGATTCCATCCACATTCCCCCAAGCCATACACCAATCTGTGGAGATAAGGACTGATAACCTTAAAGAGCCTGGCTCCTGTGCCCCTCTGATTGCTCAGAAAGGGTTATAATGGCCCATCATCTCCTGATGGCCTGGCACACCTGTGCCTGGGATGTGATCAGATGGAACAATAACAGGGTTGCATGTTATTCAAATTCTTGTGCAACTGCCTGAAGGCACCAGATAGTATTTGACAAAAGTCAGTTATCTTAGACCCTATAAACTGCGACCACCAGAGAGACCCTTTGAGCTCTCCTGGGTCCCAGCGGGCCTGTGACCAGCATCTCTATTGAGCTGGGACGCCTCTCAGGTACCAAAACCCTTAAGGCGTCGTCTGCTCCAGACGGAAGGCCAGGGCGAAGTCCCCCTGCTCGAGTCTCAATTATTGCCTGTTGAGGAATGCCAAGGCATTGTGAGTATTTGCTCTAAACTCGAGAGGGAAATTTGAGCTAGCTTCTATTTCACCTGTTTATTGGTGTGTGGGGGTATGTACCCTTGTCCTTGTTCCTGTGTGCTTGTCCCTTTTGTGTTCATTTTACTGTATCCAAATACCTTTGTTCCTGGATGTATATGTCTGTTTGTGTATGTGCATATACGTAAGTGTATAAATTAAGGTACCGTTAAGTAAGTTAGAGTGAATGTTGTCATTTTAGAATCTGAATAAGTCGCTTTTCTTTCTGAGTTATTTTGTATTGACAAATTGTTGTTAGTTATTAATAAATCTAGATTATTTTTACTAAATCATTACCATGTCAATACTTTTATCTGCAACACTATCAGTCCAGAAGAGTGATTTCATCTGAAGCATAAACTATTACCAGCAGTTTAGCCCCAACTAAATCTTTGAGGCAGCTAGAAAGAGAAATGATTCACTTGACCCAGCTACTCAATATAATTCATATCATATGTATTTATGTGTAATAATAATGAATAAAATTGCTTTTCAGTGGAGTAGAATTTAATCTCTTCAGCAACAATAAGTATTGTATATTTTAATGTAAAATAAATATCTGGAACTTGTCATTAAAAGGTAATTCTTGTGATATTAATATCTGGTATTGTTGCATATATAAAGATGCTTTTACATGAATGAAATGTTATTTAAGAACTCCTCCTACTTTTTTGGTTTTGAATTAAATCACAAATTTCCTTTTTTGGTGGTCTTTTTTTTTCCTCATGTATTATCACAATGTATTGTGAAAAGAAGACGATGGGCTTGTCCTGTAATTTGCAGCTCTGCGCCAAGACAATGTTGTGCTATGTGAGATCATCTTCCATTGTTTTTAAAACCATCAACTTATGAAAGCTAATGTGGTGTGGCATGTGTGTGGTGACAAGCCATCCCTTACTCTGAAAAGGAAGGACAGGAAGCACAGGACCGAGCTGTGTGGAATCTGGCCATGATGATAAAAGCATTTTTAAGGCATGTTTTTATTATTTGGGTTTAAATCCTACCACTGACTCTTATAGGCTATTAGCTGAAGAGATTTACATTACTTTTAATGTATCTCTTTAGTCCTTGGGAAGCAGTAGGTTGCAACTGAAACATTTTTCTTCTGTTGACATAAAAGTATAGTAAATGCTACATTTGTGGCTAGGTTGGTTTGTTGTGGTGTTGGTGTTTTGTTTTTTGTTTTTTTGTTTTTTGTCTTCCTGCCCTTTTGCCCACAGCAGTTTGTAATTGAGTCTAATAAGAAGCATATTATAAGTTAATCCTTAAAACCAGGCTTAGCAATAAGATAATTGGTTTCTTTAAGCAGATGCATGGCTATAGAACCTCAGTGCTGCTTTTTTTTTTTTTTTAAAGTAATAAATGCTGTATGGTTAGGTTTGGCTACTTTTTTTAACAGCCTGTTCCTAAGACTGTCTCAGTTCATCTCTCATCTTTTAAAATGCTAGAGATCCCAGTAGATGAGTGGGGCTCATGTGTTCAGAAGCTCTCTCTGTCCGCCTAGAAGGAAACCTTCAGAATCTGAGATATACAACCCCAAATTTAATGGGTAAAGTTCAGAAAACTTGAGAAGCCAATAAAGCAGGGGTGAAATTAATTCGAGTGGGCTGCAGCAGCCTACCATCAAAATTTGAGCCTCCAATGTGTAACATGTGTTCCTGCTTTCGTTTGTCTACTTTACAAACACTAATACACAGTATTTTCAGGGTTCACAAGGGGGTTTTCTCCCTTTAGGCTAGAAGCTACAGTAACAGCTTATTAAGAAAGTTAGATTTTCTCCTAGCTGGGGGGAAAATTGGCCCTGAAGGAGAGGGGGAGGAAGAGGGGAAAACTGAACATTTTGTTTAAATAATTTAACAATAAAATGCTGTAGGAAATGAATTAGAAGAGAGTGATTTCTGAAAGCATGTATGTTTTGCTTTACGAAAACAAAGAAGTTCAAATCCTCACCTCCCAAGAGTCAATAGGACCCATGTTTAACTTTGAATGGCAGTATAGGGTCCTGGTTTGTTTGCTATGGCAGGAGGGGAAGGTATTTTCAGAAGAATAAAAGTTAGTTAGTTAGGCATCTATCTGGTATAACCTCCTAGGGGTACTTCCCAGGATTATTTTGTTTTTTTGGTTGTTTTTTTTTTTTTTTTCTCCTAAAAAGTAACCTCCTTCTTCCTTCCACGACCTCTGAAAAAAAACCCCACAGCTCTCTCCTTAATGTCATCTTCTGCAGAAAATGAGCTCATCCACACCTGATGCAGTGTGGTCTCATCTTGTTGGCCCGTGGCACAATTTCCTGGTTCCTTCCTGCTGTGGAATCAGCCCAGCTCTGGCGAGTCTTAATGCTGCTCTAAATTGTGCCACACCAAGGAACCCTAAAGGACCATCTGATAGGCAGGGACTCTAGAAGACTGTAAATAAACCCCTACTTTTCTTGGACTTGCCCTTTGTGATTAGGTATGAGGAGGTTTCCTTCCTCTCCATTTCCCATGTTAGTGAGATCCCCACTTTCTCATTTGGAGAAGACAGAATAGGAGGATATGCTCCCAGCCCCCCACACAGTATGGCTTGGAACAGTCTGTTTGTATATGTATAGTCTATAGATTATATAATATCCATTTGTGGGTAGATTGTTCATGTGGATTTGTCTGTATGTATTTCCAAACCATCTTTGTCTTTTTTAAGGTCATTTTCCTGGAATAAGACATATGTGTGCTTTGAATGACTGACTCATGATTGCTATCCTTAGACTAAGACTGCTGGGTGAGAAGGGTATTTAATCTTGACTTTTTGCAATAAGCCTGACAGCTGTTTCACACCTCTAGTGTTTTTACACAGGACCTTAAGTATGTGCTGATGCTGGACTGGAAATATTGTTATTTGTCCTCTCCATTAGTGCATATGAATAATCGACTAAAGATATTTGAGACATCAGGTCTGCGGCGGGCGGAGGAAGCAAGCAGCCGATTCAATGTGAATGATAGAACAAGCGTCAACTTTATTGAAAGAAATCACACCTTATATAAGCACTCTACAATACACTACTTGCAATTCTATTGGATACATTTAAGAAACTACATTATAATGTCTCAGCTATTGGGTACATTTAAAAGGTCACATTATAATACCCCAGCCCCTTGTGGCATTTCTGGTATGCATAAACATCTTTCTTGCTGTGAACCTGCTTCTCTCCCAGGGCTGTTTTGCTCTCGCCCCCAAGGTCATAATGCACCCCAACTTATCTCTGTGTTCTCACAACAGTCCTCGCTAGCACAACTGAGCCCTGGGTCTTCATCCTTGTTTACATAACTGTACCCTGGGTTCTTTCCTTTGTTTACCTCAGGTGGCTGGGACCGACTTCTGCAGGGAGCTATGGCTGACCAGCTCCTACAGGGAGCTATGGCCTTGCTCTCTGCAAGCCGTTCTCTAACACAGGTCCTCTTTTTTCCTCTAAAACTTTTTTCTGTTCTGTTAGTTCCAGGTATGCTGGTACTTTCCAGTGGGCTTTCTGTTATCTCAGTTTGTCCAGTTCACTTATCCATAAGTAGTGATAGCAGTCAGTGGGTGAAATTCTGGTCTGAACTTCCATAGCCTATGTTCTACCTGCCTCTCTGTGTGCAGTGTTTCCTGACTGTAGGCCTTTGAAAGCAGCAGTTAAGTCTTTTGAAGCAAGACTTTAATCTCTTCTCTTACATGTTTGGAATGAGCAGTGTTTGCCTTGCTTTGACTAGCTGTGGCCAAACAGGATTGATTGTCCATACATAGCATGCAAGTAGATTGACAGGAAAGGTGTTTCTCTTTAGATATTCTACATGACCTTGTTATTCAGTTTAGGTCAGAACAAAAACTCTTGTGGTTTTGTCTCAACCTAATGTAATGGAGCAGCCTGATAGCGGCTACCCTACATGGGGGTGATGAGCTGTGACCAAAGTGACACCAGCACAGGCCATGCAAGGCCCTCTTTTCCCAGAGCCCAGGGTTATGGTACCTGGTGACAGTGGCAGGCTCCGTTGACAGACCTAAACAAGGTGAGATGATGAGTCAGGTCTGGGGTATGTCCAGCAGAGTCCAGTCAGGAACAGCAGGAGACCAGACCAGAGATGAAGCTACCTAGAGTGTTGGTACAAGAATTATCCAGCATACAGGGTCAGAAACAAGACTGGAAATAAGTCTACCTTCAGGCATAGGCTTGGAGCTTTTTGGGAGGACCTCTTAGGGCTCTAGGATGGGGCTAGGCACAGGCATGCCACCACCAAGCAAGGACTGAAGGCTTAGGGCTGACCTGCAATAGGGCCCAAGGGCAGGGGGTGAGTATGGGGTCCCAGGAGAGGCTGGCCAGGGCCATTAAAGCCATAGGTGCCCTCAGGGCTCTGAGAGACGGAACTCTGTTAATACAATGTAGAGTTGATGGGTGGGTTTTTTTGGTTGTTTTTTGTTTTTTTTTTTTAATATAAAAACCAGTAACTAGTCAACATGCATAGCTTGTAGTTCCCTTTTTCAAGAGAAAACATAATTACAATTTTCTTCCTAATCAACAGCCTGCTTTCTAAAAAATACACCAAAATACACCAAAAATGTATTAGTCAAAAAACAGTGAAAGTAATATGCCAATGAAGTGTGTGTGTATGTATGAGAAACAAACCAGAAGGATAATAGGAGTAATTGGCTGATCTGTTTATATTCCTTCTGATAAATTTTCGTAAGTGTTGTGGCCCACTGAAATGAACCAGTCATGGAAACAAAAGTTCTGAATATGTCTTGTTCTTCCAAAATACACAAATTTTGAGAAAGTCTGAGAAGGTCCAAGAAAGGTATTATATTATTCTAAGCCATGTGTCTCTTGTTCTAGTCTTGTCACATTTTCATGGATTTCTCTTCAATTCCCTATGCTAGCAGTTGATTAGCAAAACATTAATTCTGCTATCAAATAAGTAATGCCTCTGAAAGTTAATAGATACATCCTCATTTCAAATTTTATTTCTCTTCAAAAGAACCTTAATATGGAAATCTATGTGAGAGTATCTGACAAACAAATAACAATGTTAAATGTTTTGAAATGCTGCCCAAATGAATCTCAATATTCTTCTGTTTATAGCTTAATAAAAATATAAGGAATCAAAGTAGGAGTTTCATCTTTTTTAAGGAAAAATTCTCATTAAGACTGTCTGTTTATGAAGGAGTGTGCTACTGCATAGAGTTGGGCTGAAGTCTTAAGCCCAAGCTTACCAGACCCTTTTGGGATAGGGAAGAGAGGAAGAGGTTGTGAAATTAAGCCTTTGCTGTAACCTATCCCACAACAGAGGACTAGAAGACCTCTACCCAGAGACAGGAAAGGGTTTTCCTTGAAAATACCTATTAAAAAGTAGGCATGAATCTTTGAAAAATCATGCTGGATGTGAACCAAAGCTAAGGTTACTTTCTGCTGTCATTCTTATCGTTTCAGCCATGATCAGAAATGCTGAAACACTATTAAAGAGGCTGCTCAGCCATATTTCTAGTTCAACACAAATCTCCTTGGCTTTTCCTGATACTTCTATCCCCAAATTACAGATACAAGAAGTCTTGAGATAAGTCATTTTACAACTTGAAGTATTTCAGTCTTGGAGGATCCATGGACTCCTTCTGATAGTCCATAAAATATAATTATCAACAGTCTTAAGTGCCCTAAACAGATTTGCACTTCCACTGGAAAAAGTACAAGTACAAAATTATCTGAAATGAGTGCTTTAAATACCTCTGGGCTTGTCTATAAGGAACTCATCATGTCTCTCATATCCTCAGTCATAACTTCCATATGGGAGACAGCAGTAGAGCTTACAAAGTCTTATTTCTTGTCACGCACCTCCGAGCTGATCCTCTGGTGACTAATTGTAGCCTTTCCTTCAGTCAGGTGTTAATTTTGCTTTTTTCCTCTTTGTCTGGGTCCTGAGCTTAATTTTGGCATCTCTATAAAACCTGTTTGAAATTAGTCAGTAAGTTCAAAAGCTATTGGAGGTGAGGGGGACTCTGTGTGTGCATACCCATCCACACATGTGCATGTGTTAATAAGATGCTTAAACTTAATTTCTTTATGTAACAAAGCTCATGACCCAAGAAAATCAAACTACAACTTTTCTTTTTTTTTTTTTTTTTTTTTTTTTTTTTAAACAGCTATTGAATGATAAATTAAGAAGCCTATGACACCTACATGCTGTAAATGCATAATGGTATATGACATCTTAACAGATTAATGAATCCTTGTGATTTGAAGGAATGTTTATTAGGGGATGGATGGGAGGGAATAGATCAGAATGCTCGTCTGCTAATAGCACCAAAATTGTTATTTACCGTGTCAGGATATGATTTGTGTGCCTGTTCAAAGCTTTCATCCACTTGTGTTTTGGGTTGTTGGGTTTTTTTTGACTATGTATCATCTTAACTTACTTACCTCAGTGCAATGTGTGTGTGGAAGAGTAAGAACTGCCATGACCATAATTACTCCACTCTCATTACAGGCTCTGAAGATCCATAGAACTGGGATCACTTCAACAGACTTTTTGCTTTTTCACATATTAACATGTAGGTAGATGAAAACCATATTTGACTCACTTATATAAAATCTTCTTTAAACTACTTTAATAATTTTTAGGTTGGTGGGGTTTTTTTTGTTTGTTTGTTTGTTTTTTTCCAAGAGGAAAGTCAGTACTTCCGCTTTTTAGTAACATCTTACTGATGGGATGATAGTTTATGTAATACTTTTTTCTACTAAGAAAAAAAACCCCACCTTTTACTGCTTTTATGAAATTTGCAATGGAAAGGTTTTTGAATCCAGAGGGTGTGCTGGGGCCTGAACTGCAAAAATCAGCCAATCTATCAATAAATGGATATTTCACGTACTTTTATGTAATAATTTATCACAGGCTCTTGTTTGGTTTCCAACATGAAAGCATAACAGATACCAAAATGTCAAAAGTTATGACTGATGGGACTCTTATTCTCTGGCCAGCTCTACAAGTTGTGTATATTTGAAACATGTATAACATCTATTAGTTATTGCTGTAGTACATCTACCGAGCTAGTTATAGATGTATCTTTAGTATAAAACATGGCTAAGGACTGCTTTGCTTCTGGCCACTGCAGCCATGTGAAATTCACAGTGGTCTGTCTAGTGAAAAATTTAGTTTGGAAAACAAGTTCTAGTCTCATTTCTCTTCCCACTATAACCTGTTACTTTTTGAATGGCAATTTCAAAGGTGTGTTGCAAGGTGAAATTAATCTGATCTCCTGTCATGTATATTCAGGTGAGATGAACTGCATGCTATAGCACTTAATTCCCTTTCTTAACTATGAACGGGGAACCCAGGGTCCAAAGCTCTGGCATGGGTAAAATGAATTCCACCCTGCAAGTTTTATGTTCCCAAGTTGGTTAGGTTCCTCAAAAATAAAATTCCCCTTTCCTATTTGATTTGGAGGAAGCAGCCTTGGCTCTCTTTGAAGGGGCTCTCATGTTGCGTGTCAGTGAGGAAATTTGAGGAGGTAAATGATCACAGTTCATCAACAGCTCTTCTTTTACATGATGTTTCTGATCAGTGGGTGTGCTCCTCCTGATGAGCTGCAAATGTATATTTAATATTATATTAGCTATTAACTCCCAAAGTCAACAGTTTCCCTGGTAAGATCAGAACGCTTCAAACATTACTCTGGATTTAAAAAAAAAAAAAAAAAAAAAGAGTAATATTTTTTCAGTGTAAAAGAATCCTTATTAAAACATTTACAGATACTTATATTATATGGCTTTCCTAAAACACTGATCAACTGTGATGAATACTTTTGTATGTGTGTTGTCATTCTCCACCCCACTAACACCCAGCTCTTCAAAGAGGAGAAAGTGTTTCTTCTTTTCTAAGGATTCAGACAAGGTCTGGGCTTTTAATGCTCTGTTATAAGCATGAGTTGGTGCCTGAAGACTTAAAACAAACATGTAAAGGCTGGTGGGGTGATCTAGTCTCCTTGCAGCTGGCTGAAGGGTATTGTCTCTTGAATGTCCCCTCTCCAGCCTGTGGAACACAAGAGGAGAGACCCCTTGGTGTTTCCTGTAGCTGTTGGTCTGCTCACTCACTCAGGAGGAGAAAATGAATACTTCCTTTTGTGTGTCACACTCCCAAAGACGAGACAAGGAGAAGAGTAAGAGACTTGTAATAGCAACTCGGCCAGGACTGTTGACACTTATTTTGTAACATCTGAATTCCTGTTTCTCTGGGTTTGTAATTCTATGGTTATGAAGTTCAGCAGGCTAGGTGCAGTTTATCTCTTGAGCCTAGTTAATGACACTGGCATCTGCAGTAGTAATAAGAGCTCACTGTGGAAATGGCAATGCACTTACAATAGGGAACAAGCGTTCTGATCCATAGGCCACTTCAATTGACAGAACTTGTCTGTTGAGTTTACTGTAGAGTGAATTATGCTCCCAAGTAAATAGCAGCTCGCCCATAGCAAGAGTCAGCAGTTTTAATGCTGCAGGAGGGATTTCTTACAAGAAAAGTGTGGTTCACCAATTTCCAGACTAACAGCAAATTTTACATCCCTACAGGAACAGAGTGTGTGCTTACTGAATGCATGTTGTGAGCAACTGCAGAGATGACAAGTTGTCAAATGGATGTTTGCTCCTTAAATAGGAGGAAAGCGGTGAGCATGAGAAAAATGGATATGTATGTAGGTGTCTTGGTAACTGCTCATCCAATGAACAGTTGCAGTGGTGTTTTGAGCATTCCAGATGTTATAATCAGACAAAGCCAATTTTTGTAAAAATATATAGTTTTATTTGGGTTCAGTCGATTTAGGGTGGGAAGCAATAGGCAAAGCAGCGCTGGGTGCATGGAGAGCCGCAACTCTGCCACACGCACCCCGAGTTCCAAAAAGCAGTGGTTTTTATACTCTTGTGCCATCGTCTTTAACCAATCTCCTCCTGTCAGATAGTTGTCCTGCTCTTTTCCATTGGGTCATTTGAGTTGCTTGAGTGCGTGTCCTCCTCCTATTGGGTCTTTCAAATGTCTCGAAGCCTTGGTCTCTTGGCGTGCTTTTCTCCTATTGGATCTTTAAAAGTCTCATGATCTCATCTTTTTGGCAGGCTTTTCTTCAAACAGCAGTTACATATTAGCTCTAGGTGGGGTTTCTGAGCAAGGTTACATTCTTCCAATCCGAATGGCACACTTTACATTTTTATGGTTTAACATTTACGGATCATTCAAGTGTATGGTACCCACCCTACCCAACCTAACAAATTAATTACAATAGTTTATTACACAGAGCACTGCAGTCTGCAGTGGGCTGTTTGGCTTGATCTTAGTGTGTAACATAAGCAGTGAGTTGTGACCCTGTTGCTAAAATGTGATAAAAGAACTTATTGAAACCAATGTGATGTAGATAAGCAGGTGCTCCTTTGTAATGCCCCAGTTTGTAGGGGAGTCCTCTCACCAACAATGCACACCTATCTCGTGTAACATGCTGATTATATAGGATACAGTAATATATATTAAACAAGTTATCCTTAAATATGATAATTCCTGTAACTCATTTTCTTATTCCCACCTCTTTCCAGTCATGTGCACTCAAGTCCTGAAATGAGTCGGGGGGGGGTGCTTGTGAGACCACCATGGACCACTGACCTAAAAGAAAGACCCTCCAGTCCCCTGACTCAAGGACTTTGGCTCACATTGCAATTTTAACATGCTTTGGGGCCCTTTCACAATGTATCTTTTCGAATACCTGGTCTACAGGGTGATAAAATGTCCTTACCAAACACTGTAACAATGGTACCTCATTATGAGTCTTATTCTTTGACAAGAAATCTACTTAATAATTATTACTAGCCTATGTGGCCCTAATCTGGGAATTTACAAAGGACTTTTTAGCAGCATAACTGGTTGTATGGTTACTCTAAACTAAATACAGTATTTCCAGAACTACTTAAAACATTATACTACTATCTTTTTATATAACCAATACTCCGTAAAATTCCATTTAATTGATTAGGCCTAATAATTCATTATCAAAATCACCAAAAAATCATGAAAATCAGCGCAAATTAATAACATATCAGTAACAACCCCTCAGGCAGATGTTTATATGTGTGCCATAAACTTGTTAGGACCTTGGATGGTCTCATTAGGGAGTGAGTGGGTGCGGAGGAAGAATGATGGCCCTGACAGCACTGTTGAACCTAAGCTAGTATGTCCCTGTGAGAGCCGAGCAACCAGGCCTGTGAAAAACTAAGACAAACAGCCTGGGAAAGCAAGAGTTGAGGCTGATTGAAGATTTGCCTCAAACACTCCCAAGACAAAACCATGAGTCACAGGGTGCTTTCTGTGGAGGCCGAAGCTGATAAGGCTGCCCGATGTATCTGGGGGAGAGAGCCCTGTGGAGACAGGACGGCTCTGCTCTGGGGCACCTGGGCAGATTTCAAGGGCCATGTGTCCGGTGAATGAACTTTGCTTCATTATCCATGAAATGCATATTCAAGTTGACATCCCTCAATATGCTAACGAGGGCTGTCATGATCATGCTAGTGACATCATCCCATGAAACACCTTACCCCTCCCTGTACATGGGATACGTAGGTCTGTGGGTTGACCTAGGGGACGGACCCAAGGAAAGTGGGTATAAATCAAAGGGGAGAAGAAAGGGCTCTCGCTCTCTCTGCCCCTCTTCCCCCCCCCCCCGGCCGTCTGGAGAGAGCAGTGAAGCAAAGACGACAGATGCCAGTGAAGAAGATAGCTGCCTCCTGGAATCCTCGCTGGCAGGAGCAGCGCAGGAACCCAGACCGGTGATCTGTATTCCCCCATTCCCTCTATCTTCCTCTTTTCCTTTTTTCTGTTAAGAAATGTAAAGCATATTATATTGCTTGCCACAGCTTGCTCTGTACTTAGCCAATTATCATGTGTTCAATTAGTGGATTGTAGGTAGTTAATAAATGCTTGAACTTGGAGACTTGTTGTCCGCTCCAATTGGGGATTTGTGAATATAAGTCACTTGTCCCCCTTGTCAGAGCGGGACGTGACAGTCCCAAATGGTGGATCTTGACCTCTGCTTGGTTCTGAAGTGATTCAGAGGTCCCAGGTTGTTTGGCCACAGGTACAGCACTAGCTGCTGTAGTTTTGTAGTGTTGTTCCTGGCCCTGCGTGGCGTGTTACTGATCTCTTGGGTGTTTTTTTACAGTGTGAGAGTTTGATACTGTACTGTTAAAGATATTTGGAGTGTCTTGGGCTTCTTTTTGAACTGAGGTATTTGTCAGTTTTGGAAACAGTAAGCATAGGGGTAAGAATCAGTAGCTGGAACAGTATGGGTTTCTGAGGCTGGATAAGGAAAAAAGCACAAACTTCTTCAGCCAGCTTTGTGCCACTGAATTATGTGGCTGCTCTTCTAGAGGTCTGCAGTAGTTCATTTGTTTCAGGGTAAAAGGGGTGAGAACAGGTTTTAATTACTGGCTGAAAATGTGTGAACAGGCCTGAGAATTGCTAAGAGCATTTAATGGATGGCAGGAATTCGGCACCCATGGGGGGTGGGGGGAGAGGGTCAGTTTAGCAATTGGTGTTTGCAGCTAGTTCTTCTTTTCCCCTGCTCCCCGGCTAAAGCCAGGCTGCTGAGCCAGAAGTGAGTTGCCACGTCTGAAAGACTGAGAAATGATGGTCAACACTACTCGTTCATTTGACATGACAGGCAGGAACAGACTCTTTGTTGTTTTTTGGAAACAGACTTGATGAGAAACTAATAATCCATGGAAAGACCATTTAGCTAGATAAAGTGGAAAATTATAAACCATGTCAAGTAGTGTAAGAAGATAAGAATGCTTCCCAGGGCACTTGTGCATTTGAGTGAAAGGAAATCACAGGATGATTAAATCTGTCTCAAGAGAGAAAAAGGAGATATTTCTAAGGACTTGGTAATGTGATTCAGTAATTACATTTGTAAATTAGTACAGGAATACTGTGTGTTAAGGTCTTTAAAAGATGATTATGTGATTTAGAGATTTTTATAAGGATGTTACTGATAGGCTCATTTACTGACTTTCTAATATTCATTAATATTTTATAAATCAGTTAATCAGTTGTTAAAACTAAGACACTAGAAAGTATGTTATTTCTAAAACGAGTAATACAGGTTGAAAGGAAAAATTATTCTGTTCCTGTCTGCAGTTACTTTACACTGAAATTACTCTTCCTTGTTACGATTAAAATTACTCTTGACTTGTTAATGTGAAGGGAGTCAGGCTCTATGTATGGAGTATCTCTGTGGGTAGTATATTTAGACTAAAGAGTGCAAAGTGGCCAATGCCATTTTGTAACAGGTGGCATGAAGGTGCAGTCCATAACTAAATCTTCACAAGGGTGAGAGGGAGAGCTGTCTGAGCAATAAGTGATGCCTTTTCTCTCTATGATAACATTCTTTTTTGGGCACACTTATAACGTACTTTGGAAGCTACTGGCTGACAAGCTGATAGTTGTCTGATCAAAAGGTACATGCTCTGCAGCTGCTGAGGCCTGCATTGAGAACCTCTTTACACTCATGCATTTTTATTCACTTCTGTAGGAGTCTTCCATAATAGGCCTGAGGAATGAGGGGAGAAGGTGAATCCAAAGAAGAACACGCTTGTGCAGTTTTCAGGAGTGAGAGTTTCTGCAATTTAAAACAGCACTGAGGCTGCTCTTTCTTGCGACAGGATTTTTTGGATCAGTTTTCTGCCCACCCTAGAAATGCTATTGGTTGGGGATTCCCTTAGAGCCCTTACCTTCTCATTGCATGCTCCCAATTGCTGCACTAAACTAGCATATCTGTGGGTTTAGTGCTGCTGAAAGGTGGTCTGTTGACAGCTCTGAAGACCTGTTAAATCTACAGCCAGGCATGAGTACCGGAGGCCTCCTCTCTGCTCCAGCTCAATCCTGATCTGCGGCATGGCCTCCTGTGGGACCAGACTGCTGATTCTTGTTTAATCCTTAGCCTTGCTGGGGCCACTAGCAAAACCACTAATTGGTATAATTTGTAAACGCTTGTTCTGATATATATCAACAATCCTGACTACCTGCTCCTTCATAACGGCTCCAGTGCAGCTGCTGGTGCTAAGGACTTGCTGTTGCTACTGAGCTATGCTTGAGTCTGTGCTTCAGTGTGGAAGAGGGCAGCGCAAATCCCCTGAGCATCCAGACTCCCCAGAGGGACAGTTGGGCTACAGCAACAGAACCAAAAAATTAAACTAAAAAGGCAGGAAAACAATGAATTATCTGCAACTCTTCAAGGAGACTTGCCCAGAGAAGAAGAGAAGCTCTGCTACTGCAGATCTTCTGCTGAGATAACTTTTCAGCTTCATTCAGGCCATCTCAGGTCTCAAAAGAAAGATGCTCTGTGCTGGGGGCAATAGCACTAGAAAAGGATTTGTGGGAGAGGTGTATATGTCAAGTGTCTCAGCTAGGTGTCTGAAGTAAGGAAAGCATTTGAAGTAGAAGAGGGGTAAGGGTGGGAGAGTAAGAAAAAGTGAAGCCTCAGTAGGTTAAGGAAATACAAATATAAAATTGTATTTTAAACAGTATTGTGTCTGTCTGACTCAAGAATTATGAAGTACCCACAAGTCCAGCAGCAATAATTCTTCTGGGATTTTCCTCAAGTAGCTTCCCAGCTGGATTGAATTCTTCTATTCTAGTAGTCTTCTTGGCAGCAACGAAAAATACATCGGGCTGTTTTCAAACAGCTCCTGAAGCCTCTATCCTGTGTTAGTAGCTATAAACACACCACAGAATCACAGAATTGCCTAGGTTGGAAAAGACCTCGAAGATCATCCAGTCCAACCATCAACCCAACATTAACAGTTCCCAACTATACCATACCCATCAGCACTAAGTCAACCTGACTCCTAAACACCTCCAGGGATGGGGACTCCACCACGTCCCTGGGCAGCCCATTCCAATGCCCAACAACCCCTTCTGTAAAGAAATGCTTCCTAATATCTAGTCTAAACCTCCCCTGGTGCAACTTGAGGCAATTACCTCTTGTTCTATTGCTTATTACTTGGTTAAAAAGGCTCATCCCCAGCTCTCTGCAACCTCTTTTCAGGTAGCTGTAGAGGGCGATGAGGTCTCCCCTCAGCCTCCTCCAGACCAAGCACCCACAGTTCCCTCAGCCGCTCCTCATAGGACATGTGCTCCAGACCCTGCACCAGCTTCATTGCCCTTCTCTGGACACGCTCGAGTAATTGAATGTCCTTTTTGTAGTGAGGGGCCCAAAACTGAACACAGTCATCAAGGTGCGGCCTCACCAGTGCCAAGTACAGGGATAAAATCCCTTCCCTGTCCCTGCTGGCCATGCTATTTCTGATGGAAGCCAGGATGCCATTGGCCTTCTTGGCCACCTGGGCACACTGCTGGCTCATATTCAGCTGGTCACCACCAGGTCAACACCCCCAGGCCCCTCTCTGACTGGCAGCTCTCCAGCCACTCCTCCCCAAGACTGTAGCACTGCTGGGGGTTGTTGTGGCCCAAGGGCAGCCCCCGGCATTTGGCCTTATTGAAACTCCTATAGTTGGCCTCAGCCCATGGCTCCAGCCTGCCCAGGTCTCTCTGCAGAGCCTCCCTACCCTCGAGCAGATCAACACTCCCACCCAACTTGGTGTCATCTGCAAACTTACTGAGGGTGCGCTCGATCCCCTCGTCCAGATCATCAATAAAGATGTTAAACAGGAGTGGATGCAAAACTGAGCCCTGGGAGAAACCACTCGTGACCGGCCACCAACTGGATTTAACTCCATTCACGACAACTCTTTGGGCCTGGCCATCCAGCCAGTTTTTACCCAGAGAAGCATGTGCCCATCCAAGCCACAAGCAGCCAGTTTCGCCAGGAGAATGCTGTGGGAAATGGTGTCAAAGGCCTTACTAAAGCCAAGGTAGACAACATCCACAGCCTTTCCCTCATCCAATAAGCAGGTCACTGTCGTAGAAGGAGATCAGGTTTGTCAAGCAGGACCTGCCTTTCATAAACACATGCTGACCTGTTTTAAATATAAAAATTTGGGGATTTGTTTTGTGTTTGTTTGGGGTGGGTTTTTTTCTGGGAAGGATGTAGTTGCTGTTTTAAAACCAGCACTTTGCTCTGCTATTAGGTGGGTAAACTAGGTTTCCTGCAGTCTGAGGGTGAAGGTACCTGTATATCAGATGCCCATGGAAGACAGAGGAAAGGGAAGAAATATGGAATAAAAATACCTAGTTTGGAGCTTTGAATGGAGTAAACTTAAAGGATATAGGGGGAAGGAAATTAAACTTGCATTTGACTTCCGTAATATTGTTTTATGGAGGGCTGTAGAGCAAGGTAAAAAGGCTTTAACTCTCAAGCAGTTCTCTTCTGTAGTCAATTTGCTCCATTCAACAATATTTTTTCTTTGCTTCTACGTCACTTAACAGAGGTCAAGTAAAGAAAGAGATGCAGAGAAAGAAGTGCAGAAATAATTGAAAAGCACTCCCCTGAGGAATAAGAAGTGATTTTTTTTTTCTTGTAGCAAAGACTGAGCTAAGTAATTATTTGTTAAAGGTAGGAATGAACATGTAAACATTAAGGAACCACATTTCCTTTGAGTTTATCACCTCCTATGCTTCTACTACCTCTTGGCAATAGTGAATACAAGAAAAAATAGCAAAGTTGTGTTCTTGTATTCCACCATCCAGGCATATGGATGATGGCTCGATTTTGGCAGCAGCTGACAGCCCTTCCCCTTTGCTTCTACTTTGTACCTGCTAGTCACAAAACCTAAAAATGCAGCTGTTGCTTGTTTTTATTACCTGCTGATTATTGTTAGTTGGCCTCTGTTGTATTCATGATGAGGCATCTGCCACCATGGTTCAGGAGTGATTGAGGAAATATGAGCTGCAGTTTTTTTGCTTTCTTTGCCAGATCAAGTCAGCATACATTCAGCAGGTTGTCTTGTTGAAAAATACTTGTTTGCTGAAACGCAAGTTGTGTTTAATGGTGTTTTTAAAAAAAATTTCTAATTGTGGGGAGAGAGAGTACATGGACTATAAATTTCTTCAGAGATGCTAGAAAAATGCTTAATGATTCAAATGAAATTAAATATCGGAACTCTCACCTGGTGTTGTCAAGTAGCAGCTGCTTAGAAAAGGCTAAAGCAAGAGGACAAGCCAGCCTTTCCCTTGAATACCTTCCTTCTTTCTGGCAAGCTGTTGCTTTGGGCCTTCCTGAGGCAGAAGTTGTTTTTGAGTCACTGTGTTCAAAAACCACTGATGGACTGATTCTTTTTCAACTTGTCCGGATTTTCTTTAAAATTGGTTATGGGGAATATTTTGTATATCTTTTCTGTTTATGAAGCCATAGAAGCAATAGTCCTCGTTTGGAGAGGTATTGAAGCCTTAAGTTACTGTTAGAGCTAGGGGATAATACCAGCTGAATTTAACAAAGTTACCTGTATGCTCCATATTTGGAAGGTAATTAAATAGTTTGCTGAGTCAAAAGCATTCTGTTATTTTTTATCTGCCCTGCCTGAAGTGAATGAAAGATATGTTTATAGCAACATGTTACTTCAAATACTAATGATGTGTGGAATAATTACTTTACAACCAGTAAGGTTATAAAGAAGGTACGTTTATTCAGCACTGGGTGCACGGGGAATCGCTCCTCCACGAACACGCACATCTTGGAGCGAAAAGCAGCTCCTTTCTATAGTGTAAAACGTTTACATATTCATTATAATCCTGAGAATAGGAAGAGATATTACAATTAGTTTTGAGAATTTATTATCATAAATCCCACCCCAAGTTCCTCCCCATTGCGTCTACACAGTGGTTCCTGGTGGTCTTGGGCAGGGGTCTTCAGGATGAAGGTTGAAGATGCCTCCTCTTCCTCTTGTGACTTTTTACCCAATTAAATCTTTTCAGCATGTCGATTTAGAATTTCTTGAATCCCTATTCCTTATCTTGGGACTCGGTAGTTGCAGCCCCTCCCTTATCTCAAGAGCCCATCCTGCTGAGAGCTTATCCTCTTGAGAGCCCCCCCTGCTGAGAGCCCTGCATCTATTTTGTTAAAGTTTCTCACTTCAATTCTCCCCTTTCTTTTCCTAGTAGTAAATTCTTTTACTTCTTTTATTAGCTAAAATTTACTCATAATCCTTACACTAACTAATAGGTTTACTTACTAAAATTTATTCTTAACTCTAACACTTATACTTATGCCTACTGTTTTATATTTATTGTTTAAATCTAATTTTCAGGGCCTTATTGTTTTTTGGTATCAGAGTAAAGTGAAGAACCTCGTATATAACCTGTATGCACCTGGTAAGTCTCCAATTCCAGACATATATGCCTATAGTGAGAATTAGTAGGATGACTACTGCTATCAACAATGCTATAATTGGGTGGAGAGCTATAGTAACTATTCCAGTAGCTGTAGGTCACCACCCAAGGAGAGTATCCCACCAGTGGTCTTCTGTACTTGTGTTAGAATTTCATGAACTTGTTCTGTATCATATTTCACTACAACTAACGTCTTTTATTCCTTTCCTTTTTACATCTTCTAGGATGGAGAGTAAGTCTTTATGTTGCAACATTTATTTAATCCTATCCAAATTCATTCCTATAGAGACAGGAACTATTTTTTGAGTTAAGGCATAATCTGATTCTATTACCTGAGAGGTTAGTACTGGCATAGTACACATAATCACATCCTTCAATTTTTGTGAAATTACATACACAATGCTTGGAATAGTTTCCTATCTCTCTGATAGCTATCTATGAGCACACTTGTGCAAAGGGTACAAAGACATATGCAGCCTTCTCCTATATATATCATGACTGTATAATTGTTTATGGATGACTGTATCTCAGAATGACTTTTTGATGTGTGTCTAAGCACATGTCTTTGGCCTGTATGCCGTTCCCTTCACAAACTTATCCCTGCTGGCCCATATTAATGCACAGTTCTGTGTTGATGGTTTGCCATTTATCTCCTTGCTTCCATACCCATCCCCTATGCCCTATGGGGGGACTGAGTATCATTCCTCCATGGTTTAGTCCTATAGAGGCAACAGGGTATATGCTATGTTGGGCAGCTTCTACAACTGTTAATACAAAGGCAATTATTTTGTCATCCTGACTTTCATATGTAAAATTCACCAGCTTCCACCAGGACTGCAACTCCCTCTCTTGAGGGTCTGCCTTTTCCCAAATTATCTTTCTAATCTCTGTTGGGAGGATTCCTTCTTCACCTTCTCTTAAGATATCGGAAATCACAATTTGCATCCACATTTGTGCCTGAATGCAACTAAGGGCCCAGGATACATCTTTTGGTATAATTTCCAATCCTTTTACTATCATCAAATGGTCCTTAATATTGGTTCTTTCCCAACCAGGGAGTAGTTTAGATGTCAGCCATTCATGATTCCCTAAGGTTAACAAGGATGATATCACAGGTTGTTTTAGTTTGACCAACTCTCCGGTTGTGGATGCCAGCTTGTTCATTATTACTTCTGAGTCTATGCTGTTTACTACTCCTAGTCCTGTCCCTAAAACCCCTGTCACATCCCTTTTTTACCTTATAGTGCGAGATTTTAATCACTCTCTCCATCCCTCCTGGCTTGCTTTTATAAATGGGAGGCATTTTTGGTGGATGCCTGACATATCTAGTTGCAAATGTAATTTTATTTGCTTCAATGACCATTTAGGATTGTACAATTTGCTGACCTGTTTTCTGAATTATGTGTGGGCCTGTTTCATAAATGTGGTATCCAGGGTACGGGGGAATTATTGACTTGACCGTTGTCGTCATTGTTGGCTTAACTGTCGTCATTGTTGGCTTTATTGGCCTTGTTCCATTTTTAATTCTAAAAATTATGTTTTCATCCATACGTTTCCATATACAGCTGACTTCTACTGTCTCTGTTAATGAAAAACTCAGCCAAGTTGGTTCGACTTGGACTTGGATCTGAAATTTAAATTTTAACCCATTTCCCTGTCCCATTTCCCTTAAATCCCCTGTAAGTTTAAGGTCTTCCTTATTGTAGTGGGGCCTAGTGTGACCTTACCATCTGGGATTAGTGCTCCCTCGGTTACCTATTCCAACTGTGCCACTTGTTTTGCCTCTCTGTCTGCACGCTCATTGCCTCTTTCTATGGCTGATTGTACTTTCTGGTGTGCCTTTATATGCACGATAGCCACCCTTTCTGGTAATTGAATGGCTTCTAAGAGTTTCAGAATCTCTGTGGCATGTTTGAGGGCTTTTCCTTGAGAGTTCAAAAGTCGTCTTTCCTTCCAGACGGCCCCATAAGCATGTACCACTCCAAATGCATATTTTGAATCACTCCATATGTTGATTTTTAGTCCTTTAGCCCTCCCAAGGGCCTTTGTTAAGGCAATTATTTCAGCTTTCTGGGCTGAAGTCAAAGCAGGTAGTGGCCCAGAATCCAGGACTTTACTGGTTGTTGTGACTGTCGGGTACCGCTTACCATATAACTGCTTCAATCGGTAAACCAATCATCGGCTCCTTCCAACAGAGTGTCTTTCAGATCTGGTCAGCTGGAGTACTCAGCCTTAATAGTTTCTAGGCAGTCATGTTCCAAAAGTTCCCCATTCCTGCCATCTAGGAAAGAAGCTGGGTTGACAATGTTAGTCACCACTATTTCTACATCATCTAGTTCTACCATGATAGCCTGGTACCTCAGGTATCTCTGTGGTGACAGCCAGTGACCACCTTTAGCTTCTAAGACTGTTGATACAGTGTGGGAGACAAACACAGTCATTTTCTGACCCAGGGTAAATTTACCAGCTTCCTGGACGTTCAAGATTATGGCTGCCACTGCTCTGAAACATCCTGGCCATCCTTTTGCATCCTTGTCTAATTGCTTGGAGAAATAGGCCACAGCCCTTTGATAGGGCCCAAGGTCTTGGATTCGGTTTCCCAAAGCTATTCCCTGGTTTTTGTGAGAGAATAGAGAGAAAGGTTTACTCAGATCCAGGAGTCCAAGTGCAGGTGCTGACATCAGGGCCTTTTTAAAGTTCATATAGGCCCTGTCTGCATCTGGGGTCCATTCCAATTTGTTTCCACTTGTGCCTGTCTTAATAAGGTCATACAGAGGTTTGACTATGAGCCCATAGTTGTATATCAAAAGCCTACACCACCCAGTCGTGCCTAAAAAGGTGCGCAGTTCTTTCACAGTTCCGGGTTGTGGTGTTTGGCAAATTGCCTCTTTTCAGGATTGCCCCAGGGTACGGACTCCCGTGCTTATCTCATAGACCATATAGACAACCTGTTGTTGTACCACTTGCGCCTTCTTCTGGGAGACTCTATACCTCTGTAGACCCAAAAAGTTTAGGAGGCTCACCATCCAGGCGATACACCCTTCTCTGGTTTCTGTAGCAACAAGCAGGTCATCCACCTATTGGAAAATCTTGCCTTTGTCAGTTGGATGGTCCCAACTTTCAAGTTCTTTAGCTAATTGATTACCAAATATTGTGGGACTGTTCTTAAATTCTTGAGGCAGCACCGTCCAAGTTAGTTGAGTTTTGCGGCCTGTTTTGTGATTTTCCCATTCAAAAGCAAATAATTTCTGGCTAGACTCATGGAGAGGGAGGCAAAAGAAGGCATCTTTTAAATCTAGAACAGTAAACCAGGCTAGTTCCTGGGTCAAGGTGGTAAGCAAGGTATAAGATTTAGCCACTACAGGATATAGGTCTTCGGTTATTTTATTAATTGCCCTTAGATCCTGCACCACCCAGTAGGACCCATCTGGTTTCTTTACTGGAAGGATAGGGGTATTTAAATCAGATTCGCATTCTTTCAGCAATCCCTGATCTAAAAATCTCTCAGTGGTGGGCTGAATGCCTTCCTAATCCTCCCACTTTAGAGGATATTGTTTTATCCTTACCGGTTTTTACCCTTCTTTTAATTTTACTATAACCAGCATAGCATTTTTAGCCTGCCCTAGTATATCAGTTGCCCATACTCCAGAATATACCTGGTCCATAGTTTCTTTATTATTTTTTTTTTTTTTTTATTGGAAGATCTGTTAAAAGTAAGCCCATCATTTGTACATATTGTTGAGTATTTACCTTCAGAGTAACTTCCCCTTTTTTGAATGTAATTATGGCTTTCAATTATTCTAAAAGATCTCTTCCCAAAAGAGCTTTGGGTGAATTTGGTAGATAAAAAAATTTATGTATACCCATTTGCTTTCCCAATTTATATTTTAATGGCTTAAAAAAAATAAGCTTTTTCAGTTTGTCCAGTAGCTCCTTTTACAATCACATATTCTTCTCCTAGGGGCATCAGAGCTTGATTAAGTACAGAATAAGTTGCTCTGGTAACTACTAAAAATTCTATTTCTTTTTCTTTCCCTAGCTTTATTGTAACCAGTGGATCCGCTAGGGTGGATTTCTCCGGTCCCTGTCAATCTGTATTTATTGATGCAAGTACTTTCTCTTTCCGCTTTTGTTTTGGACAGACAGCCTTCCAGTGCCCTCTTTCTTTACAAAATGCACACTGGTCTTTATCCAGAAACCCCTTCTTAATTTTTCTCCCCTGTAGTTCATCTATTACTGCCACCACTCTTTGTTGCCCCTTCCTATATTCATCCTCCCTGTTGCTAAACACCCTCCATGCTTCATCCAGTAATACTTCTAGGTTCCTGCTTTCCGTGGTGCACAGTTTCTGCAACTACGTCTGATATCCTCCGTGGATTGCCCCAAAATTAACAATACCAGCCGTTGTATTCCTGCTTTGGATCCTGGGTCTAGTGGCGTATTTCAACACATCACTTCCCTTAGCCAATCCAGGAATTCAGAAGGTGATTCCGAAGGACCCTGCTTAATTGCATATAATGCTGACCAATTTATATTTTTGGGTATGGCCTTTTCCAATCCCTTTAAGATTAAATCCTGGTATCCTTTTAACCTGTCCATTTGAGCAGAATTGTTTGGATTCCACCTTGGGTCCTGAAGGGGAAAGAAATCCTTAACATCATTCCCCGTGGTTCTGCAATAGTCTGAGGCCAAATCACCTGCTGCTTTCAGAACCAATTGTTTCTCGGTCCCTGTTAGGTAATACAATGGTAACTGTATATCATTCCAATCAGGATTATGTTGTTTCAGTATAAACTGAAATTGTCTGGTCACATTTATTGGGTCACTCCAGAACTCCTTTACAGGTCTTTTCCAATTTTCTGTCTGTGCTGGAAAAGGGTATTTTTATTAGCATGGCTCCCCCATCTGGACTGACTGCCTCCCTGAGGGGTACCTGAAGAATTGTTTGAGCAGGTTTTCCCTGTGTGCAGGAAGACACCGGGCTACCTGGGGGAGGAGGGCAGGAGTAGGGTCTGAATCTGAGTCTTGTTCTTGTTTTTGTGGCTGTGGAGGAGACTGGTTTCGTGGGGGATGCTCAAATAAGTCTTTTAGGTCAGGGTCTGATCCCTGGTGCACCTTTCCATTTTTTGTACATCTCTGGCCAACACTACATGCTGAGCAACATTGTCTCAGTTTGCTTTGTAATCCTTTATTGTTTTCTTGCTCCAAAGCAAGCACCAAGGGATCTTGTGGTATGATTAGACCCAATCTTTTTGCCAATCAGGATGATTAGGGATAGTGAAAAACATGTCCGCATATGATACTTCATCCCACTTCCCCTCCTTTCTTAAGAACAACATTAACTGTAGGAGGGTACTATAGTCCAAAGTTTCATTTAGTGGCCATTGTGTCTCATTTTCCAGTTTATAAAGTGGCCACCACTGATTCCAATATTTTATAAGAGTCTTTTTATTTTATGTGCCCCCAGACCCAATGATAGCTTTCCAATGCATTAGTATCCATCCTAAGGGGCTTTTCTTTAGGGCTTCTTTACTGTGGGTATTTCCCATCCTGCTCCCACCCCAATCCCAAAGAGTTTGCTTCAGATTAAAGTGGGAACAAACGGGGGACACTCCTATATTTTCTCTTTATGCTTGAAATTTCCCAATTTTATCCCAAAGCACAACCTATCTCAACTGTGACAACCGTAATATTGGTACAGGCAAATACCACAACTGAACCCCAGCAGTTTTTACCCTATACACAGAGTCAGTGTGTTACCACAGAATACGGCAACAAAAGCAACAAAGGATTACAACAATTATTATTCCAGCTACTGTCCCACCAATGGTCGTCAGGGACATACAACCCATCATACCAGCCTCATACACTCTTAATATGTTGTTGGATATTCCCCTACAACCAGTTTGCTTGCCTGGCAGCTGAATTCACTTCATTTGTCTCCAGCCACTCTCCTTGCGGAGAACACGGAACCGCGGATCAGAACTCCACACTCACTTTGCAGCTGTGCTGCGTCTTACTCACACTGCAAGCACTCAGTCACACAGTTACTTAAAGGGCCCATCTTGCTTTTTACTCATGCTACAAAGTGTACCAATTAAGATAATAGTCAAATTCGCATACCACATAAACAGTAAACCATTAATCGTTTGCCACAGGTATAAAGACAGTTAACATAAATTTAACACACATAATTTCAATATTTCAATTTCCCATGGGTTACAACAGATGACATGAATGATGGCTATCCCGTTTAACACCTTAAACAGAGCTCTTTCTGAGGAGCCTTAATCAAATTGGGTACCCCTCTAGGCTGTGCGCCAGATGTCTCTGTGCGCCTTAACAGCCACTTGTGGGACCACGCTGTGTGCCAGACGTCTCTGCGCCCCTTACCAACAGCTCATGGGACTATGCTGTCTGCAGACACCTCTGCGCACCTTACCAGCCTCCCGTTACCCTGTAAACATACCTTTGTCCATAGTTTAGATGGCTCTTGTCTGCCCCCGCAGTGAATGACTGAGAGCGGAGTTCCTCCGAGAATTCCTGGGCCGTGGCTAGGACGTCTGTTCCTCAGTCGTTCCAGCAGCTGAGCAGAGAGTGTTCCATCTGGGTTGCCATAAAGACATGTGGAATAATGACTTTACAACCAGTAAGGTTATAAAGGAGGTATGTTTATTCAGTGCTGAGTGCACGGGGAATCGCTCTTCCAGAAACGTGCACATTTTGGAATGAAAAGCAGCTCCTTTTTATAGTGTAAAACGTTTCCATATTCATTATAATCCTGAGAATAGGAAGATATATTACAATTAGTTTTGAGAATTCATTATCATAAATCCCGCCCCAAGTTCCTCCCCATTGTGTCTGCGCAGTGGTTCCTGGTGGTCTTGGGCAGGGGTCTTCAGGATGAAGGTTGAAGATGCCTCTTCCTCTTGTGACTTTTTACCCAATTAGGTCTTTTCAGCATGTCGATTTAGAATTTCTTGAATCCCCATTCCTTATCTTGGGACTCAGTAGTTGCAGCCCTTCCCTTATTTCAAGAGCCCATCCTGCTGAGAGCTTATCCTCTTGAGAGCCCCCCCTGCTGAGAGCCCTGCATCTATTTTGTTAAAGTTTCTCACTTCACTACCAATAGGGATCTCTTTAAGAAAAGCACTTAATGCTGTGCATTTACACTTCTGTATTCCCAAATGTAGCATAAGTAATAGTCTAGGTAAGACTCAGGTTCTTACCTGTTCTAAACACTGCATCTGTATGGCAGAGTCTGCCATGTGCTTTGTTCATCTCTGACCACTTCCCTCACGGGATAACGGAACTGCAGATCAGGACTCCACACTCGCTTCACAGTTGGGCTGCATCTCATGCATGCAAAACAATCACACAATCACACAAAGAGGCCTCTTACACATATTACTCACACAACATAAAATAACGAATATTACAAGCATCAAAACACTATAACAATTGCCAAGGTTGCGTTTCCCAGCATAAATCATAAACCATGAGCCATTTTGCCATTTCTCATTCACCACAGATTTACAGGTGATCAATATCTACTGAATTATTATAAATGGTACCAGATTTTACATTTGATGGTAACATGGCAATGCCACGCCACTCCCATAACCCTGTACGGGGAGGACCCAGGTCGACCCAGGATACCAATGTGGCCAGAGTGTCAAAAGCACCCTGCCACCCACAGGCCCACCACCACTTGGGGACTCCAACCCCAAACCCAGGGGTGAGCACACCAGCTCTTTACCTCACATAGGACGTCTCCTCACCACTTACAGGTCCCCCCTTTTCCAACATACCTGGTCCACTGATAGATGGTCCTTGTCTGCCTCTGCTAAGATCAAGAGAGCGAGGGAGGTTCTCCGAGAAAGGAACCTCGGGGCACCTAAAACGTCCCCCTCTCAGCCGGTCCTGCAGCCAGACAGAGAGGGTCCCATCTGTGGTGCCAAAATTGATGTGCAGAAACAAACTCTACAACTCAGACAGAGTTATAAAGCAGGCATGTTTATTCCGGACGGGGTGCAAGGGGATCTCTCCACAAAGCTTGCACACTGTCTCTGGCAAGTAGCCAAATATTTATTACAGCAAAACATATATATTCATTAGGAAGGGTTGGATTATTACAATTAGTTCGGGGAATAGGTATGATTATTATAATTATTCAAGGGGAGAAATACTTATCTTCTTCTCAGTGTCCTCCAGGGCATGCGCTGTTAAGCAAAGCCCAGATGTTTCCTTCCTAAATCGGCAAGATCATCCTCTCTAGATAGCATCTCTGAGTCCTTTTGTTCAAGTTTAAGTTTGCCTAAGTGCCCATTGAGGGCTTTTATTCTGCTATTGGTGAGTTGTCCTTTTAATTCATACCCCCGGGCTACCTGCTACTTTCTTATCATAGCCAATCCCCAAGCTATCTGGTAAACTACACTGAATCCACAGAACAAATCTGGACAAGCAGAATTCTCAGACAACGTTCAGAAATCATCATATGTTGCTATAAGTAAATAATTTGCAAGGAAAGTGGTCATTTCTCTGTATCAGGAAAGATTATGGTCTTATCATTCTCTTCATTTTGTCCAATTATTTATTGTGATGAGAATGTCTAAGGAAAAAAGTAATTTATTCATTCCTCTTTACTTATCAGCTATATAGAGCTTTTGACTTCCTCTGGGAGTCTGTTTTGCACTCCAGTGGGTTTGTTATTGCAATTCAATAATTCCCTTTTTTTCCTGTTACCCTCTACTACAGCATCTTATTCTGATACTGTTAGGCTTGCCCAAGTGTCAAGCTAGAAGGACTTATTAATAGTGTTTCTCTTGGCTAACACTGGAATAGAAGAAAGGAATTTGGCTTATGCTAGTTTAAGTGGGGGGATTTTCCTTGAGTAAATAAATACACTTCTGCGACCAGCATCTCCTAGTTGTCATGGATAGAATTTTCTGTAACTAGCTGGAGCAATGGTCTGCTGGCCTGGGACTATGGCCTCTGCAAGTGGCTCCCACCAGAGGCTTCAGTGGGAAATGGCAGAGACCCTACTGGGGGCACTGGTTGGATAAATGTCCTCAGGGAAAGATCCTCCCGCTCTCTGATAGATGGAAGTTGGCTCTACAGTTGGCTCTGATAGATGGAAGTAGGGATGTGAGGATTTACCCTTCTAGATTTAACAGTATTGTTATTTTACTTTAATGTTGTCTTCATGGCTGTTCATATATCTTAACTGTCACCCGTAATAGTTAATTATGCAACAGATTTTAATTATTCTGCCTTTTTCAGTCTCAGCCAATGGCCTCTCATTCACTACTCAATGCTCTTTCCCTAAAAAAAAAAAAAAAATAAATAGAAAGGCAACAGAAGTAGACAGATCTTTTAAAATCATTGTTTTTAAATTCTCCTACCATGCCAGTGTTTTTCTCTCTGAAGTCAAAGGCTAAAATGCAATACTGGCATTACTTTCCAAGTGTCTTTCCTGTGTGTCTCTTGTAAAGATCTAGGTACTCAACTAATCTCCAGTATTTTAAGTGCATTAATAGAATATGCAAATCTAGTTGATGGTGACTGTCCAGACCACAATCAGACGTTAATGAAACTTCTAAGTAGTGTACTTAGGTGATTTCCTAAAAACAGAAAGAGCTTGCAACATATCCTGTAGGTCATTGAACATTATCAACTGAGGATGAGAATCTGAGGGGCAAAAAAAGGAATGCTTGCTCTGGAGCTCCTTGTTGGTATATGAACAAATCTGCGGTTTTTCATTATGCTTATTAGTGAAATCTAAATGTGTTCCTATTCCTACAGGAGAGAAGAAATTCCTTAGTTATCCCAAACCCAAAACATTAAAATCTTTGCAAGTTGAAAGTAACCACCTCTGACCAAGTACCTTACAATAAGGCTTCTGGAGGTTTTTCAGTTTATTCATATTGACCTTCCTTCTCCTACTCTCAAGTTTTACTGCTTTTCAGTTGGAGCCCAGTTCATCCTACTACAGTCTGTACCACCCTTTGCTGTAGGCAAAAGGTACAACCTGTCAAGGTAGATACAGTCATCACAAGGCGTGTCTTTTGGGTAGGTGGATTCTTCTCCAGGCTCTTCTCACTTTCTGTGGTGGCTCCCTGGGCCCTAAGCAGATTGGCTCTGTATATATGTGACATACTTCTATGTAGTTAAGAAGTTATTGGGACCCACCTATGTCCCAGTATTTTCATTACTTCAAATACTGTATGTAGGAGAAATGCCCTTGTTACTGTTCTGAACTGCAAACAGTGACATAGACAGGAACAGAGAGGGCTAGCTCTTCATTCTGAAGAGTTCTTGCCTTGGGTCTAAACTAACAAAACTGGAGCATTTCTTTTTCTGTTTGAAAAACTGTTCCCCTGCCTGTGCACTTGATAGTGTGGGGTGTGGGTGTTTTGATGGATGCTTTTTAACGTTTAGGGAACCTGTTTACAAATCTGATCATGTTATTTTTAAAATATCCCTCCATTGTGTGGCCTCTAAATTTAGGTGTGCCTTGTTTCATGCACTGGAGGTTGTCTGCACTGTGTGGTGCAGAACTGGGCAGAGGCATTTAAGCTAGGGCCAAGTGACCCAGCTTGGACACCAGGAGCAAGCAAGCTGTGTCACCAGATGCTCTGTGACAGTTAATTCCGTTGTGTGGCTCACTCCCCACTATAAGCACTTCCAAGATTCAAGTGCAGTGTTTTGCTGAGTACCACTGGGCAGTAAGGTGGACCAGATCTCATGGAATTGCTCAGGGTCCTCTGCCTACTGCTGCAATATGCAGTGCATGTGTGCCTGTAGGGATTTTCATAGGGAATGTGTTTTCTTACCTTCTGTATGCTGGCAGAGGCTCAAAAATGTGGTGTAAGCAGAAATATCCATATATTTGTGGACCTCCTAGAGCTGGGAAGAAAATAGAGATGTATGTTTGTGTTTGTGTGAGAAATGGTGCTTTGTTTGTTTTAAAAATAGGCATTTTCTTTCTTGGACTAATTGTGAGGGAAACTCACTGTATTTCTGTCCCTGCTCACCCTGCCCTGATACATACCCCATATGTGATACTTTACTTAGTGTAAGAAAACTCAAACATAGAGCTTTATGTGAAGGATATAAAGTAACTGTTAAGCAGATAGTATAGAAATTAAAATTCCTGTAAGCATAACTAACCCACTGTCAACATGACTGATGCCAATAACATACAGCAAGAAGACAGGCACAGTTCTGAGAGATGCTGGCTGTTAAAAGCTGTGCTCCTGTTGAGGAACACATGAGCAGCAAGCTGGTTAACTGCTGGTGCCTGCTTTCTCTGAAGCCCTTCCTGTTCCTGGTCTTTCCTTCAAAGCTTGTGAGTCACTTCCCCTCTTCCCTGAAGAGAAGCTCTTTAGAAAACGGCATCCCAGGGTGCTGTGTTTACTGACTTTCAGAATAAAATCCTTCCACGTACCTGCAGAGATGTTTTTCCCTAACTGCTGACTCCATGGATTCTTCCTGGGTGTTGAAAGTCAAATTGTTTTTCTTCTGATTTAGGTCTTGTTGGGGATTCAAAATGTTATTTTTGGCGAAGCCTTGAATGCCTCTAGAGCATGGCTCCCCTCACTACTGTGGCACATGTAGACTGCACAGCAGCAGAATCTCCTCCCTGGCATACCTGTGACAAGGGCATAGAGGGGTTTGCAACCACCTTTTCCTGCAGGGTGGGGATTGACTGACTGCTTGGAGGAGAGGATCCGCCATGATGATGGACAAAAAGACAGAGGGGGCAATGTCACTCCCCCCTGCTTTTTCAGCTTGCTATGCCCATGCCCAGTAAAACAGGGACTTAGCCAGGAGGCAGTTTGTGGATGTGAAAGGCTGTATTTGTAAGCCAAGTATTACCCTGGGATTGCATACTCCTGCTATCAGTTCAAGTCTTCTCTGTTCAGTGCTTGATGCTCACTGCATACCACCAGTTGTAAAGTTGTATTACTTCCATAGCAACCAACGATAGTATCAACACAAGACTGAATTCACTTTAGGAACAGACAGATGTAGAAACTGCTGTGTGGTCTCCCTAACCCAAGACATGGTCAGCAGCTCTGCCATCCCTTGCCCAGTTCCCATGCTGGAACAGAACTGGATTGAACCTCAGCAGTATGGTCTTGGCTAGCTTGTAGCTTACCCACAGACCTTACTGATAAGTAGACAAGAAGTCTGTTAGTTGTCTTTGTTTTATTTCTGTCCTGGTTCAGCTAGAATAGGGTTAAGTTTCCCCAGCAGAGAGAGAGGGGGAAGGGATCTCCAGCTGGGTTATTCACACCATGCTGACATCAGGTCCGAGCACGGGAACTTTTTCCTTGGTGGCTTTGGTGGCGGGGAGCTCACAGCAGGCTTGTTCCGTAATCATTTGCGGTATTTCTCTGTATATCTTTTGTCTTGCTTACTGTTATTGCTGTTTATTGTTGCTATCATTACCACTGTTGTTGTTCAGATTGCTTTTTACACCGTTGTATTAAAGTTCTTCTTGTTTTAACCCGGGTTTGTGCCTCAATTCCAGCTTGACCGGCTGAGGGTGGAGGAGGGGCAATGGCAACATGGTCTCCAGTCCCAGCAGGGCTTAAACCAACACAATTTCCTTTATGCTTGTTTTAAATACTGAAGGTGCTCAGGAGCTTTTTGTGTAATAACCACCAAGAGGATATTGAAAACATCCTTTTGTGTGGGGGGAATATAGAGAATCTGAGTGTGTGTTTCCCTGGGAAAAGATAATTTATATGTGCTTTCCAGTACTCTGTGCAGTTAAATCAGTACTCTGATTCATCAGTGTATTAAAGCTGTTCTTTAGCACTCAGAAAATACAAAATGACTTCATAGTAGATCAAGTAATCACTGCAGAGTATCTCCTGGTGATGTGAGGATCTTATGCCTAGTAAAGTTGCCATGGTAGCTCCCATGCCCTTCACTTTTTTAGGCTGTCAGCATTGGGGATGCACCCAGTGAAAGATCCAGTATCAGTTTACCTACTTCTTGGGATTTTTGGCACCTTCAGGTTTTTTCTGGGCCTGTCTTGCCCTGATTTAGTAGGGACAGATATAGAGCTCAGCTAGACTCTATAATCAAAAATCTCTCATAAAAGACAAAAATCCAGAAGACATGAATGATTGATTTTTTTTTATTTATTTTTTTAAATGTTGAATGTTCCATGACTGAATTGGAGAATTGGGCTAACTTTCCCAAATTAAATCTATAGGTTTCCATTTTAAATTGCAATAACTAATGATTCAGAGTGAACTATCACCCCAGGTTTGAAAGCAATTTAGTTGTTGGTATATTTTCATATCTTAAAATGTGTGTATTTATTTTTACATTATAAGTATTAATTTTCATAATGACTATACTAAGACTGAGTGCAATTCTGGTGAGGAGGGTTAAATTTGATTTGCAGGATTGAGCTCAGTCAGTACTGTATGGAAACAGAACACAGATGTTCTTAATTTTGCTCTGTTCTAACAACATTGCTGCTTTTAGTTATACATTTTTAAACACATTGTCTAGTTGATGTAACATTCCTTATATATAATTAATTGTTTTGCATGTTCTAAACTCAAGGTAACACGTAACAGGTTATGGCATGGTTGAGACCATTATAATGGGGGGAATTTTTTTCTTTTAAGCAGCAGTATAAACCAACCCTGTTCCTGTAACTTTGTGGTTTTCCCCTAGACTACACTTTCGTAT
>NW_020799092.1:30206888-30245099 GCF_003259725.1 Athene cunicularia
CCCCCCCCCCCCCCCCGATAAATCCAGGAGAGTATAACATAGAATATTTATTAGTTTCTAGAATCAGTCAGTAACAGCATTCTTCTGCTCATAAAGTTCAATAAATGACTCCTGTTAGACAGAAGGGATCTTACATTTTGACCAGGATGCATGACTTGAAAAGGCGTTAGTAAATGAAAATCTGTGAGAAGCAGCAATGCTTTATTTTTAATGGAGAGAAAATTGTTCTGTAGATGCTTTTCTTCATGCCTTAATTTTGAGCTTTGTAATACTTTACTGGGTATGACATTGAAGAATAATCATACCTTTCACTTTCCACATGTTTTTATATTGAAGGATGAAGGTGGTGCATAAGTACTATAGCCATTATGGCCAGCTTCTCTGGGGGAGGTGGTGGTTTATGGTCCTTTTGTTCAAATGGTTAATCTAAGGCACAGCCTGTTACATGCTCTTCAGCAATCCCATGGCGCTGTTGGGAAACGCAACCAGGAATGGCTTCAACTGGCAGGATCAGGGGCTGCGAGGTCTTTGAATTGGGTTGTTCATTTGCTGTTGTAACCCCCAGGCCACTTATCTTTCCTCAAACATACATGGTATTTGATTTGAAGTCTTTCTTTTATGGCTGATATTTTTTTTTTCTGTGCAAGGCTGCAGTCAAAAAGTCTTAATATTTTTTTGTTTATTTTGGTATTAATATTTGTAGTTCTTACTTTGTCTTACCTTGGTGGTAGTATAGTCCCCAGACCAGTAAAACCACCAGTGAAAACATTTCTAACCTTTAGAAAACAACATTCAAAGAACATATAACCTTTTCTGTTTCCAGAACAGCACCTAATGGTATTCCCTTCCCACCTCCCAAAAGTAGGTGCTAAGCAAATCATGTTTTGACTGAATGCTAGATCCCTTACTACATTTTAATTCACTTGATGCTTCATTTACTGTTTTAATACAAGTCTAGGTCTTACTGGGACCAACAGTTCCTTGGTATTTAGCATTTTCAGTGTGCTTGATACTCATACAAGAACTGGCCATTTCTTGTCCTTTTGAAGGCCACAGTGTGTTCCTCTCCTATGTGCAAAAGGGGAAGTGAGAGTTGAGAGGATGAAAGATGGTGTTAAGCTGTCTTCTGTGGTCCCTGCATCTGGGGACAGCCAGGACCTCGCATAGCTCATTGCCTATCAAAGAGCAATCTCAAAGATGATTGCTGTTCTATTTTCTTTGTGCCTGTGGGTCTTTGGAAGCAGATAAGTCGTAGTGTAATATATTTAACCAAAGTCCTCTGCTTGTCCCCTTGGCACCCCTTTTCACCCACCTGTTTTGTGGTAGAGAGGAGAAAAGCATTGTGGTGGGACTGTAGGAGAGTTGAGAATAGGGCCCAGTGTTATCTATACCTCCAAAAAAGTAACAGAGATGGACATAATTTGATCCTGGTTTTGTCTCTGGAGCTGTTGAACAGCTGCTTCTTCAGACCTTTAATGGTACTCTGTAGCTCCAGCTATGGCTCTAGCTCTGTGTTGACATGTCTGTTGTACTTCAGGCACTGTTTTTTCCTCCTGATTGGCGCAAACCTCAAGTTTCTAGTGATCACAATGGCAGTCTTGGTTGTCTGAAACTTCAGATTCAAGCACTGTTAAATCTGAAGAATTTGACATTATCACTCCCACTTAGTTTTGTCAGCTGATGCTCTGAGTTTTGAGGTCAGGTGACTGTATGTAGACAAACCCAACATTTGTAGTTTTCCGAATGGTGTTAAAACTTACTCTACCATTTCTTGGGACAGCATCTGATTATAGTAAATAGCACAAGGACAAAACAGACTGATATATACAGGCAGATATATTGCCACAAAATGATCTTATGGGGTAGTGTTCACCTCATGTTCCTCTTACTGCTGAAAATATTTCAAAAGCTAACCAAACAGGAATGTTGTAAAATGACCTGAGGAAGGTTAGGGCAGCTAGTGGCTTATCAGAGCATCTCTTATTCTAAGAAAAAGCTTTACTATTGTGATGGTTTAAGCCCTGCCGGGACCAGAGACCACGTTGCCGCTGCCCCTCCCCCACCCTCAGTGGGTCAGGCTGGAAGTGAGGCACAAATCCCACATTAAAAGAAGAAGAAATTTAATACATCAGTGTAATAAGCAATCTGAACAACAGCAGTAGCAATGATAACAACAATAAACAGCAATAACAGTAAACAAAACAAAAGATATACAGAGAAATACTGCAATGGTTACAGACAGCTCATTCGCGATGCTCCCTGAGACCCAAGCCACAAAGGAAAAAGTTCCCCCACTCCCACGGCTGGACCTGACATCAGCATGGTATGAATAACGCGGCTGGAGATCCCTTCCCCCTCTCTGCTGGGGAAACTTAACCCTATCCTAGCTGGACCAAGACATAATCCACCCCTTTATTCTATACCATATACATTATGTCCAGCTGCCAAATAGCAGTTAACAATAACAAAATAACAATTTACAAAGGCACAGCATAATTCACGGCATGTTCTCACCCAGAATCAAGTCCCCCTGTGGTACACATCAGACCTCCATTGTCCTGCATCACCCACCAGGTACACCAGCTATTGGAATTGAGAAGAACGCGTTAGCAATGTCAATCATGGTGTACCACTTGACTGCCTTCGACTCCAGTTCATACTGGATCTCCAGCATGTCCGGCACTGCAGCACTCATTGCTGGCGTAACTTCATTCAGGCCACGGTAGCCCACAGTTAGCCTCCATTTGCCATTAGGCTTTCTCACTGGCCATATAGGGCTGTTGAAGTGTGAGTGATTTTGCTGATCACCTTCTGGCTTTCTAGTTGACGGATCAGCTGATGGATGGGGACCAGGGAATCTTGGTTGGTGCGGTACTGCCGCCGGTGCTCCGTCCTGGTAGCAATCGGCACTCGCTGCTCCTCAACCTTAAGCCGCCCCACCACTGAGGGATCCTCTGAGAGGCTGGGTAAGGATCAACCTCCTCCAGGGCAGCTCCACCAAAAGCCCACCAGTACCCTTTTGTTTCTTTGAAGTACCCTCTCCTGAGACAGCCTATGCCCAGGATGCACGGGGCATCTGGGCCATTCACAAAGGTTTGCTTATGCCAGTCCTTCCCAGTCAGGCTCACTTCAGCTTCCAGTAGGGTCAGCTTTTGGGATCCCCCTGTCACTCCATAGATGCAGATGGATTCAACCCCGCTGTAGCTTGATGGCATCAGGGTGCACTGTGCGCCAGTGTCCACCAAAGCCTTATACTCTTGTGGGTCTGACGTGCCAGGCCATCGGATCCACACTGTCCAGTAAATCTGATTATCCCTTTCCTCCACGTGGCTCGAGGCAGGGCCCCTCTAATCCTGCTCATCATCACTCACTTCTTGTAAGAATGATTTACTGGTCTCCTCAAGAGGGTCAGACATAATTTTGGCCCTTCTATTCTGTCTGGGGGATTTCTGACTGGACACTGGAGCTGCACTTTTCTTGGAAGACTCCCTTTTTGTGATGGTCTTCCCTTTCAGCTGCTCTACTCATGCAGCTAGGGCGGCAATGGGCTCTCCATCCCACGTCCTCATGTTTTCTCCATGGTGGTGGAGAAAAAACCACAGGGTGCCTCATGGTGTGTACCTTCTGCTGCCTTTCTCTTGGGTGGGACATCTAATGGCTGAGACATCAGCCCGTGCAGGTAGAATGTAGGACATGTCCTCTTCCATTTCTGGACTCTCTGAGACAATTCCTCCATAGCTGAGACCAGGGAATGTTGAGATGAGGGGAGATTTCCCTCATATTGCCGGAGCTTGCCGCAACCACTCCATCCACTGTCAGAGCGTGGGTGTCTGTCCACCAGGACACTACTGCCAATGCTTTCGAGTGCGCTTCTGGTGCACTCTTCAGGAACTTTAGCCACATCAGGTGTGTGCAAGGGGCCTGATCTGGACCCATGGATGACTGCTCGTCATTCAGATCACCATAGATAATCTCAAACACAGCCAATTCCCTGAGATTCTGAATTCCCTTCTCAATGTTGGTCCATTTGCTTAGCTGACATAGGATGTCATCCTATTAGGTCTGCCTCTCTCTTAGACTGAACAGGAGTCACTTCCAAAGGCTGAGGGTTTGAGCCTGTTTCCCTATTTCCCTATCAATGCCAGCATCCTTGGCCAAAGATCCCAGCTGCTTGACCTCTTTCCCCTCCATTTCAAAAGCACTGGCTCCATTGTCCCAGCATCAGAGCAGCCAGGTGCAAATCTGCTCACCTCCCAGGCAGCTGAAATCTTTCCACATATCTCACAACTCAGTCAGGGATAGAGATCAGACGATCACCACTGGTCCTTCCTCCTGTTCCCGTGCTGGGCCTGGTTCATCCCCATCCCCCAGTTTGCGAGCTGACTTTCAGTTATATTTGTTTTTCTGTATCGAGGTGACTGATACTAGCACTGGCTGTCTCTCTGGCTCAGCTGCTGTGCTGGTGGAGGCGACTGATAGTGGTTCTGCCTGTCCCTCCCCGGCCCAGATACTGTACCAAGAACGTCATCCTCAGGTTCTATAGCCTTTTCTCCCCTTTGAGGGCAGTGGGTGCTATTAAAGAGGACCCGGTAGGCATGGGCAAGTCCCCAACACATTGCAGCAAGTTGTGTCTCCTGGGTTTTGCCAGATTGGTAACACACCCTTTCTAAGCACTCCCTCAGCTTATCAGGGATCTGCATTTTTTCAGGAGTGAAATTCCAAAGCATTGGAGGTGCCCACCGACTCAGGCCTTTGCCCATCTTTTCCCACACTCCTTGCCACTCACTATTATCTGACCTTGGGGCAGGTTTCCAGGCACTGCTGTTGTTAGAGAAGTGCTGCATGGCCAAAACCGAAATCAGGCAGACATTCAGAATGCATTGTGCCACAATCACACTGCCCTGCAGGCTCCAAGGATAATTGAAACTCCCAAAACCGAGAGGATCTCTTCCCCTGGCTCATCCATAGAGGGGGTGAGACCCCTAACAAAAACCAAATGGCAAACAGGTACCGGCCTGCCCTCACACACAGCAATACAAAGGCAGCATAAGCGTTCCACAGTATAACAACATAAGACCCTTTATATATTTTCCACTGATAACGAATGTCACCGCAGGGATCATACACTGGATATAAGGAGTAATCCAGCCCGACCACACAAGCAAGTCGGCCATCATTGCAAATATTTTCTTATCAAACAAATACAAATACAAACAGAAAAACTGCATTCAACAGATTGCTCTATCACACTCTGGTCAGGGTCTGTCCCTTTTTGATTCTTATTTCAGCACTCTTGTGCCCCATGTTGGGCGCCAAAAATGGCTGTGATGGTTTAAGCCCTGCTGGGACCAGAGACCACATTGCCATTCCCCCTCCCCCACCCTCAGCTGGTCAGGCTGGAATTGAGGCACAAACCCCAGGTTAAAATAAGAAGAAATTTAATACAACAGTGTAATAAGCAATCTGAACAACAACGGTAGCAATGATAACAACAATAAACAGCAATAACAGTAAACAAGACAAAAGATAAACAGAAAATACCACAGTGAACACAGCCAGCCTGTCACACATGCTTCCTGTGACCAAAGCCACAAAGGAAAAATATTCCTGTTCTCCCACGCCTGGACTTGACATCAGCATGGTATGAATAACCCGACTGGAGATCCCTTCCCCCTTCTCTGCTGGAGAAACTTAACCCTATCCTAGATGAACCAGGACAACTGTGAAAAAGCTTGATTGTGGGGCATCTGAAACTTCTCAGGCAGTCTCTGAATGTGTTCTCTGATTTCATGTCTGCATTTTAAATGCCTTTATTTTTGAGAATCAACAGAGTGGTATCCTGAGATGTCACCAAGTAAGGAATGGTTTGCCTCAGTTGGGGTTTCAAGACTTCTCAGCACATTAGGTCCTTGTCTCCTTAGGCTAGTTACCAAGAAATTAGATAGTGTGATATTTGGGTGTGCTGGCAGAAATACAAATAAGGATTTGAAACTTGTGCCAGGGTAGATGTCCAATGCAACATCTGTGTTCTTCTTGGCTGTGTCTTAAACTCAGGTTTTCAAAGTTGGGTGTCTTACAGGTCTGAAAGTAGAATAAGAAGTCAGACCTAAAGATTTCTGAGGTGTAATCTCTGACCAATTAGGAGGGATAGTTAGAGGCTAGCCAACTGGGTTCCCTTAATACACTGTTCTTAATTCCAAAATTTACTTAATTCATCACCATTGCACAAATTGAATAACAATTGAAAATTTGTTAACTAACAACATGTTAATAAGAAAATAATGTACTTGTATACTGTACTGGGTCTGGCTGAACTGGAATTGGTTTTCCCCTACAGCAGCCCTCATGGTGCTGTGTTTTATGTTGGGAACTGGCAGGGTGTTGGTAGCACCCTGGTGGTGTGGCTACTGCTGAGCAGGGCTTACACAGCACCAAGGCTCTTTCTGACATTTCCCCCAGTGAGACGGGGTGGGCAAGATCTTGGGAGGGGACACAACCAGGACAGCTGACCCGAACCAACCAAAGGAATATTCCATACCATATGACGTCTGCTCAGTATAAAGCTGGGAGAAAGGAGGAAGGGGGTGGGGTCACCCTTGGTCCTCTGAGGCAACCACTACGCGTATTGGAGCCCTGCTGCCTGAGAAGGCCCGACATCGCCTGTCCATGGGAAGTAGAGACTAAATCTGTTTGCTTTTGCTTCCGCGCGTGGACCTTTGCTTCGCTTTGCTTATATTAAAACTGCTTTTGTTTCACCCACAAGGGTTAGTTTATCTTCTTTCCCCTCTTTGCCCTGTTGAGAAAACAAGGGGAAAAAGTGGTGTGGAAGTGATAGAGCGACTTGGTGGATACCTGGTGTTTAGCCAAAGTCAAACCATCGCATATACCTACACAGAAAAAGAAAAGCTAACAGTACAGAATTGAGGTTTTTTTAAATGCATTGACTGATACATGGATCAAATATCACCATTTTGCATATATAAAGTCCTATAAAAAGTAATTTTCCAGTTATATATATATATCCATACACTTATAGTTGGAAAAAGGCCTTAAAAGAATAATTACCGTCTCAAATATGGATAGCAGGCAAACATCCCAGGCTACTCCTTCAGCAGTTCTGCTGACTTGAATTGAAAAATGCATTTTTCTTAGATTCCCATTTACCTCCCAAGGATTTGCTTGGTACTTTCCTTCCCTTGCCTGGCACTTGTTTACAGTCTACCTCTGCATCCTTTCCCTGGATGGCTTTTGTACCTATGGAGCAAATCCCTTATCTGATATGAAGCTTATCTTTCTTACTTTATTCTCATGTGCCATCTTAGCCTTTTATTTACTTTGTTGTCCTTAATCTAGAATAAATCTTCAAGACTGGCAGTTGCAATTGCTCTTTTGTATACAGAGGAAAATGATGAAACCCATAATAATTAATATTCAGTGTGTTACTTTACCAATAGTACAGCTCACTAATCTGCTCAAATCTTGTGTTGATGGGAAAACATATTGGAAGCAGAAGAAATGAAAGTGAAATAAATGTTACATGTGTGAAAATTTCATGTATAGTGAGGGAAATGTAGTAATACTGTTTAACTGGAAGCTCTATTAGGAGAATTAAATTGCAGAAAGGAAGTGTTTCTGAAAACATGCACTGCAGTGTTAAGGGAAATTCAAACAAATGTGTGCACATGTTACTTCTTAAATGCTTTCCAGGATTGTTATTAATGAGACTTGTCTCCCACAGTTGTTGCTAATATAGAGAAATTTGGAGCCACTTCTTCCTTCTCACTGTGCTTTGTGTTTGAAATTTGTCACCTGAGGTGTGGCATATCATATAGTCAATACTGGCATTTGATTTGTACTCTGATAATTATACAGCTTACTTTGTTTGACAAGTCCCTCATGTATGTATGTTTGTTTATTGAAGTTTCACAAGTTACAAATGAGATTATGCACTGACCAAGTCATGCTGGAACAAGTACAAGAGGGGAACCAATGCTTGAATCAACAAGTTACTAGTGTGACATCTGCCTTTATGGCGCTGCAGAAAACGGTGAGACCAATATAAGAATAACAGAGGATATTTGGATGTTTGAGCCTTGGGAGCAGGTTAAACCACCATTAGATTTTTATACAGTTGAGGTTTTGTATGAGCACGTTTTTTCTGCATGCTTCAGAACATAATTCACTGTCAGATTAACATCATAATGCTATTTACTTAAATATATTATGAAATGATACCTCGTATTCTCAGTCATACATATTTTTGGAAAGCTTTCAAATGCAACATTGCCTTAACTGTCTGTCATTGCCATACCTGGAATAATTCAGAGGGGAGTTGGGAAACTACTGTGGGTTTGGTTTTAAAAGGAGTTGAAGTCTGATACAATTTCATTCTTTAAAGGGAGATTTCTGAGCAGTTATTTAAAAATGGGGGAGGTGCTCTACCTTTTCATGGCTGGAGGAGGGGAAAGAATTTTGTTGTAGGCAATAAGATATCCTCTGCTCTTTATGACTACTGCTTCAATAAATTGCACTCTAGTAGATTTTATGCAGTAATAGTATAATACATTTGTTTGGTACAGTATAAACCTATACAAACAGTGTGACTAAATGCTCAGGAATTGCTTAGGGATGCTTATAGTTTATACATCTTGGCCTAGATATGAGCTACAAAATGTATAAAACTGGTTGTGTTATATTAAGTGGCAGTAATTGAACCCCCTCCTCAAAAAAAAAGACTAGTTGTGATCAGATTAGTGCATGGATAGTGTGTTGTCTATGGATTCCTTTATCAACAGAATGGTCAATAAGGATAAAATACTGCCAAGTTTACACATGCTTCAATGTTTTTGTAGCCCCGTGCTTGAGGAACCATCGTTAAGTGCAAGTGGATGATGGGCCTCAGCTCCAAGTGCTGGACCTGAGGATCAGGGTTCATGGTGCAAAGCTGAGGGGTGAGCAGCTGCCCCTAAGACTTCTGTTCTCTGTGGCTGGCTGTTTTGCACATATCCATCCTTCAGTGCACTCCCTGCTGGCCTCTGTGCCTCTCGAGGGATTTGGCTGCCTTGGTATCTGACTAAAGCCACAGCACAGCAGTGTGGAAGACTGTATGGTGGAGAAGGATGCATCTCAATGTGGTCAAAACTGAAGGTACTGTCTCCTGTGATCAGTAACACCATATATCTCTATGGCAGGCTGACACCTTAAAAAAATAGACCAAGGGATAATTCGTTGCAAACTGCAGTTTGCTTATCTTCAAACTGTTTGCGACTTTGCTCAGCAGTGAAAGCTGGAAAAAGAAATACAACTTCATGGCTAGGTTCACAAAATGCAGAGAGAAGGAGGAAGAAGCAGTGCTGCTCCCTCTCTTATCCGAGAGCTCTGAGTTTGCAGCATTCACCTAGCATGTAGCATCTGTGGATGATGTTAATCTTGGTGAGGTGGATTTAAACCCCATCTCCTACCCCTGAGAGAATTTTCTAAGTGCCAAGCTGTTCTTAGCCATTTTGGCATGAGCTGTCATGCTTTTTGCTTAAAATATAGGTGCCCTGATTCTGAGTGAAGATATGTAGCAAGAGGTTATGGATTCCATCTTGCCAAGTCTCTGGAGACGGAGTACTTTATAGGCAGTTAGTGTTGAGTGCTTTAATATTAAGTTTTGCATGTACAGTGGAAGAGCTGAAAGCTGTTCTTCATCTGTTCAGCAATCCAGACTCTTGATACTCCTCCAGCTTGTTTGGCTTGTGTCAGACATCCATGTAGATGGATGAAAACAAATGGCTATTTTTTCAAGATTTTTTTAAAAGGTAACTCTTGCATGTTGCAAGGGAAGATAGAGGTGTAAATGGGAAATGTGACTGCACATGATCAAGTGCATCCCTTGGTTACACACTGTGTCTCTTCCCAAGCTGAGCTCCCAAACTGGGAACTGGAGCACTGGGTCCTGATCCTAATTCTCCTACCTCCACACTTTCTTATCTAAGGCATAACTTAATGTGTAACTCCTGAAATGTGTGGAGACCAAGCATTGGCAGCAGGAGAGGAGTCAACTTTGGTCTAATATGTAAGCACCTGTGTTAAAAGGACAGGGCTGGCTTAATCTCCCCTCAACTTACTTGCCAAAATGTTAAGAATCAAGTGGTTCTTAGGTTGACATCTATCCTCCTTCTGTAATCAGTGCAGTGGGATTAATCTCTCATAATTAAAATTCCTGGAGATTTCTCTGTCCTGTCATTAGTCATTGGAAGTGTAGATGAGGCAAGTCATTCCACAGATACCTGCTGTAACATTAGACAAATCATTCTCTCTGGAGGGGCTTCCCTTTTGATTGTAGAGGGTGCTTAAATGACCAGAGAGTTCAAGTTAAGTAAGGAGATGTTTGTCTCCAGTCTCCCCAGTTCAGTGAGGATAGCTTCTGGAGGAGATAGCTAAGGATGTTGTCCTCATAATTTAGGCACATACCTTAGATGATTAAAGTTAGGTTGTGCAAAAACTGCATTTTGTTTAAAAGTGGGTGAAAACACTTTAACAAGTATAATTTAAAGGACACCTTTTAGCTTAGTCTCGACAAGATTAAAGACATCCTGAAATTACATTAGTATCTGTGGAACAAATGAAGTGCTGTTTTTCCCTTTGGAAGCAACAATGCATCTGAAAAACAGTTTTTGAGCCTACTGGGCTAAAGTTTTCTCCCTTTGTTACCAGTAAAGTAATAGTCATGGTATTGAATTGCATATGCTGCACATGCTGGATTTTTGTAGAGTAAGGTAGAAACAAAGAGTCTTATATTTAAACATCTTTATTTTAAACGAGAATATGTCTGGCAACCCAGAAGAATGTAGTCATGTAAATGGCAAAAGGATTATAACAATTTTCTCAAACTTGGTATATTGTATGTTTGTTAAATAATCAAAAATCCTCCTTCATTAAAAATGTCTTAAGTACTCAGTATGTAAAAATGTTTGTTTGCTTTTTTAAAAGACATTTTCAGTATAAATACGACGTTCACAAATCAGAGGCATTTGACTGTATCTGTTTACAGATACTATAGCAGTGTCAGCTGCAGTGTCTCCAGGCTGCACTCACAGTTCATTAAAAGTTGAGCCCTGGGTGCCCATCAAGTCTGATGTCGCTATGCTTGTTGCATAGTTAGGAAATGAGACCTCTGATACTGTGCTTGGCTTTACTGATAAAATACTTAAATGTTCCAGCCAGAGTAGGCCAGAGTGCTGAAGAACAATCTGAGCTTCCTCTGTCCTGAGGATGTTGCTGAGGCATGCACATCTGAGTTTCTATTAGTAATTGCAAGAAATAAAAAGCAGATATCTGGGCTGCTCTGCCTGGATGGTGTAGTAGCTTTTAAAAAGGTTACCTTGCTAATCAAAGGCTGATGGGGAGACTACTGGAAAAAACATCAAGGCAAAGCACTAATTTCCACTGGTTTTCAGGGGTGGGGAGCCTTCGTCTAAGTGAATGAATATTAAAGGGACTGTAATGCTGGTAGCCTTTGAATATGCATGTGCATGATATCTTCAAAGATAGCTCTGCTTTTCCTTTGCTAGAGAATTTTCTATTTTCCTGCAGGCAGAGCAGTACTTTGTTTGACTTGGGAGCTGGACAGTGTTTGATACAGAAGGGCAATCCTATGCTCACTGAATAGTGAAGCACACCTCGCTCTTGTGAGCTGTTGGTCACTAGCTGCTGCTGCAGAACCAGGACCTGGGCAGGCAGCCTGAAGCAGGAGGGAGGGCTACTCCCCAGCACTGAAAATGTCTCTGTACTGCTCATGCAGAAGTATGTGAACTCCCCTTCAAGCTTCAGGTTGGCCAAAGTGCAGTAGACTGGCTATAGAACCTTTTTCCCTTTCTTGCTAAAGCCCCTGACAGTAGGTCTGTGGTCTGTATGTAGCTGTGATGTTTATGCTGCTGTGAAGTCAGTTTTTTGTGTATATGAAGAACAGATGCAGAAGCAGTTTCGTGTGGAAGGACAGCTGTCTCCATTTCAAAGATCAAGGTCAGACCCTTAAAAACACTTCCCCAGCAAACACTGTACCACTGTCAGAAACATCCCTCAGACTGAAGGGTTTACAGTAATAGAATGGGGCGTTTGTTATCTTCTCATTCGGAGGAAAGATTACAGGAAACCCTATCCTTGCCATGCAAATCTGCAAATCTCTGCTCTCAGGGCATCCAGTAGCAAAGTGAGGAGGCAAGTACTGAGAAATTCATCTCAGCCTTGACCTGGACCCTGTGGGGGTTGATGAGTTTTGGGTTAGGCAAATGAGCAGCACCTCCTTGGTGTATGTTTGTTAACACTGTGAAACACAAATGTTGACAAATAGCTGCAAAAAGGATTCATTGGTGTGCATGGAGAAGGGCTTCAGGGGCACTGACGCAGGTGATGTCTAAGGCAAAATAAATGAACTTGATAAACTGCATTGACAAGTTTTCTGGTGATTAGAGGAGTTTTAGCTAAATGGTATTGTGAAGAGTAAATTCATAAAAAGATGAAGGTGAGTGTTGCCCAGGTACTCTCAAAAGTTAGCTTTGAGTCTTCTGGCTGCATCTGAATATGTTATTCAGTGAATAGTCTATAACCTCATGGTTCAGATTCTCTTAAATGAATGTTTTCAACTCTGAAAAGTAATAGAACTCACTAAATTATTTTAATCTAAAATATATTTGAGTTTGTTTTAATAAATATATAATTGAATCAGGGAAAATAATTCTGTGAAGCAGTATTTAGTGCAGAATTGCCCAAACAATCCAGTAATGACTTAAAAATCAAAGTGAAGTACATTTGAGATATAATAAAGGCTATCCTCATAGGTAAAGGACTGTGCTAGGTCAGGACACTGTACAGTGTGTGATAAAATAACTTGTGTTGGCAAAGGTGTTACCGTGCTCTGATGTCACACTGAATGTGATGTCATACTATGCTAGGTCACTTGGGTCAGTTTTCTGCTAAAAAATGCTGTGGGCATTACAAAAGGTCACTTACGGCATACACCTTGATGTATGCTGAGAAAACCCACCAGCTCTCCAGAATGTATTTCTCTCTTCCTCTAGATGGTGCCTCTGGAGGAGTTGATACAGTAAAATGCAAGTTTTATACAGTCCTGGCAAAAATATAAGGCTTTCCAAAGCAGTATGCAGTTGTATGGGCTAATTGAAGTATTGAAATAGCTTCTGTGTTTGTAGCTGGGAAAAGGTCGGGGATTTTGTTTGTTGTTTTTTTGTGGGTTTTTGTTTTTTAATTGGAGTTTCATCTTCTCACTTAGGGAAAGAGCGTGAAATCTTAGTAAAACTGATTGGATTTTGATTTGCTGAGGTCCAGGAAATATATGAGTAGTCTTTCTTAGGGTATTCTGTTATTCTAATGAACCAGAATAGGACTGGCCATTTTGCCATTTCATTAATAAAAGTGTGCTTTAAGACTTAAATCCCAGGTTGGTTTTGGAGCTTTCTTTCTATTGTAGTGGAGCCAGTTTGCCTTTACTAAATGCTAAACAAATATAGGTGCTGCTGAAAGTTCTCTGGGTGTTTTTTGCACTTAAATTTGTATTTTGGAGTTTGAAGTCAAACAGTTCCTACAACTGTCATAACCTTTCTTTTGGGATATGAACACTTGGTAGATTTTCACTGCATTCATCTCATAGGCTTGGCGTGTGTGCAAGACATGCTTCTCTGCACTTGCCAGCTAGGACCAAATCTGGGGTAGGGAAATAGGTTCAGAAATGTTTCAAGCTTCATGTTTGTAAGGAGTGGATGTTTGATACGAACCTTCAGTAGCTATTCCATGAATTCTTTAAATGCTTTCCTTCTACTCTTTTGTGACGTATGTTTCTGGGTGCATGTTTCTGTGTCCTCTTGTAAAGTGTGTGTGCACTCCATATGGCAGAGGAGTTGCTCTAATGAGAGCAAAGATGCTGGCAGCCCCCAGGTGGGTTCTGCCTGAGGCAAGTTCAGTCCCCAAGATTGCATTTCAGGTGAATAGACCTGTGCTGGGATGACAGCAAGGTTTGGCTCATGGCAGCGCCAGGGCTCACAGTGGTAGATGGCAAAAGCAGTAGCACCCGTAAAGACATTCCTCTTCAGGGCTCCCTAAGGTTTTCCCAAGAGAGAGACCTGAATGACTGAACAAATCCTTTTCTGCCGTGAGGACAGTCTTGGAGACATAAGTCAGACAAGCTGCTCCTAGCCATTTAAGTCCACATGGGGTTGGTTTGTGAGCAGTGGAACTCCGTGACAGCCACAGACAAGCCAACTGGCAAGAGTGGGACTGCAGTTATCACTAATGTTTTTGTGATGATAACTTGCATGCAATTAAGTTATTAAGAGGTGATTTGCAGAAGTTTTGTTCAATTTAGCACACTGTAACTTAGCTATCACCACTTTTCACCCCTTGGCTTGGTGAGGTGAACTTGTACCCCACCTTATCTGACTTTTCATGTATGCTAAACTGTGTCCAGAAATCAATACTAGTATGCCAGAAGTACATCAGTTATTGTTATAAGCAAGATTTACCTACCCCATAAAACATGCTTGCAAGGATCATGCTGCTTTCTTCCTTCCAAAGTCTGTATTTTATATTCATAAGGACAAAGCAGAAGCAAGTCTCAGATGCAGATGCTGTTCTGTGTCTTAATGGGACTGCATCCTGTATCTGTTTCACCAAATAAATACTAGTCATTAATGATGCTCTTAAGAACTAGATACACGCGGTGGTAAAGAAACCTGTAACATAAAACTATAAGTAGCTGGCAGAATGAGTGAAATGCAGAGTGCATGTCCTATATGGCATGAGATGAAAAATACGATCATCTTTAGGACTGTGCAAGAGAACATGTGTCACAAATGCAATGACTGCATTTTGTTGTGGATTTTTTCCACCAGCAAAATATATTAAAATATTCCAGGAATTTAGCCTGATTTCTAACTGAGATAAAGTACAAATATAATAACAAATGCATACTGGTTACTAACAGTTTTATTTTGCTTTTATTGTCTTCTAAATTGTGGTTAGAAACTGAATTCTTCAGGTTCATTGCTGTGTGTGGTAGAAACAATATTTCCTTTGGTGTGAAATACTGCAGTGTGCTAAGTGATGCAGAATAGACCTCACACTGTTGTTTGGATTGCAGTGAAAGACAATACATCTATCTTATGTGTATATATATCTTTGTCCTGGTTCAGCTAGGATAGGGTTAAGTTTCCCCAGCAGAGAGGGGGAAGGGTTATTCATACCATGCTGATGTCAGGTCCAGCATGGCAGCACGGGAAGCTTCCCTTTGTGGCTTTGGTCACGGGAAGCATGTGGTGGGCTGGCTGTGTTCACTGCGGTATTTCTCTGTATATCTTTTGTCTTGTTCACTGTTATTGCTGTTTATTGTTGTTATCACTGCTACTGTTGTTGTTCAGATTGCTTATTACAGTGTTATATTAAATTTCTTCTTATTTTAACACGGGGTTTGTGCCCTACTTATGTCTGAGGGTGGGGGAGGGACAACGGCAATGTGGTCTCCAGTCCTGGCAGGGCCTAAACCAACACAATCCTATTGGTGAGGTACTAAATATTCTAGGGCCCTATCTTTACCTGTGAAAATTCAACAGCCCAACCTCTCTTTGTGGTGTGTATACTCTACTGGCAGACACAAATGCTTGCATGGAAAATTGGTGCCTCTAACAAAAAGTCTTTCAGGGAGTAATCAGGCTGCAGTCTCAGCAATACTTTTTTGTCTTTCTTCTATAGAGGCTATAGGTGTAGCCTTGACTTCCTTCATCTGCTGCAGTGCAGAGCTGAACTAATTTGTTGTAGGTCAAGACCAATAAGTCTCTCTGTTTCTCTGCTGACAAGAGAGATGAGAGGACAGCTCAGGAGTAGCTTGGTTACACCCTGCTTCTTGATCAGGGCATATGGTACAATTCCAGTCTAGCGCTTTACTAAAAGTAACGCTTAACTCTTTTGGAGGTGGATGGGAAAAAGAGGAAAAACAAATTGCTCTGATACTGCTAAGCCACAAGCAAGGCAATGGGGACAAGGCAGTTTTTTCATTTGTCTTTCTGAGCCATTAATGGTATGAATAAAACAAGAAGCCAGGAGCTGCTTCTGTGATGCTCTGCCTGCTGCCCTCCCCTGCCTCCCCCTTGCAACGTGCCATCACTTGCATTTCACATACTTCTACTTTCTGAGTGAAGTCTTGATGACCTGCTCAGTGCTGGAGTGCTTAATTTTCAAATTAAAGACTGCTCCATGGGTGTTCCTCTTGTCTGGCTCTGTCAGCAACCAGAATATGTGACAACTATGGCTGCTGCTGTGACTTTTTTAAATGGACCAGTGTGGCTGCGATTTATACTTCTGCCTAGGGGATTTGGATTTTAAACTAATCTCATCAGAGACATGTCAATTAGCCAAATACATTTCATTGACTGTGATTATCTGAGACTAGGTCTATGGTGACAATTTTGCCATAGAAGTTGCTTTTGGGTAACTGGAGACCATGAGAGAGAGCTGTATGTGGGCTCCCACTGCTTTCTCCTCATTTTGCATATTGGAAGGCAAAATTTAGGAGAGGTGAAAAGAGTGATGAGAGCTGCTAGGAATTTTTTAATAAAGTTTTTTTGGCAAAACACAGAGTTCTGTCAGGAAACATTTATGTTCACAGCATGTTATTTTGATGTTGTTGACAGCATTTCTACTTCCAGAACTGGATTACTAAAGATGGAGGGTGTTCAGTTTACTGAAAAAAGCTTTTAGTTTTCCGATGAATTGGAAGTGTGTGCATGCATGTACATGCACATATGCATGAAAGCTGCATTTTCCAGCTAGCTGTAATGAATGCAGTGCTTTTCTGTTTTGTTGTGTGGAATCCTTCTTAGTGACACTGGTGCTCTCCATCTTCTGTAAGGAAATCTGTAACCCTGAGGAGGATGTATGAAGAAATACAGGCTTAAGTTTCTAGGATATGGGTCCAAATGCTCCTTCTAATCAGATTTCTGACTTTAATGGCAAGCTGATTCTTGCAGTCTGACTTTGTGTCATCCAGTGGCACTGCTTAATGATGAGAAAGATGACTTAAAATAAGAGAGGGGACATCAACATTAGTTGAAAAGTAATATTTCAGATACTGCTGTATTTTTTTCATATGATTTCTGAATTCAGTGGTTGTCAAACATTTTAAAGTGGCTTTCATTGATTCATAAAGAAGCACCTTCCACTCTGAAGCCCTGACCAAGTAGGATCTCAGGAATTTCAAATTAGAGACTTCTGCTTGGAAGAAAATATTTACCTGGAGCTGGAATGATTGTGGCTACTACAGTCCTTTCCCTAGGGCTTGGCTTTGTTAGCTACAGAGTGCTCTAGCTCCTCTGGAACATGCTATTCTCACTTTTTTTCATGATGAGTAAGAGGAAGTTGTCTCAATCTGAACTAGGTTTGCTACTGCAAGTCTTGCAAAATAATTAAACTCTAGCATGCATATGCTCAAAATTATTCTGTCTTTAGGGTGAATAATTGTTCACTTTAAGTGCTATATATGCATTTGCACATGTGTGTATACATATTGGGGTGGGGAGGAAGAATGAGCAGGCAAAAGAGGTAATTATTTAACAGAAGCCTTAGTCTTGCTTTATAAATATGGATTATAACTTAAGGATTCTGAGGACATAGTATATTCATCTTCTGCTTGAATATCTACTTTTAATCATAGACTTGCCTGAAAGTCCTTATGAAAGATGAGCACTGGCATTAAAGTACTTCTGATGTATGCACTGTCTATGTACAGATACAGTGGGCTCTCACAGCAAAGGGGCTGAGGGCAAGAGGATGCTTAATTGAAACGAAGTCAGTAGTGTTTTTCAAAGAGGAAAAGTTATTTTCATGCATTAGCAAATGTCTATAGGTAAGTCAAGGATATGTTTAGCATAAATGTCAAATCATTCAAGTGAATCTTGAAGCATCAGTGTGGGCACTGGGGAGTGGTCTGGCAACAAATGTGGATTGTGTTCACAGGCCTGGCACCGGCTTTGGGTGGACTGCTTAATGTCTTCTCACCCAGCTCCTCTTCTGGTTGTGTCTGTTCTGCCTGGTGAGCTTTCCCAAAAAGCAAGCATGCAGCTGTGTAACTTCAGAAGGGAGTCACGAGGCAGCTTTGCCCAGCCTGCTATATTTGTCTTGGTAGAAAAATGCATGAAGTTCAGCAGCCCTGCACCTTATCCTATACACCGTCATTATATTCTTAGCTCTATTAGCCACAGCAGAGAAATATGTGTGTGAAGTATGTGTAAAGAAAAAAGTGTTCAGACTGGCATTCTGTTCCCATTGCTGGAGAGGCAGAACCACCACAACACAACATATGATTATTCAGAGTCTACGATAGTGAGGATTTGATTATGTTATTAGCATTTAGGGTGCCCTATAATTAAAGATGGATGCTGGGTAAAATTAATCAACTATTTTGCAGGCTCTGCACCTTTCTTTCCATTGAATCCTTTGTGATAGGCAGTTACAAGAGACTTACTATGCTAAAAAAAAAAAAAAGGAATTTTCTTCCCCTTGCCATTTTGAATTTAATGGTAAAGAGATTTCTGTAATACAGCACCTATAAAATACCAGATAAAACCTGACAGGATGTCTTACAGACATCAGGCTACATCTTGTAAGTGATCAAGTGGTGTTTTGTAGACACTCATTCACATACCTCACCTAAACACTTGAGTAATTTTACTGTTTAACCCAATAGATAGGGTTTAGTGAAGCACCTGACTGGCTATCTGTGGAATGAGGTGAATGCTTGCCTCTTCATTGTGACTGCTGGACTCTACTGAGAGAAGGCTTTGGCACTCCACTGGCAGACATATGCAATAACTCCAAATTCTCCTTCTCTAGAAAGAAAGAGGAGATTGTGTGGGGTGCACTGGCTTGTGGTAGCTCAACTCATGAGTAGACATCTTCTATCTTTTGCTTTTGGCTGCAGAAAGCCCTGAAAGAGATTAGACTCATTAGGAGATGAATGCAGATGCTGATATGTAAGGGAGAAAATCAATTTATGGAGCAAGAGGCCCAAAAATGAAATAGATAATTTTATATCCAGAGACTTTTCACTAGAAATTATGGATTCCATTAGCTAATATATCACCTGTACCTTTCCCTGTGCTGTGAGAGATACATCACACACTATAGTAGCATGTCATTGTACATATGTTGTCATCACAGTCTGTGTCTATACATTTGTTATATCTTTTGATGGCAAATGATGCATGGATTAGTCTTTAAATTTGTTTAGAGCAAACTAGGGACTCTTTCCTGAAGGGACTCATAAAAGCTATAGCATAACTGTGTTGGAGAACGGCTTGCAGAGAGCAAGGCCATAGCTCCCTGCAGAAGCTGATTGCAGCCATCTGAGGTAAACAAAGGAAAAAACCCAGGGTACAGTTATGCTAACAGAGGACTGTTATGTTAACAAAGAGAGAAACTGAGGTACATTATGGCCTTGTGTATGATAAAGGAACGGCCTTGGGAAAGAAAGCAGGCCAGAGGAGGGAAGATGTGACATGCCTGAGATGCCACAAGGGGCTGGGATATTATAATGTAGGCTTTTACAAGTATCCAATAGATTTGTGAGTAGTATGCATGATTATTGTAGAGTGCTTATATAAGGTGTGATTTCTTTCAATAAAGTTGAAGCTCACTCTATCATTCACATTGAATCGACTGCTTGCTTCCTCCGCCCGCCGCAAGTCGCTTACCGAACAGGGTGACCCAAACCCTGCTTTTCCACCGAACAGAACCCCGGAAGCGGCGGTACGGATTTTCAGAGCAGGAAGGCGATAAGGTCACTGCCGACGGCAGTAGATGTGTGCTGTCTCCTGAAGTGCCGGGATTTGTAAATCTGACATTGGAGCAGCGGATCCACAATATTGCTTCAGGAGATATTGCGAACCGAGGGGGCTACAAAGGAATAGGCCAATTTGGTATAACCAGGAAAGGCCATAAGGAATTATAAATTGAAGGCTGAATTTGGGGAAACCTAGGAAAAGCCAGCACTGGTCGTTAGCTACTGATCGGATATTACTGAAGGTCGTCAAGCTACAATACAGGAAAGGAATTAAAAGAAGTTAGCCCGGGCAGGAACAAGGAATAAGAGGTAGCCCTAAGACTTTTTGCTTTTTAGAAAAGCGGGGAGTAAGTCTGATAAAAAACTTAGCTGCGCTGATTGGTCTGGGCAAGGCTAAGGGACACTTTAAAGAGCCAAATTTATTGTTTGAAGAGGCAGAATGGTGTGATAATCTTTTAGACCCTGATGCTGTAAATCCTGAAAAAGAATCTGAACTGTCTGGTCTGTGTCCTCCCTTAATTGGGGATGATCCGTAGATAAAAGTGAGGCGGAAAAAAGTAAAAGTGAGGCGAAATAAGCTTGGCGCAAGGGAATATGGACATGGCAAGAAAAATTCTTACTCCTGTAAGCTATGAGCCGAGTCATCAGCCATGTTGGGAAGAACAGCATTTTTCTGTCATTAAAGATTTAGTGAAAAGCATTAATAAGAACGGGCTGTAAAATCTCAGATGACAACAGCTGTACTGGAGGCGATGGCTCAGGGATATCGACTGGCCCCATAAAAATTTGTAACACTTCTAAGAAAAAAAAAAAAAAGGCATTCATGCCGGCACAGCACTCTACCTGGAAAACCGAGATGCTGATCTCTGTGCTCAACATTCGGAGCTGGCGGCGGTGGCCTGGGGCCTCCCCGAGCCCCCCCCGCCGCGGAGCAGCCGCCTGTGGCTGAGCCCGGCACTGCGCTCTCGGCACCCCCCCGCCAAAAGCCGCAGGGTTATGCAGCACAGGCTTTATATGTTCTTAATAGAGTCTTCATATTGGTAATATTTGTCATTTTATGTTGTGAGTAATAAGTGTCAGGAGCTCCTTTGCGTAGTTGTGTGATTGTGTGTGTGTGAGACGTGGCCCACTGCAGCTGCGGAGTTCTCCGGCCAGGGGAGCAGCTGGCGAGGAACTACAGGGTCCTAGTGCCCGCCCGCTGGGTCATCGGTGCTGCCGTTTGTTTGGGCTCAGTGTTCTGTTACAGGTAAAATAACCTCCTCTAGCAGGAGGCAGTAATTCTGTGTTGATTGTTGTTTTGAATTTAGGTGCATACTCTGCGGGGAGAGTGCACCTCTGAACCATCTGCCTAATGGAAATATTGTTAAAAAATCATCTGCAACCTTACAGGGGTTGTTTGTTTTACCACGGTTTGTAGATGCTGATTATGAAGAGAAAAATCAAAATTATGGTCTGTACTCCTGTGTTCAGTAACAAAAGGATCAAAAAATTGTTCAGCTTGTTAATTTTACTGTGGCTCCCTTTAATATTATGCCAAGAAGCCGCAATTACCCAGGATTTGGATTAACAGGTACCCGTTAAATATTTTTTGACTAAAACAGTGACACAAGGTTAACTTCTGGTAAAATGTACTCTCGTTAAAGCTAAAAAATCTGTTGAGCTGACAGGCATTTTAGATACTGGTGCAGATGTAGCCATAATATCTGTGATCAGATTGGCTGTTAGCTCTGGTACCTCAAATGCTTTTCAGGGTTGGTGTCATGCTGTAACAATTTGAAGCAAGGATCTCATTCATATAAGAGGCCTAGAAAATTGGGTAGCAAATATTCATCCATTTACATTGGAAAACCCTTATTGCATTTTGGGGTCATGACTGTATGATTCAATGAGAACTCAAACTGGATCAATTTTGTCTTAATCACCACTGTAGCACAACCCACCCTGAAACCCACCCTGACACTAACCTTGTAAACCGAATCACCGGTATGTATTGTCCTGCAACAACTTAAAAGTGTTATTAAGACTTTAAAAGATTTACAGACACTGTTAGGAACCATAAATTAGATACAGCCATCATGGGCCTTACTCATGATGATCTGCATAGCTTGTTTGAAGTTTTATGAAAAGATTCTTCACTGACATCACCCAAAGTACTTACAAAGAAGTCAAAACAAGATCTTCACCGCATAGCCAACACCATCTCAGACAAGCATCGCAAGTATACTGTATTCCCCCCACAGGACAAGCCATCGTAGAAAGAACACGCTAAACCTTGAAAGTGCTTTTGCAAAAACAAAAGGGGGAAGAGATCTTGGCTCCAGGTCAACCATTTGCTCTGCTGTAAAACGCATGCATTTTTTCCACCAGAATGCCAGAGCAATACAAAAAAACATTTTCTTTATCAAGGCATCAAGCTAAAGACATCACTGCAACTTGCCCTGAATACCAGAAAGACTCCATCTCTTCAAACCTTTTAAACATCTCCACTGTGTTACAGGTGCCACCAGTATTGTGTCGTCTTCCATCACAGATACTAGATCAACAAGAAGTCCAGAGCAAAGCTCAAGTGTTAGTAAAAACCTAGAAAGGGGTAACTGGGAAGGACCATTTTCTTTAATAACCTGGGGAAGAGGTTATGCTTGTGTCTCCACAGGTCTCAGTCTCTAACGGTCACCGGCAAGGTGTGTGCAACCACACCTGAGGCGTGAGAGGCAGCCAGCACTCAGGATCCAGCTGTGGGTGCTGTGGGTGCCCCTGTGTAGACAGTTTGTGATCTCTTTGACTGATCATTTAAGCAGAATGTCTGAGTGATGTTTGCTACTGCAACAGAACAAACCACACTACAGTTGCCATTTCTTTTAAGAGAAAATGCTAACAGTAATTGTAACTCCTTAATGAAATATATAAGCTTACTAGTCACTTATGCCAGATGTACTTTAGATAAAATATAGTTATTAATAAGGATAAGATTCTGTAAGAATGTATGTATTCCACTTTCTTTGTTTAGTAATATTAAGAATTAGAGCTCAAGTGTTTAACCTTATTTAGAAACTCCCTTGGTTTTCCCCCTGGAGTACTGGCCAGGCTCTGGGTGGAACCCAACAGGAGGATGAAATCAGATGTTTTCGCTCAGAGAAAGTTGCCAGTTATTTTGGCCTGTTGATTTAAGGGCTGGACCTGCTTGCAGCGACTTTGGGTGCCTCACCTACAGATGGACGCATCACGTAGGGTTTCCAGTTTGTGAGGAAGGGCACTCTAAATTCTCGCTGTATCCAGGGTTCCCCAGCAATTGCGGATCTGAATGTTAGTACTTCTATTAATTAAGTGTGCTCTTCTGTTCTTTCCTTACTGTTTATTTTGTAGTATTTAGTCATATCCCTTGAATATGGGTAATATGGGATGCTTTGTACTTAATAGGGTACCTTTAACAGTTTATTGCGGTGATTAGGAATAGTATTATTGATTGTAGTAATTATTAAAATATCATATAGTTGTATAATGAGAACTATTAGTAAATTTATGCTTGTGCAGCCTGCACAAAAAGAAAAAGGGGGAATTGTTGGAGAACGGCTTGCAGAGAGCAAGGCCATAGCTCCCTGCAGAAGCTGGCCACAGCCACCTGAGGTAAACAAAGGAAAAAACCCAGGGTACAAAGGACTGTTATGTTAACAAAGAGAGAAACTGAGATACATTATGGCCTTGTGTATGATAAAGGAACAGCCTTGGGAAAGAAAGCAGGCCAGAGGAGGGAAGATGTTGTGACACTTCAGAAGGGCTGGCTTTGTCTTTTTTAAGCACCTGCCTTGAAAGGATCCCCTGGGAGACTCTCCTGAAGGGTATAGGGGCCCAGGAAGGCTGGGCGCTCTTTAAGAAGGAAGTGTTAATGGCTCAGGAGCAGGCGGTCCCCAGGTGCTCTAAGAGATGCCCACCCTGGCTGAACAGGGTGCTGTGGCTGCAACTCAGGGAGAAAAGGAGAGTTTACAGCCTTTGGAAGAAGGGGCTAGCCACACACAGTGATTACAGAGAGGCTGTGAGGCTATGCAGGGTGGAAATCAGAAGGGCTAAAGCCCAACTGGAAATTAATTTGGCCTCTGCAATCAAGGATAACAAGACAGGTTTCTGTAAGTATGTCAGTAGCAAAAGAAAGTCCAGGGAGAGTCTCCATCCCCTGCTAGATGCAGGAGGAAATTTGGTAACAAGTGATGAGGAGAAGGCTGAGGTGCTTAAAGCCTTCTTTGCCTCAGTCTTTAATAAGAAGGTTAGTTGTATTGATGAAACCCAGCCTCCACAGCCAGAATACAGAGACTGGGAGAACAACCCTCCTGCAATTCAGGAGACAGTCAGTGACCTGCTGCATCACACAGACATACACAAGACTATGGGACCAGATGGGATACACCCGAGGGTGCTGAAGGAGCTGGCTGGGGTTTTCACCAGACCACTTTCTATCATTTACCAGCAGCCCTGGCTGACCAGGGAGGTCCCAACTGATTGGAAATCGGCCAATGTGATGCCCATCTATTAGAAGGGTCGGAAGGATGATTTGGGAAATTACAGGCCTGTCAGCTTGACTTTGGTGCCTGGGAAGCTGATGGAGCAGCTCATCCTAAACACCATCACGCAACACATGAGGGACAACCAGATGCTCAGGCCCAGTCAGCACGGGTTTATGAAAGGCAGGTCCTGCTTGACAAACCTGATCTCCTTCTATGACAGAGCGACCTGCTTATTGGATGAGGGAAAGGCTGTGGATGTAATTTACCTTGACTTTAGCAAGGCTTTTGACACCATTTCCCACAGCATTCTCCTGGCAAAAATGGCTGCTCAAGGTTTGGACAATCGCACACTTCACTGGGTAAAAAACTGGCCGGACAACCGGGCCCAGAGAATTGTGGTAAATGGAGTTAAATCCAGCTGGCGGCCGGTCACAAGTGGTGTCCCCCAGGGCTTAGTTTTGGGGCCACTCCTGTTTAATATCTTTATTGCTGATCTGGACAAGGGGATTGAGTGCACCCTCAGTCAGTTTGCAGATGACCCCAAGTTGGGTGGGAGTGTTGATCTGCTCGAGGGTAGGGAGGCTCTGCAGAGAGACCTGGGCAGGCTGGAGCCATGGGCTGAGGCCAGCTGGAGGAGTTTCAATAAGGCCAAATGCCGGGGGCTGCCCTTGGGCCACAACAACCCACAGCAGCGCTATAGGCTTGGGGAGGAGTGGCTGGAGAGCTGTCAGTCAGAGAGGAACCTGGGGGTGTTGATTGACAGCCGGCTGAACAGGAGCCAGCAGTGTGCCCAGGTGGCCAAGAAGGCCAATGGCATCCTGGCTTGTATCAGGATTAGTGTGGCCAGCAGGGACAGGGTCTTGCCCCTGTACTCGGCACTGGTGAGGCCGCACCTTGATTACTGTGTTCAGTTTTGGGCCCCTCACTACAAAAAGGACATAGAGTTACTCAAACATGTCTAGAGAAGGGCTACAAAGCTGGTCAAGGGTCTGGAACACATGTCCTATGAGGAGCAGCTGAGGGAACTGGGATTGTTTAGTCTGGAGAAGAGGAGGCTGAGGGGAGACCTCATCGCCCTCTACAGCTACCTGAAAGGAAGCTGCAGAGAGCTGGGTTTGAGCCTCTTTAGCCTAGTAGAAAGCGATAGGACAAGAGGTAATGGCCTCAAGTTGTGCCAGGGAAAGTTCAGAATAGATATTAGGAAGTATTTCTTTACAGAAGGAGTTGTTAGGTGTTGGAATGGGCTGCCCAGGGAAGTGGTGGAGTCCCCATCCCTGGAGGTGTTCAAGAGTAGGTTGATTTGGAGCTTAAGGATATGCTGTAGGTGGAAACTGTGCTACGTGAACGGCTGGACTAGATGATCTCCAGGATCTTTTCCAACCGAGATGATTCTGTGTGATTCTGTATGATTCTGTGTAACAATACCATTTTTCTGTTATGAAGCACTCGTTATCTACAGATCCCAAAGTGCACAAAAGGGAAACCCTTCCCTTTTCATAAACTATCCCAGATATGTGTATCAAGGCATGGCCAGGGGAAGAACTGAGATTATACCTCGGATATCCCACCACTCCTCTAACAACTAGGCATCATTGTTCTGTTCACCACTCATTTACTAAACTTAGGCTCAGAAACATACATATTGGTTTGGATAGAGGTTCTGCCACAGGGCAGGGAGAAGTGGCACTTCCCTGTTGACTCTGTATTTTGCCTAAATATGGGTCTTTCTTACCCCCAATCTACAGATTCTCAGTAGAGGCAAGCTAGTCCTTAACTATCACAATACACAACATAGGAAGACCTGCAAGGTGTAGAAAAAACTCTATGCTAAGAAACTGGGGCTCTGTCTACAGTGGGGGAAAGTTGGTCTGAATTTTAGTTACCGCTTCAGCATCTCCTTTGCAGGGCAGGCAGAGAAATTGGTTTAGTGCTAAAACCCTCAAGGAGACTGCTTTCCCTTTTAGCTTAACTGTTTTAGTGCTCCTTATTTAACTATATTAAAACTAAAAAAAAAAAAAAAAAAAAAAAAAAAGGTGAAGTTTTAAATAAAATCAAACACACAAAGCACACAGTAGCCTCTGAAATTCCTCCTGCTGGAACCACAATCTCTTTTTGTAAGAGAGGAAAACTGCATGATTTTTGGCAGCAGCTACACAAGTTCTCCTAGCTTACAGGACTCAGCACAGCACGTAAAAGGGAAAACTGAAATAAAGCCATAAATGTTCTGGTCTCTTGATATCCCAGTTTCTGTTGGCCAGCAGAACAGTGGAGAGGTGCCACTAGAAGGCAGCAGGCTTGGCCTGGCATTGCACTCCTGCACTGCTCCACAGCTTGTCAGAATGTTGAATATGGGTAACATGCTCATTGTATTACTCTAGGCTTGTGAGCTGCTTGTCAGCAATAGGACATCACGGCACAGTGCACCTTGGAAGGACACTACTTCCTTCAAAAGTCTGGTTGTATAGGTCTGTCTACCCAAATATGACCTTATGTTACTATTTCTTCTAGCACTGAAGTGCTGAAGCAATCATTTACTAAGTGTGTTACACAAACAGATTTATAGTTGTGTTTCCTAACCCCATGAGTGATAAGGGATAAAAAAAATATGTCTTAGTCTTTTCTTGGGAAAAAGTAAAGGTCATTTGTCTCATCAAATTTCATCCCCGTCCCCTCAAGGAAATTTCTAATTGCTCCTCATTAATTTCAGTCTTTGGCTTCAATAACATTACTGAGCAGTTATGCGGCGGGCAGAGAAAGCAAGCAGCCGATTCAATGTGAATGATAGAGTGAGCTTCAACTTTATTGAAAGAAATCACACCTTATATAAGCACTCTACAATAATCATGCATACTACTCACAAATCTATTGGATACATGTAAAAGGCTACATTATAATATCTCAGCCCCTTGTGGCGTCTCAGGCATGTCAGTCCTGCTTAGCTTCAGGCATTCTGAAGTCCAGGATGTCAGTCCTGCTTAGCTCTCTCCTGACCTCTCTAAGAATAGAGAACTCTATTATTTCATGATCACTGTGCCCTATTCGGCCTCCAACCTCCACGTTGTCCACCAGCCCTTCTCTGTTCACAAAGGGGAGATCCAGTAGGGCACCTTCTTCTGGTCGGTTTACTCACCAGCTGCGTCAGGAAGTTGTCTCCCACACATTCTAGGAATCTCTGGGACTGGTCTCGTTCTGCCGTGTTGTATTTCCAGCAGATGTCTGGGAAGTTAAAGTTACCCACAAGAACAAGGGCAAGCAATCGTGAGATTTCACCTAAGTGCCTATAAAATATCTTGTCCATCTCTCTGTCCTGGTTGGGTGGCCTATAGTAGACTCCTACTATAACATCTGCCCTGTTGGCCTTCCCCCTGATTCTAATGCAAAGACACTCCACCCTGTCTTCACTACACCTGTGCTCGAAGCAATCATAACAGTCCCTAACATACAGAGCCACCCCACCACCTCTCCTTCCCTGTCTGTCCCTCCTAACGAGCTTGTACCCATCAATTGGCACACTCCAGTCATGGGACACATCCCACCATGTTTCTGTAATAGAAACAACATTGCAATTTTCCTGTTTCATCACCGCTACAAGCTCCTCCCGTTTGTTACCCATGCTGTGTGCATTGGTTTACATGCACTTCAGATGGGCCGATGTTTTGCCCCTTTCCCCCTTCAAATCTAGTTTAAAGCTCTCTCAATGAGCTCAGCTAACTCCTGCCCCCAAATCTCCTTCCCTCTCTGGGACAGGTGCATCCCGTCTAATGTCAAAAGGTCAGGTGCCCTGTATACCAACCCATGATTGAAGGATCCAAAGCCTGGTAACACCAGTCTTGGAGCCACCCATTCATCTGCTGAATTCTCCTGTAATCTTCCTCATCCATCCCCCCAACCAAAGGGATAGAGGAGAACACAGTTTGTGCCCCCAACCCCTTAAGCAGTTTTCCCAAGGACCAGAAGTCTCTCTTCATTGCTTTAGGCCTTCTCCTGGTGATGTCATCACTACCTACCTGAAAAACCAGGAGAGGGTAGTAATCCTTCGATCTCACTAGGGTAGGGAGTGTTGCTGTGAGGTCCTTGATGCGGGCCCCAGGGAGGCAGCAGACTTCCCTGTGAAGCGGGTCTGGTCTGCATATGGGGCCTTAGATACCCCTTAGAGTGGAGTCACCCACTACAATGACTTTTCTGGGGTTCTTTTCAGAGCTTGTTTTAACACCTGGTCTAAAGTGACCTGGCCTTAGTGGACCTTGGTCTTCTTTGTTTGTCTCATTTTCTTCCTCATTCTTTTCTTTGTTCAAAAGTTCCAGGGCCCCGAATCTATTGTGAAGGGGCACCATGGAGCGTGGGGAGAGGATTTTCCTGCCTTCCTGAGCAGGAATCTGTTTCCAGCTGCCCTCGCCTCTTAGGGCCCCTCCTTCTGCCTGATAGCAAAAGGATGAGGGATTACCTGCCTTGTTTGGAGCTTCCATTAGCTCCTGTTGCTTCAGGGGTGCTAGGGTGCTACTCCACCAGTTAATTTCCCTTTCACACTCCCTAATACTTTTTAATCTCTCAACCTCTTCTTTGAGTTCCGCCACCAGGCTGAGCAGGTCATCCAGCTGATGGCAGCGCACACAGGTGCTGTCTCTGCTGCCCTCCGGCAGGACGGACAGGCTCAGGCACCCCCTGCAGCCCGAGACCTGAACCTCTGCATGTTTGTGTGGCAGCTTCATCTGGGTCGCCACGTTCTTTCTGGCGGTGGTTTTGATGCGAGTGGAGACCATGGTTTGGTCTACTTGTGGAGGACCGTAAAGTGCCTAGCTTGGATAAGTTCAGGAAACGGGAGAGCATCTGCGCCTTGTCTGCTTGCCCTGTTAGATGTCGCTTGAAGTGTGGGCAGGTGCCAACTGAAATGCTAATACAAAGACCTCTTTCTCCAGACATATTGACAGCTGGTTACATGTTTGGTATTACAGGTATGCCCTTAATTGAGGGATAGGAAGCTCCTAGACAGGGTTGGTGTTAACTATCAATGTGGTGACTGGCACCTTGCCTCAAAGGAAAATGAAACATACCACTGCAGAGTGCAAAAAAAGGGTAATGAGTGTTTGGACAGTTTGTCTTTGAGCCTATAGAGTTGATTAAGCTAGTCTGACTGGACAGTATGCACTACAACAGGTCATAAAAGGTATTGTGTTATCAAAGCTGATTACATGTCTGATGCCAGGATTTTTCCTGTTGTAGCCAGATACTAGTTTGTAAGTCAACCAATGTGGTCACCTGCTGTTGACTTGTGAAATTTAGGGTTCTGTCAGAGATGTTATCCCACATAGCATCAATAGTCTGATATGAAACCAAGCTTGCTTTTTTGCTGTACTATGTATTATTAATCCTAGTAATATTTTCTTTCATGTTGCTGCTACCAGTACTGCTTTCTATTAGTAACTAGGCTTCTTTCCTTACAGTTGTGTGTTGTTTGTATAGCACCATGGGGATGTCTTTTGATAAGGACTGAGCCCAAAGCACTTCATGGGCTCTAATGTCATGGGGGATTTTTCATAGATGATTGTTACGGAGATTGCTTCAAGCTTTCAATTGCTATTTCTGTACCTGTGCTACAGAGTCTTTCCAGGAGACCCTGAAAGAAAACTGCACTCAACTGAAACAAGTGGGTTCAGCTGAATTGTAAAACCCTGAAGCTTTGGAAAGGTATGGAAGTAGGCTCATGCAGTCTGCTCTCACCTTGTCCTCCTTTGTGGGTGGGCCTGTGCCCAGCACATTTGTGGAGCACTCTCTCCTGTGAAGCCACATCCTGTGCAGTGGCTTGGCTTGATCTTTATCCTAATCATCAGCATGTGGTGCGTTGGGTCAGGTTTAGAAGGTGTAAGTGACCTGGGATCAAAGGAACCTTGTATTCCTTCTTTTCAGCCTAGTATGTTGGCACTTTGCTGTTACTATCTTGTCACCTGGGGTGCTGAACAGTGGGAGAAGAGAGGCTTCAGAGATGTCACGTCCCGCTCCAGCAAGGGGGACAAGTGACTCAGATTCGCAAATCCCCAATTGGAGCAGACAACAAGTCTCCAAGTTCAAGCATTTATTAACTACCTACAATGCACTAATTGAACACATGATAATTGGCTAAGTATAGAGCAAGCTGTGGCAAGAAGTATAATATGCTTTACATTTCTTAACAGAAAAAAGGAAAAGAGGAAGATAGAGGGAATGGGGGAATACAGATCACTGGTCTGGGTTCCTGCGCTGCTCCTGCCAGCGAGGATTCCAGGAGGCAGCTATCTTCTTCGCTAGCATCTGTCGTCTTTGCTTCACTGCTCTCTCCAGACGGCCGGGGGGGGGGCAGGAAGAGGGGCAGAGAGAGAGAGAGAGCCCTTTCTTCTCCCCTTTGATTTATACCCACTTTCCTTGGGTCCGTCCCCTAGGTCAACCCACAGACCTACGTATCCCATGTACAGGGAGGGGTAAGGTGTTTCATGGGATGATGTCACTAGCATGATCATGACAGCCCTCGTTAGCATATTGAGGGGTGTCAACTTTAATATGCATTTCGTGGATAATGAAGCAAAGTTCATTCACCGGACACATGGCCCTTGAAATCTGCCCAGGTGCCCCAGGGCAGAGCCGTCCTGTCTCCACAGGGCTCTCTCCCCCAGATACATCGGGCAGCCTTATCAGCTTCGGCCTCCACAGAAAGCACCCTGTGACTCATGGTTTTGTCTTGGGAGTGTTTGAGGCAAATCTTCAATCAGCCTCAACTCTTGCTTTCCCAGGTTGTTTGTCTTAGTTTTTCACAGGCCTGGTTGCTCGGCTCTCACAAGAGATTTGTTAGAAGCTAGAGAAAGAACAATTTTTAATTATTACTTCTTAATAGTAAAAGTAACTTTTTAATTGAAGTAACTTAAAAGAATATTACTTCATTTTCATCTGCCTGTACTGTATACAGATCCTAACTTCAAGCCAGTCAGTAACCTGCATCCCCTCCTATCATTGCCAAGATAGAAAAGTAACCAATGAATGGATTAAGATAAGTTGAGTTCTCCCTCCCTAGCTTCTCTGAAATGAAGGACTCTGACTACATCCCTGCAGATATCAGTGCAACTTATGTAACTGTTCTTTACTCATTGGATAAATGAGTAGAAAGTATATAGAGATCAACTTCTATATCTTGATGGATATGTGCCACTCTTGGGCAGGTGAGTGAATTTTTTTCTTCATTATTTGCTGAGATGGTATAGAGGCCAAATGGGAAATGTGCCCCTTGATCCAGGTGGGGAAGGGTTAGAGAGTTTTAAGATTTGGACCTGGTTCTGAATTTTATAACTGAGCCTGAAAGACAAGAGCAGCCAGCTAACTCGGGCCTATCTGGCAGCATTGAGAAGTGGTTTGTGCACAGCACCAGTTGCCATTTCTCACCTTGACTAATGTTGAGTTTTGTAGAACAGTGTAAGAGAACTCCTCATGTGCTAGTTGTGACATGTCTGGACATATGTGTCTGCAACACTGGAGTTCTGATTTTTCTGCTGCTTCTCTTGAAAACAAATGTGTGTTGGGAGTTGAATGACTTTGAGAGACTTCAGCATAACTCTATTATGCACCTCACTGGAATAGAAAATGTCTTCAAGTTTGTACTCAGAATGAAACAGTTTTATGCTTGAATCTCCTAAACTGAAAATGTTTTCCTTTATATCCATATTCCCTTTTTCTTCCCCTTGCCACCTGCCACAAAAGTAGAATTAGGTATTTTGTGGGACAGAAAACATGTTTTCTAATTGGACTTGCCCTGAGCTCAAACTTCAAATCCAAGCACTCTCAGTGGGGGTAGAGTTTAGGGTAGGGGGTAGGTTTGGATCTAACTTTGACATTCAGCCCCTGTATTATGAAAGAATTCAAATTCTTTCAAGTTTTTAGGTTTATTTTGGTCTCAAGTCTTACTCAAAGGAGGAATTTTCAGGTTGCCAAAGGCTGTGGATTATTTCTGTGACATGGACAGTAGACTGCTTCCTCGCATGTGGGCAACTTGCACAGAAATGCTCAAACGTGGGAGTGAGGCATCTCTGGAGATACTCGTGGTCTCTCTTATCTTCCTGTGATGTGCTGTCCTTTGCAACTTCTGGTCTTTTGTGCCTGAGGTCTTAGTTTTCCATAAGTGGAATTTTGTAGTCTGGTGAAGTACTAGATAGGTATTACATGGGGGGATAGCTATTATATGGGCTTTCAGGACCTTCTAATTTCCATTGTGTTGACTAGAACGCTAAATATAAATACAGAGTTTGTGAGCCCACTGATGTAAATTGCTGAGAGATGAGATCCCACAAGCACATTCCAGGTTTCTAACCTAATTCTCAGGAGGTTCAGGCTGATGCTGCATCACGGGGTTACTGTCTTGCTTTAGTCTCTCTGGGCCTCAGCCTTTATAAAAGCACCTGAGTAAATCCTCCTTTACATCAAAAGCTGTTGTGGGAAGGGATGCCCACAAGATGGGCACATATCCCATGTGATATGCTATGATAATACAGTGATGAGCAGACCTGTTTGCATACCTAGGGCAGATGATCAGATGTATGGGGCCTTGTTCCTTTCTCTGTGAAGGCTTGATCCACAGGCTTTTTTAATCCTTCTGGATTTGACTTAATGCAACTCTGTCATAGCAGAGTGCTTTAGGATGAGGGGAAAAAACAGCCTGTGGCAATTGGGGATGGGCAGGAGAGGATGTCAGTGAAATCTTACCCTTCTAGTCTTCCTATAGGTCCTGCTACCATAGTTGTCATCAGTTAACCACTTGTTCCACTGCAATGAACAACTGTAACTATCAGGTGAAGTGCTAAGGCTTGGACAATTGACCCAAGCCAGAGCTGACCTATAGATGAATCCTGTATATTTTATAGCTGACAACCACTGTACTAGTAAGTATTGTACTAAATATGTTTATCCTGAGTATATCTATATCTATATCTATATATATATATATCTCCTTATTTTTTCTTAAGTATAGGCAAGATAACTGATCGAAGTGCTGAGGCTTGGACAATGGGCCCAAGCCAGAGTCAATCTATAAATCAATCCTGTGTATTTTATAGCTAACAACCATTGTATTAGTAGGTATTGTACTAAACATGTTGTCGCGGTAGGGGTAGAGCCCGGGTAACAAGAGTACACACCAATATGATTTACCAACTTGTTCCAACTTTATTAGGCAACTGGCCAGTATATATAACGTAAACGCAGTGCATGCAACAACCACGCACTCAATTACAACTTGTGATTGGTCCCTGATCACCAGCTCAGCATAATCGGTCCACGAGGCAATTCTACCTGAGGGCACTCCCCGCTGTGGCTGCAGCATCCGGCTCTACGTGTCGCTAACCCTGTTGTTTACTACAGGGCTTTGCCTTATATGGCTCCAAAGGTGACTCCAAGGACACCTGCAGTTCAGCAAGCCAGTCAGGATTGTCCAACTTGTCTAGCAATATTGTATGACCATTTTTCTTTATAAGTTTCCTACAACATGTTTATGCTAAATATACACCTATATATATCCTTATCTTTCCTTGTGTATAGGCAAGATAACAGGGTTGCAGAGACAGCTGTCTGTCCCTGTGACCTGGAGTGAGACCTTGCTCATAAATCAATTAGATAAGCTGGGAAACTACCTTAGTTTCTTCCTTGAGCCCTGGCCAGGCCCTGGGAGAATCTAACGTGAGAATAGAATCAGATATTTCCGCTTAAAACAAAAGTACCAGCTATTCTGGCTAGCTAATTTTTAGGTATATAAGGCTGGACCCATTCACAGTGACTTTGGAAGCCTCATCTATGGGTGGACGCACCACGTAGGATTTTCCACTTGCAGGGAAATGTTCTCCAAATCCTCACTGTACCGGGGCTCCCCAGCGACTGTGGATCTGGATGATGCTAAAGTATGCAAGTGGTAAGGTATCTTTTCTTAATCACTATTCTCTTTTTCAGGTAGTAATGATTTGATGCATTACACAGTATTTCCCTATTTGTTTCAGCGTGCTGTTCTGTCTTTTCTTACTCTATGTTTTCTATATTATTCTGTTACATTATTTAATTATTTTAAGTAAAATATGCCTACTCTTTTCACTCTGGTGGTTGAGTTTAATTGGTATCCCTGATTAGCAAAACATCAGGTAGGTGACCCTGTTCCAGGCCAGACAATATTTCCAAAGCTAGTGGAGAAGAGTCTTTTCTGTAATTCCTGCAGCTTTTCAGAAGTTAGGAAAAGCTGTATGTTTTGTCATTTCTGGGTATTTTATGTATTATTTTTTGTCTCTGAGAGTAAATAACAAGTCATGATATTCCCTCTGTGCGTGTGCACGTATTACGTGTATGTGCAGTATAACAGTGTGGTTTCTTTGAGAATATATGGCTTGTAAAACTGCACTGTATCTGTTCCCCTCCCTGGCTGTCCTGGTTCATCCAGGATAGAGTCGAGTTTTCCCCAGCAGAGAGAGAGGGGGAAGGGATCTCCAGCCGGGTTATTCATACCATGCTGATGTCAGGTCCAGGGGTGGAACCTTTTCCTTGCTCTTTGGTGGGCTCGGTGGGGAACCTTTCTTTCCGTAAACCAGCTAGCAGTATTTCTCTGTATATCGTTTGTCTTGTTCACTGTTTTTACTGTTTATTGTTGTTACCATTGATACTGTTGTTATTCAGATTGTTCTATCACTCTGTTGTATTAAATTTCTTGTTATTTTAGCCGGGGTCTGTGTCACAGTTCCAGCCCGACCGGCATGGGTTGGGGAGGGGCAATGGCAACGTGCTCTCTGATCCCGGCAAGGCTTAAACTTGCACACTGGCATATTAAGCAAGTTCAGTAAAGCATGAGAGCTAGACATTTTAGAGATATTTGTGTTGCTTTCCCCTTCTGCTTAGATTGCAGCCTACTCATTCCTGTCCTTTATTTTTGTTGCTTCTATATTTAGCTTACAGATCTATTCTGGATCATGCTGATGAAACTGATGTAGGAATCTGGCCACTTAGGTGACAGTTATACCTATATTTAGATAATTATTCTAATGACTCCAATGCCTCATTGAATACCACTCCCCATACAGTGATGCTTATTTAAAGAGTGGAATATTAATAAGCATCAAGAATTGACATTCGTACTGCAATTATTTAAATTGCTTAATTAAGAGAATAATTTAATACTTACTAACAAAATTTGTAACCGTGCAATTAAAAAGTAAGACTTGTTTGCATCTCATTGGTATAGACCTAGACCCAAGCTCTGGACCTGAATATACATTAAGTATCAAATTATTTTTTCAAAAAATTATAACCAGAAAAACTAAGGGTCAAGGAAATTTGTGAATGGTATGCTAAGTTTTAAGACTATTTGACTTGGCCATAGTTATATATAGCAACTAAGCAAAATCTTCCAGCCTCTGCTAACTTTATATTCTCATTCAAAATGAAAAGTAATGATGAGTGAGCTGAGCCTTTGGAACTGGATCTCTTGCATATTGCTCTAGAAGAGTTTAGTAGTGATGCATCTTTTAATTAGTGAGAAAACCCTCGATGCTTTGGCCATTGTGCCATGGATTTTTTTCAACATGTACTCTATGAAATCTGCTTAGCTGAACATTCTCCTTGACATCACTAAATAGAACAGATTGAAATAGAAGCACAATATCAAAGCAGCACATTGCTTTCTAAACAAATTTGGATTTTTTTTTTATTTTTCTGGCTTCTGTGCGGCAGGCTTATTTTTTCTGTTTCATGACATTTTGTCCTGTTTAGTTATATGCTGTCCTTTCACTTATTCTCATGTATGTGTAAATTATTGTGGAGTCATCACACTGTGAGAACTATGATTTGCTGCTTGCACAAAACATAAAAATTGACATCACATGAGGTTTTTAGCTTGCCAGTACTGAAGAGTGAACATCCTTTCTTTTTCACTGACGGTGTGATGACAGTCAGTCCCAATCATTGTCTTGAAGGTGACCTTCCTTTGCCATTCCTTTCTTGTTAAGCTACTTTCAGCTAGATATCTTTGGGGACCTATGTAAACATATTAGGGCTTCCTTTTTATGTAAGGGGGGCATGAAAAGGGGATGCCATAATTTTTTTGCAAGACTATGTAATTGTATCCTAAAATCAAAAGTCCACTACAGATGAAAGATTTCAGTAGTGATTTTTGATAAATATTGTTTAAAAAAATGCCTAGAAAAATTAAGCTATTATCTGTCAAAAATAAGGGTGCAAGTGACTATATGTAGGTTGCAGATATGGTAATCTTTGGGATTGTTTTCAGATCTCTTCTGTTCTGGGCATCCCCTTGAAGACTGAAGGGAAGAGTTATTAAGGAGACATGGTGAAAATACCAGAATCGCTTTTGATCATCAGTAGGTGGCAGCTTTGCATGAAGCTGTCACTGAACAAGTGCCATAACATGATGTCACATTTTGCCCAAGGTCCTGCTTTTTGAAATTATCTCTTGTTGCTTGGATTAACTTTATAGGGATTCAAATGGGTACAGTATTCTTTCACATGGACCATTTTTAGTTGACCTTCAAGGAACCCCTTCACTGAGTCGGTCTTATCACACTTGATTATCTACACTTAACTGTGAAACTATATGAGTGAGCAATCCCATTTTAAAAAATGGAAAAGGAAGGAGAGGAGGGAGGAAGTAAAGGGCAAGAAAAATAAAGGCATAACTGAAGAATGCTAGATCTAGCATTTACCTCACAGTGCATTTTGGTCCTTGAAGGAAAAACAAGGGTTCAGACCTAAGAGGACTCAACTTTGCAGTGCCTGAAGCAGAGTAGGAGTCAGTGTGAGCATCCTGCTCAGCTAGGCGCTGCAACTCAAGCAGCAGCTGGAAAGGAGCAGTCTCTAGTTAGTGCCCAGAGAGCCCACTGAGAAGGGTAGTGAGGATGGGTATCTGAGGAAATCTTCCTGGTTCAGCTTGCCTAAGTATCAAAATACCGGCTTATCCCTGTGGCTCTACTTCAATCTCACCATGATTCCCATGCATCAATGCCTGTTATTGGTTATTGCCTTCTCAGTGATCCATCCCTCAGCTTTCATTGCACTGACATGTCATGCCTTAGCCATTCTTTCTGCTGGTTCTAAAAATGCTGAGCAATGTGGGCTGTTTTGGTGTGGTATCCCCTTTCCATTTTGTAACTCCATGACTTCCATCTTCCAAAATAGTTTCCCCTCACTGACTTGAGCTAATATAATAAATGCAAGTGGTTGAGTCATCCTGAAAGGGCATTGTTGGTTTGGGGTTGTTTTTTTTGGGTTTTTTTTTATTAATAATTTTAATTGTTTTCTTTAAAAATTGCAATTTTTGAGCATTAAAAATTAATTGAGAGGAGGGTAACACCCTCATGCACAGTGCGCCTTTATAAGATTATCTGATACTTGAGAAGTATAATTAAAAATCATATAGAGCCATGCAAAATGATGTTTTCTTCATAAAAATGTTCTCAAGTGGAAAGTATAAAGAAAATACAGTAGAAACTTCCATAAATTAAAGAACTTTCAACATGGCACAAAGACTCTCTAAGTGTACAAATGTCTTCTGGTTCCTGACTGCCTGACTGGAATAAATCAGCCCACATCTAGTGAAGGCAAGAAGCTGTTAGCCGGGAATTCTCTTGCTGGTTGTGACCGCTGCCCGGAACGCTATGCAGGGCAACAGCGATTCTCGTCCTCCGTGCTTGCTTTTTCTCAGAATGGGGCTTGGTGAGCGTTTTCGGCCGAAAACGCGTTTTCGGCCGAAAACGTGCACGTTTGCACTTCCCCGCCAGAGAGAAGCTGTTAGCCGGGAATTCTCTTGCTGGTTGTGACCGCTGCCCGGAACGCTATGCAGGGCAACAGCGATTCTCGTCCTCCGTGCTTGCTTTTTCTCAGAAT
>NW_020799092.1:30245149-30254574 GCF_003259725.1 Athene cunicularia
GGGGAGCATCTGTAATGCATAGTTTTTATCTCCATTTAGTGTTTCTAAGTTTTTCCAAAGATGTGACTGTAAAACACATGTAGACCAACAAGCTCTAAAAACTGAACAGAGTAGATGATGTTAGTCTTCAAATATCCTCAGTGGCCAGAAGCTTCCTCTGTCAAAGTCTTGCTTTAAATTTCATACTTACAGTTTACAATGTTTTCATTGCCTGCGTATTTGCAAGAAGTGGATTAAGCTAAAACCCTTCCCAATCATTTGATGTTATTTGCCAGTCTGCTGAGTAATGCTCTTTGCATGTGTTTTACTTTATGGGACAGCTTTCCCCCACTAATTTATATGCTTTTTTGGACAGATTTTAATTGTGAGACAGCTGGTCTGATTATAGATCAATTCTTTTTAGTTAATCTGAAAGAGAAGTAAATTGTACTTTCAGTTATAGAATTACATATGGTTTAGTCTGGGACAGGAGGGGAATATTTGAAGTTTTATATAACCCTGTCTGGGTAATATTTAACAATACTTACTATGGAGTGCCTGGAGGCATAGCTCTTTCTGCATTATGTGACTTGAAGTTGTTGTTTCCTTTGGTGGGAACTATGAAGTTATGTTCTGTGGCAGGTTACCTCTAAAGATGAACTATGGTTCAAGCTTGCAAGCAGTGAGATTAAGACACAGATTTGTCAGAAAGGAAACAGTGAATTTAAGTCCAGATAAGTGGGACAGCTTTTGTTTTCAAAGATTAAATTTAGGGGTAAGTGTGTCATCATCTCCCCAACAAAAATATTTATAGGGATTTTTAACACTTTTTTCATTAGAAGCCAGCTGGACAATTTCTTCCCTCTATATCTCTAAATTTAGGTATTTTAGTTGTGTTTTTCTCTTCTTTTTTTCTGTCATTCTTTTTTTTTTTTTTTTTTTTTTTTTTTTTTTTTTTTTTTTTTTTTTTTTTTTTTTAAAATGGAGGAAAAGAGGCAGCCTGTAGGTAGAGGTAAAAGAACAAAATGAGAGTTTATTTCCTGTTGTAAGATGGTAGTATTTCAAAACTTCATATGAAATTTTATCTAAGAAACTCTTCATGCAGTACTTTGCTTTGGAATAGTTTTACATATTATTTATGAATACAAATTTATCTTTGAAAGGTTGTAACAGAAATCTTGTGGTGGCTCTTATGAACTAAGTCTAACAGTTCTTTGCCTCTGGGAAACAGATACTAAGTGGTGAATGTCTTTGCCTAGTTTTTTTTGAGCTCCATATCTTTCTTTCTTCCATTACATGCTTGTCTTTGTCCTGTGACAAAAAAAGGGACTAATTTCAGTATAGGTTAATATATCACATTTGTCACTGTCAGAAGAATTTGGTATAAAAAATGAAAGTAAGGGAAATAGAATGCAGTTTTTAAAGCATCCTTTTATTTTCCTGTGGTTACCCAGGGCTGACTTGCTTCTTGTTGGAAGCTGGAGCAATTCTCCTTAGAAGTGTCTTGATATACAACGCACTGGTGCACAGATATCAATGCAGTTCTCTGCTTGGGACATCTAACCTACCCTGCAGGTGGAAGATGGGCAACTGTCCTAAATATAAAAATCTTACAGTACTGCCACTAAGGCGAGGAAGGCTCTTTTTAGTCTTAGTGAAAGATGCTTTTATTTGGAAAGTGTCCATTTTCACAAGAGGCCACAAAATGCAGCATGGTCTTGTGTGCAGTGTCTGATCATTGAACACCCACCGCTGTGAAATGCTGAGTGTTAGCTTTTTCTTGTGTTCCTTGTAGCCAGGGCTCACTTGTTGCCCTTAAAGGCAGCAGAGCCTCTGCTGCTGACTGCAGAGGCAGGAGCCTGTTATCCAGTGAAGGTGTACAGCTGAGCTCCATGGGGCAGGAGGTTGGTCATGATGACCAACTATGGCTTCCTTTTAGAACTGCAAAAGTTCTTGACTTTTTAAGATGCAACTCAAGAAAGGAGCTCTCCAGGACAGTATTAGAATTGGCTGGTTGTAGGGGAAAATGTCTAATTCCTAATACTTTTTTTTTTTTTATTGGCAAGGCAGAGCAGAATCTGGTTTTTGGGGTGGTTTTTTTTTTTTTTTAAGCAGTCACTTGGATATAAATTATGCATTGTTATTTAACAATAATCAAATGATTAAAATGAAAATTAATTTTTAAATTAAATCATTTAAAAGCATGCTTTAAGCACACTGCTCTAATAAAATACTGCTTTCTGCTGGTCTTTTTATCAAGAACTTTATTCACAATGTTGAATATTTTATGGTGCCATGAGCATCATATTATCTCCCCTGATATTGCCAATATGATTAAAAAAAAATCTCTACTGTAATTTCTTCATACAGTTGGATGGGAAATCATCTGGCAATTTGTTTAATATTTGTTAAATAAACATATTCTTTGAAAATGCAAATGAATAAAATAACATTGGCATTAGAAAATACAGTAACATTATATAAAATAACAGCCAAGGAATTATCTGATCTATTACATAGACTACCTGCATTTAATTCAATTACTTATGAATCTTCTTTCCTTACTGGATATCTGCTTTTGTTGCTGGATGAGTTCAGTGCAGCTGATATCCCTCAAACTTGCCTTGTAATAGCAGTGGGTCTTGGTTTAGCTGCTGAACCAACTGAATTGTGTGCACTCATGATTATTGCCCTCAGTTAAATCCTTTATTGTTCTTCATACGCTGTTCAAAGATATGACCAATCTGTGTGTGTGTGTGTGTAAATATAGATAGTGGAGGTCTACCCATGTGGACTATACGAGTAGTAGCCAGCTCATTAAATCACCCAGAGGTGTCATGGTACTTGTTGAGTGGCACTGTCTGCTGGTATAAGGTACATATCTTTTTTTTTTTTTTTTTAATTTGGAGGAATTAACAGCATAGGTTTTCTTCTGCTTTCTGGGGTGCTCCTGGGTGAGGTGGCTGTAAATGCTTGCTTCAGGCTGGGGACACTAGCAGGATGACAAGTTCTTATTTGATGTGTGAGTTGTTTTGGTCCTGGCAGCACCCTGAAGTCTGTGGCACACTGCGAACAGGATTATGCCTAGTACCCAGCTAAGCAAGGGTGCTGTACAGCTCAGCCATTCTCATGGCTCCTCTTGATCTCTTTCAGTCCACTACAGCCATGAGGTTATAAAACAGCACTTCACCTGTACCGTATGAGCAGCTTGAATATAAAGCTGTGAATAGGGTTTAAATAGGCAGAAAATTCTGCTTAGGTTGCAGCAGAAGCTTCATTGTTGCAGAACTTCTGAGGTACCCTTGGGGAAGGTGGGAAGATGTTTGTTTACTGACTGCTTTGGCCCCAGTGCTTTCCTTTTAGGGTCCAAGTCTTTTGAAAAATGTAAACAGATGGCATGGTCTGTGATTATCTAGTCCTGTTAAAAATCAAGTTGGTGGCTGATACCTTTTATGTGGAGATTGCTATGAAAAGTTTAAATGTTTGCAATGAGCTGCTGCATTGTAACTCTATAAATACTAACATTATATCCTATTTTAAGTGTTAGGAAATAAGGATGCTATCTCATATTCTGTGGTTGCCAATTTCCTGATGCTTGCTGTTTCCAGCCACTCATGTCTTCATCTTGTCATCTGCTTCTGGTTACTTGGACCCTCTTCTTGTAAAATATTACAAAATAAAGAGCTATTGTTTCTGCCAGTAATGCTGAGAGGCTTTTGTATAGGTCATGCCTTAAAAATTTAAGATTACATGAAAATTTCTCTTACTTTACTATAATGGTATGTCCTGAGTCACACTGAGCACAAGTAAATGCTATTAATAGTCAGTCTAACAAAAAAATTTGAGTAGCTTTCGCTTAGTAGTTTATTTCATACTTGCCACCTCAGTAGTTCTGTGGCAATGATATTTTTTGTAATTCAGAGTTATCCCAGCACACTTCTCTTCTAATGTCTGTCTTCGCTGTTGAACAACCTACACTTTTTAGTGAATCCAGGCTATGCATTTCAGAGTTGTTAAAAATATTTATTCATATGGATCTAGCTCAACAATAAGATGTTTTAGGCTGTGATGGAAGAATTGTTTAGAAAACAAAAATGTAGAAATATTTTTAAAAATGAAACATTTTTATGTGAAAAGAATTTCCTTTTTTTTTTAATAGAAATCAGACAAAAAGTTTTTAAGAACATGAAAATTAAATGCAACTTCTGGTTTTGGACTGAACATCCTATTTCAATCAACACTGAAGACTTATCCCTACCCTGGGTTTCATTTCTGCTGTTGAGACACTCTCTTCCACCCCCATCCTTTCTTTTGCATGTATCTCTACTCCAAGCTAAACTTTGCTTCTCCCTTATTACGAAGTGGCCATATAGCTGACTTGGAGTATTTCTTGATGTTCAGTGTAACTCATTCGTGTGGTTTCATCTGTTTTACACTGTTTAGAAAGTGTGAAAGACCCAGTGTGTTGCAGTACATTTGATCCATGCAACTGCATTGAATAATAACTGAGGCCTCAGCGGAGGAGTCCAGCTAGGCTGCTCATCTTACAAGACACCATAATGGTTGCAAAAGAACATCTTCCAAGGATGTGGTAGAGAGAAAGCCAAATACTGAATGGAAACGTTTCTTTTGAGAGGGAGAAGCAGCTTTCTCCTTGCCACTTACCAAAAGGAAGTGTTTCAGGGGATGCAATAGGTGAAGCCTCTCAGAGATAAATCTTCCAGTTCTACTTGACTTGATGCCCAGGGAAAACTGACTGGGATGTGGGAAGAGCAGCAGGGCAAAAGGAGCTAGAGACCTGCAAAAACTTCCTTACATGTTGGAGGGTGATAAAAGGGAGGAATCTCCCAGCTAACAGGAAGCAAAGCAGAAAACTGACAGCATACCCCTACAGCTGCTTTCTTTGTTTGTTTTGGTTTTGTTTACCCCAATAGACTCTTCTCGTTTCAATCTTATTGAGAACTTTCCATTGATCTTTATCCATTCCTCAACATATATACCAGATGCCTAGGGCACTTGAGTTGGAAAATGGACTTTGTGATATGATCAAGTACTTTAATCTTTTTAGCATTAATTTTTCTTTGGAGGCTACCAGTTCATCTGATTTACAAGGAAAACAATGCCCATGAAATTACCCTGTTAGTAGTAGCATCTCTGACATTAATTAATCTCCTGGCAGTTCAGCTTCAGCCCGTGTTTCATTTTTACTACTATCATACAGAATAACTTGTCCCTTTTCTGATTCCTGAGCTGACTGATATGTTGAGGATGACAGTAAAATTATGTTTTAAAGGAAGAGATGGGAAAATATGGCTTTGAATCCCAGAGAGTGTTTAAAGAAATGAGATCATCACTCCACTGTTAGATATAAAAGAACTTAAAGCTGATAAGTATAATAGTAGTTAACATGACCTTCATTAAACAAGTTCTTGTGATGGCAATAAAAAGTTCTTGTGATGGCAACTTGTCCTGGTTCAGCTAGGATAGGGTTAGGTTTCCCCAGCAGAGAGGGGGAAGGGATCTCCAGCCGGGTTATTCCTACCATGCTGGCATCAGGTCTAGGGGCGGAACCTTTTTTACCGGGCTCTTTGGTGGGCTCGGTGGCGGGAACCTGTTTCCGTGACCATTTAGCGATATTTCTCTGTATATCGTTTGTCTTGTTCACTATTATTGTTGTTTATTGTCGTTATCATTGCTACTGTTGTTGTTCAGATTGTTCTATCACACTGTTGTATTAAATTTCTTTTAACCCGGGTTCTGTGCCTAACTTCCAGCCCGTCCGGCTGCGGGTGGGGGAGGGGCAATGGCAATGTGCTCTCCGGTCCCGGCAGGGCTTAAACTACAACACAACTGGACTTACTTGACATTAAGTGTTATTTACTTTCAAGTAGCATTATTTTTGCTGCTGCTTTATTAGCAGGAGGAAAACCAAGAGCTTCAAATAGTTCATTCTGGGTAAATATCCCATAAACATCAAACCAGTCCAAATGTCAGTTTGATCTAGAAATGAGTCTGGATCAGATGTTGATACCCAGGAATGCAATCCTCCTTCACTGGAAGGGAGGACACAGGAATAAAAGCAAAGCTGTTCTGAGCACTGACTTGAGCCCTGGCATGGACTTGACTGAGCTTCTGAATGGATTTCACAGTAGGTACTGAGCCATTTGTTTAAAAGATTATATATTTTTGGACTAAAATATGTTTCTTTATTTCCCCTTCCTCCTTGAGTGGTTGTCTTTTGGTGTTTTGTTGTTGTTTTAGGAAATTCAGAGATAAAATTACAGTGATAAACACTTTTATGCTCTGCATAATAACATAATGTGTATTTTGTTGCTAATAAAGCTAAAGTACTAACAACCATGGCAAAATTCAGTATTATGTCTCAGCAGGCTGATGCATAATGTAAGTGTGTCTGAGTTTGATAAGGCATCCCTTTGCTTGCCTTGGAGCTTTGCTACCTGAAGACATCTCTGCAGAGGACTCAAGCTAACCAGAAGACCTGGTCTTGAATTCTGTGTTGCTCAGCACAGGCCTGGCTTTATGATTCCAATTACACCGCTGTTGCCTTTGTGACTAATTTTTGAAAGCTGTTCAAATGTGTAATGTTGTCTCCAAAGAAACATCATTTTTTCCTGGGATGATGCAGTCACAAAGAAAAGCTAGAGTCAGTTTTCAGCTCCTGGCTTTCAGGTCTTATTTAGAAGTGCCCAGAGGAGATGGAATGCTCACCGCTGATGCCAGATGTGTGTATTGAAAGATCCTCTTCTCTATACAGTGAGTTCTCCTTTGGACTCCTACTTAAAACATTTCTCTCCACGATGATCCATTCCTTGCATTGTAAAAATTGTGACACTGTGAGAAACACAAAGGCTGATGGACTGCTAAAAGATGTGCATTTGGCTCAGTATCATGAATTCCAACAAAGACTTTGTTTCCTGAAATGACACCTAGTTTAATTAGCAGCAACATTGCCATTGCCAGACTGGTTTATGTCTGCTTTTAATACAGTGGGTCTCTGCATCTATGAACTAGATTGTTCATAAAGAACATCTGTCCTTTGTGGGTAGGCCCATGGCCCTAGATACCATATTATCTGAGCCCTGCACCACCCTGAGCAAATATAACCCTACAGTATCCCTGTGGGGTAGGAAGTACAGTTACTGCTATTTTATAGATGAGGCTGAGATCTGGCTACACTGCATAATAAAGATGTGATGTGTTAATTGTACCATGCTTGCAAGGGTAAGAATAGCCTGTGCTGGCGAGGACTGTGCAGAACCTCTGTGGACCCTGCGTAGATGGTGTATATTAAAGGCTGTGACAGCTGTGTAGGACAGTCTGTGCCAGCTGCTGTTGTCACCGAAATCCGAGATAAAAATAACTTATCGACACCAATGTGATGCAGATAAGCAGACACTTCTTTATTGACGGCCGGACGTGTAGGGGAGTGCTCTCACCAACAACACGTGCCAGGTACCAGAATCATACACCTTATATAGAACTCACTCATACATATTCATTAAGTCTTCATACATAAGCATACAACTTCCAATAATCATTAACATATTCTCCTCCTACTTCCGATTCTGCGCAGTAGAGGTTAGAAATGTCTAGAAATGGGTCTGGGGTGTAATGTGAGTAGGTGGTCCATGAGTCGGTGGTCGCGATCTCCCCCTGCCGGAATTACCTTTTGCTTAAGGACACAGTTTTCTTGGCAGGTACCTGCAAGCTGTTACGGTTACTTCCCTCAGTTCCCATTAATCCTGGACCTTGACAACTACTTGCATTCTTCTAGTCCTATGTATGTATTATAAATCAGTTTACAAATCACCTTGTGTTTTGTTACCTAGGTTCTAACCGTTCCTACTAAACAATTATGACCAGTCCCTTCAGCCTTGGTACAGGGCTGTACAGGGGATTTTAGAGTAGCAGTCAGTTGCTAGATTCAAAATACAATAAATGTAAAATTATTTTTACTAATATATCCCTTAATTCTATATTTATATTAAAATCAAACAATTTAATTTTAATTGATAATATAATCGGTAACACTATCATTACTACAATTATGCAGGGGAGTTCAACTAAGTAGGCACTGATCTACATCGTCATCTGCTGTTCAGATATAGCCAAAGTGACATGCATAAAGTCACAAAGAGAGCCAGTGCTGGGGAATTGGGAATAACACTGTTACCTCTGAACTGATCTCAGAAAAAGCATAGTTTTCTCTGGTGAGAGAATTATTTAATGTTGTGCTAGCATCAGGAGCTGAATCTGTAGGAAGCCCTCATGGTGGGAGTAAGCTGCTGAAGCCTAGAGCCACAGAGTTGTCCTGATATGCTTAAGTACAACTTTGTATTTATGGTTGAATTTTCTTCTTGTTAATGCTATATCAAAATGGTGCTGCTTCAGTAAAATCACAGCCGTCAAACTGAGTGGAGTTTAATCACATGTATGGTTCATATGCAGTCAAACTATCAGGGAGCTGGTCAGGAGCATGGTTACTGCTGGGGATGAGCACTTAGTTGTCTGGCTGCAGTGGAAGATGTGTGTGATAGCTGCTGGATGGGGTCCTTGTGTACTTGAAGAGAGGAAAGTGATGACTGCAGAAAATTGTCCTGGGTTGCAGTTTATTCTATTACCATCCTCATGAGCTGTGGAAATCAGGTGGGGCAGTGTTTCCTTGTTTCCCCCCCCCCACCCTCCCCCCGACTATCTTTCTGTTAATGGCCCATCAATGCCATGCAGCATGACTCATTATCCCATTGTGAGATGCTCCACCCAGAGGGAAAAACCCAGCATTCCATCCTGGATATAACCTGAGATTCTGAATACCAGAGGCCTCTCTTTTCCACTGGATTTCCAGAGGACAGGAGCTGCTTAGCCACCACTGGACTTTTCTGACGAAGAGCAGATCTTTTTTTTTCCTCTACGGGATCACTGCTTCGGGGGACTGCAGCCACCATTTCTACTGGACTGCTACCACCACCCTGATTAACAGGGTGTCAGGTTGTATCCTGACGCTGTTAGTTTAACCCAGTGTTATCTGCCTTTATAATTTTTTTCTTTCCTTATTAAGTTATTATTCTGACTTGGTGTCTCCCACTAGTTTGTTTTCAAACTAGCACATATTTTGGCGCCCAACGTGGGGCCTGGCTGTTGAGAAAAGTCAGAATTACAATTTTGTATTGTGAAAGCCACCTACTCACTATGATGTTCAACATGCTTACATGGGTCTTGTATCTAGCTCTCTATATTTTCCTGCACATGGGGAACTATCTGCCGATTTTAATGCTCCTGTGTAGACCAGGGTATGGTATAAAATTTGCTTTATTAGTCTATTATGCCTACTGCATGATAACCTCCAAGACAGTGAACAAAATTCGGAATATATACTCAACTTTGTCTGCATGTCCTACTTTAGGCTGCTACATCTGGGGCCTCAA
>NW_020799092.1:30254624-30260349 GCF_003259725.1 Athene cunicularia
GAGGCTCTATCTCTACACCGACTCATGGGTGGTAGCTAATGCTCTGTGGGGATGGCTGGATCGCTGGAGAAAGGCCAACTGGCAATGCAGAGGGAAATCCATCTGGGCCGCTGAGAGTTGGCAGGACATTGCCACCCAAGTAGAGAAGCTGACCATGAAGGTTCGACATGTGGATGAGCATGTACCCAAGAGTCGGGCGAATGAAGAACATCACAACAACGAAGAGGTGGACCGAGCTGCCAAGGTGAAAGTGTCTCAGGTGGATCTGGACTGGCAGCACAAGGGAGAATTATTCCTAGCTTGTTGGGCCCATGATGCCTCTGGTCATCAGGGGAGAGATGCAACCTACCGATGGGCCTGTGACCGAGGGGTGGACCTTACCATGGACAGCATCTCACAGGTCATCCACAGTTGTGAGACCTGTGCTGCAATCAAACATGCCAAGCGGGTGAAGCCTCTGTGGTACAGTAGACAATGGTCAAAGTACAGGTATGGGGAAGCCTGGCAAGTTGACTACATCACCCTTCCCCAAACCCTCCAAGGCAAGCGCTACGTGCTGACCATGGTGGAAGTAACCACTGGATGGTTGGAGACCTACCCTGTGCCTCATGCTACTGCCCAAACACCATCCTGGGCCTGGAAAAGCAAGTCCTGTGGAGACATGACACCCCTGAGAGGATCGAGTCAGACAATGGGATTCATTTTAAGAACAGCCTCATCAACACCTGGGCCAGAGAACAGGGTATCGAATGGATATATCATATCCCTTATCATGCACCAGCTGCCGGGAAAGTTGAACGCTACAATGGACTACTTAAAACCACCCTAAAGGCACTTGGTGGGGGGACCTTCAAAAATTGGGAAGTGAACTTAGCAAAGGCCACCTGGATGGTCAATACCCAAGGGTCCATCAATCGAGCTGGTCCTGCCGAGTCTGAACCCTTGCACACAGTGGATGGAGATAGAGTCCCTGTAGTACACCTGAGAAGTATTTTAGGAAAGACTGTTTGGATTAATCCCACCTCAGGTAAAAGCAAACCCATCCGTGGGATTGTCTTTGCTCAAGGACCTCATTACACTTGGTGGGTAATGCAGAAAGATGGGGAAACCCATTGTGTACCACAAGGAGACCTAATCTTAGGTGAGAACTGTGTGTAGGGTTTCATTGTATATATACATGTGGGTGTGTGGGTGTGTGTGTGTGTGTGGTGTGTGTAGAGTTTAAGGAAGGCATTGATTTGGGATGATGGAGATGATAATAGAATAAGGGGTGGATTATGTCCTGGGTTGCAGTTTATTCTATTACCATCCTCATGAGCTGTGGAAATCAGGTGGGGCAGTGTTTCCTTGTTTCCCTCCCCCCTCCAGACTATCTTTCTGCTAACGGCCCATCAATGCCATGCAGCATGACTCATTATCCCATTGTGAGATGCTCCACCCAGAGGGAGAAAACCAGCATTCCATCCTGGATATAACCTGAGATTCTGAATACCAGAGGCCTCTCTTTTCCACTGGATTTCCAGAGGACAGGAGCTACTTAGCCACCATCGGACTTTTCTGAGGAAGAGCAGATTTTTTTTTTTTCCTACAGGATCACTGCTTCGGGGGGGGACTGCAGCCACCATTCTACCAGACTGCTACCACCACCCTGATTAACAGGGTGTCAGGTTGTATCCTGACGCTGTTAGTTTAACCCAGTGTTATCTGCCTTTATAATTTTTTTCTTTCCTTATTAAGTTATTATTCTGACTTGGTGTCTCCCACTAGTTTGTTTTCAAACTAGCACATATTTTGGCGCCCAACGTGGGGCCTGGCTGTTGAGAAAAGTCAGAATTACAATTTTGTATTGTAAAAGCCACCTACTCGCTATGATGTTCAACATGCTTACATGGGTCTTGTATCTAGCTCTCTATATTTTCCCGCACATGGGGAACTATCTGCCGATTTTAATGCTCCTGTGTAGACCAGGGTATGGTATAAAATTTGCTTTATTAGTCTATTATGCCTACTGCATGATAACCTCCAAGACAGTGAACAAAATTCGGAATATATACTCAACTTTGTCTGCATGTCCTACTTTAGGCTGCTACATCTGGGGCCTCAATAATCATACCCATACCCTGGGGGGAGGATTAAAGAGTGTTCTTTTCCAGCTTTTCAGGCCAGACACAGCAGTTTTTGGAAATATTGAGTTCTCTGTGGATGTTAAGGATGGCATAATCTTCTTGGCAGTTCTTTTTTCTTTTTTCTCTATGACCTGCACTGTGTACACCATGCTTAGGATCAGAGTTATGGCACAGCATCCTCAGGATGAGAGGAAAAAAAAGAGCGTAGCAGCAAGCACCATGTCTACACAGACCGTCACAGAGGAGAAAGAAACCAGATGCAAGGCAACAGTGTCCATATCTATGCAGACTGACACAGAGGAGGAAAAAACCAGAGGCAATGAAAGCATCTCCACACAAACCGTCACTGAACCAGAAGAGCCTAAACCGATTGCAGTTGCCCCCGTGCAGAAGAAGAAATCAAAAAGCAAATCAGTCCGCATAGTGACTGACGAGGATGCAGCAGGACCTTTGCACCCAGCAGAAGAGGCAGAGCCAGAGATCATCACTCGGTCGCTATCCCTGGGTGAGCAGCGTGACCTGCGGAGGGAATTCACCCGCCAGACAGACGAGACTATCCTGACCTGGCTGCTCTGCATCTGGGATGCTGCAGCCAATGACACCATTCTGGACGGAAGTGAGGCCAGGCAACTGGGATCTCTGTCCCGGGATGTGGTCATTGACCAGGGGATTGGGAGAACCCAAGGAACTCTCAGCCTCTGGCAGCGACTGCTGACGAGTGTAAAGGGCAGGTACATTTGTAAAGAAGACCTCCAGGAGCACCAAGGAAAATGGAGCACAGTGGAACAAGGTATCCGGTGCCTGAGGGAATTGGCTGTGCTGGAAATAATTTTCTCAGAAGATGAGAGATTTCCTAAGAGCCCCGATGGTGTCCAGTGCACATCACAGATGTGGTTGAGGTTCGCACGCCTTGGTCCAGAGATGTACTCCCGTTACCTGGCAACGCTGCAGTGGAGGGAAGGCGAGGACAGGGTGGGCGTTTTGGTCAACAAACTGAAAATTTACGAGGACACTGTCACAGCCCCGTTTCGCACCCATGTCTCCTCCGTAGAAACAAGGCTGGCTGAGCAAGTCCGAAGCTTGATTGAAGAGGGCCATCAGAAAGTGAAAAAGGAACTTAAGGAAGAGATTTACCACATCTCGCCAGAACCAACAAGAGTCTCTGCCATTAGGAGCAGGCGTCCCCCAACCAGGGAGAGAGGATACACCCCACGAGGTAATCTCTGTTTTTAACTTCAGGAACATGGAGAAGACATGAGTAAGTGGGATGGAAAACCCACCTCCTCTTTAGCAGGCCGGGTACGTGAACTAAAAAGAGGGACAACTACCCCAAGAAGCTCATCTAGAGCCAACGCTGCTCCAGTCTCTCGCGCACAGAACTCCAGACGGTATAGGAACGATAATATGACCGATCCTCTTGAAGGGACCTCAGGAGCATATTCACCGGAGGGAAGCAGCATGTACCATGACCAGGAATAGAGGGGCCCTGCCTCTAGCCAGGTAGAGGAAAGGGATAATCGGATCTTTTGGACTGTGTGGATCCGATGGCCTGGCACATCTGACCCACAAAAATACACAGCTTTGGTTGACACCGCCACTCAATGTACTCTGATACCATCAAGGTATGTGGGAGCAGAACCAATTTCTATTTCTGGGGTAACAGGAGGATCCCAGCAGCTGACTGTACTGCAAGCTGAAGTGAGTTTAACTGGGAATGAGTGGCAGAAACACCCCATTGTGACTGGCCCAGAGGCCCCGTGCATTCTCGGCATAGACTATCTCAGAAATGGGTATTTCAAAGACCCAAAGGGACATCGTTGAGCTTTTGGGATAGCTGCTGTGGAGACAGAAGATATCAGACAACTGAATACATTGCCTGGCCTCTCAGATGACCCCTCTGCCGTGGGACTGCTAAGAGTTGAAGAACAGCAGGTGCCAATCGCCACAGCAACAGTGAACCGCCAGCAATACCGTACCAACAGAGACTCTGTGGTTCCCATCCATGAGATGATTCATAAACTGGAGAGCCAAGGGGTGGTCAGCAAGGCCCGTTCACCATTCAACAGCCCTATATGGCCTGTGCGTAAATCCAGTGGAGAATGGAGACTGACGGTGGATTACCGTGGCCTGAATGAGGTCACGCCACCATTGAGCGCTGCTGTGCCAGACATGTTGGAACTTCAGTACGAGCTGGAGTCCAAAGTAGCAAAGTGGTACTCCACTATTGACATTGCCAATGCCTTCTTCTCCATTCCTTTGGCAGCAGAATGCAGGCTCCAGTTTGCTTTCACCTGGAGGGGTGTGCAATACACCTGGAACCGACTGCACCAGGGGTGGAAGCACAGTCCCACCATTTGCCATGGACTGATCCAGACTGCACTGGAAAAGGGTGAGGATCCAGAACATCTGCAATACATCGATGACATCATTGTGTGGGGAAACACAGGAAAGGAAGTATTTGAGAAAGGACAGAGAATCATCCAGATTCTCCTGGAAGCCGGCATTGCCATCAAAAGGAGCAAAGTCAAGGGACCTGCCCGAGAGATCCAGTTCCTGGGAGTAAAGTGGCAAGATGGACGACATCAGATTCCCGCTTAGGTCATCGATAAGATCACTGCAATGTCTCTACCGACCAGCAAGAAGGAAACACAAGCTTTCCTAGGCGCCATAGTTTATGGAGAAAGCACATTCCCGAGTACAGCCAGATCGTGAGCCCTCTCTACCTGGTTACCCGCAAGAAGAATGATTTCCACTGGGGGCCTGAACAGCAGCAAGCCTTCTCTCAGATCAAGCAGGAAATTGCTCATGCAGTAGCCCTTGGCCCAGTCAGGACAGGACCAGAGGTGAAGAACATGCTCTGCTCTGCAGCCGGGAACAATGGTCCATCCTGGAGTCTCTGGCAGAAGGTGCCTGGTGAGACTCGGGGTCGACCACTGGGATTATGGAGCTGAAGTTACAGAGGGTGTGAAGCCAACTACACTCCCACAGAGAAGGAAATCTTGGCCGCCTATGAAGGAGTTCAAGCTGCCTCAGAGGTAATCGGCATAGAAGCACAGCTCCTCCTGGCACCCCGACTACTGGTGCTGGGTTGGATGTTCAAAGGAAAGGTTCCTTCTACGCATCACGCCACTGACACCACATGGAGCAAATGGATTGCTCTCATCACACAGCGTGCCTGTATTGGAAACCCGAATTGCCCTGGGATTCTGGAAATTATAACGAACTGGCCTGAAGGTGAGACTTTTGGATTATCTTCTGAAGAAGAGGAAGAGCAAGTGACTCGTGCTGAGGAAGCCCCACCATATAATGAGCTACCTGAGACTGAAAGACGTTACGCCCTCTTCACTGATGGTTCCTGCCGAATTGTAGGCACTAACCGGAAGTGGAAAACTGCAATATGGAGCCCCACACGATGAGTTGCACAAGCTACTGAGGGACAAGGTAGATCGAGTCAGGTTGCAGAGCTTAAAGCCATCCAGCTGGCTTTGGATATTGCTGAACGAGAGAATTGGCTGAGGCTCTATCTCTACACCGACTCATGGGTGGTAGCTAATGCTCTGTGGGGATGGCTGGATCGCTGGAGAAAGGCCAACTGGCAA
>NW_020799092.1:30260399-30313115 GCF_003259725.1 Athene cunicularia
TCCTCATGAGCTGCTGAAATCAGGTGGGGCAGTGTTTCCTTGTTTCCCCCCCCCCACCCTCCCCCCGACTATCTTTCTGTTAATGGCCCATCAATGCCATGCAGCATGACTCATTATCCCATTGTGAGATGCTCCACCCAGAGGGAAAAACCCAGCATTCCATCCTGGATATAACCTGAGATTCTGAATACCAGAGGCCTCTCTTTTCCACTGGATTTCCAGAGGACAGGAGCTGCTTAGCCACCACTGGACTTTTCTGACGAAGAGCAGATCTTCTTTTTTTTTCCTCTACGGGATCACTGCTTCTACCAGACTGCTACCACCACCCTGATTAACAGGGTGTCAGGTTGTATCCTGACTCTGTTAGTTTAACCCAGTGTTATCTGCCTTTATATTTTTTTTTTTTCTTTCCTTATTAAATTGTTATTTTGACTTGGTGTCTCCCACTAGTTTGTTTTCAAACTAGCACAAAAATGATGTGCAACAATTTTCAGACTGGTGGTGAAGTAATTTGGTGTGAATGAGCCCTTTAAAATTAAGCACAGATAGTGTAAAAGGTGCTTTACAAAACGCTATTCTGTTTCTGTCTAAATGCATGGGCATTAGACCTCTCAGAAATACAGATGAATTTAGTCATTGGGCTAATTTTCAAGGCTTTCACTGTGATAGTTGGAGTAAGCGATTATCCCATCCCTTTTACTCCAGAGCATTTTTTATCTACAGATCAGGACATGTGATTTTCCTGTTCATGGAGTACAAAGCAGACACCTTGCTTGGAGAAAAGTGTGTAGTGTGGGTGAAAACTTCTCTTTGTGTGCATGCATAAGATTTATTTATAATAGATAGTTCCTGCTATCCAGATGACTTCTCCTGGCTTCATTTCAGCAGAGCCAGGACGGTCTTTGTCACTTATGTAAGGTCTAGTAAGTGTGGTGCCTAAGCAGCAGCTGTTAATTTTCATCCCTGTTGGAAAATAAGATGAGCTATTACACTTACCCCATGAAATAATAGGGTTGTGTTTGGAAAGGCTGCTGCCCAGCTAGGAGGACTGCACACCCTTTGAAGGTGGCAACTTGAAGGTCTGAGAGCCATTTACAAAAGGCACACAACCCAGCAGGTCACAGAAATGAGGGAGCTGCATTTTCAAATTAGCTTTTCTCTGGTTTATGTTTTTCTGGCTTTGTCCTCTTCTTCAAAGGCAGAATGGGCAGGAGTTTCAGGAGGTCCTTCAGAAAAGGGTCAGTTCCCATGCTACAGGACGTGGATTTGCAAAGGCATAGTCCTGCATAGGTGTTTGCTGTGTGGGTTTGGGTTACAACTTATCTACTATTTTCAAGTATACGATTAGTAAAATTGTGGATTTCTACAAATAGAGTAGAACTGTAAACCTAACTTTAAAGGCCCTCTGAAATTTAAGACTGAAAAAGAGATTCTAAACTGATAGCATTATGATAGCATTTCTGCATTCCCTCAGGGATAATATAGCTGCATAATATTGTGACATTAGTAATGCTAAATTTATATTTAAATTTTAGTTGAGGACCTTTTCCTTACCATCCTAGAGTCCTTATAGACATTTGTACCTCTGTCAAAGTCAATGGTAGTACTTGACTCCCTAGTTTTATTCATCCAGTCTGTAGTAATATAAGTGATAGACCAAACCTGAGAAACGGTTTGGAGTGGGTCAAACTGGAGGGAAGGGTGGGTTTGGGGGTGGACAGCTTGCCTAGTTTATCTTTCATAATGGCCTTGAAATGCTGTGCCAGTTGTTCATGTTCCTCTTCCCCTCAGTGGGCAATTGGAGCTGAGAGTAAAAGTCTGTGTAATCTTAAACCAGGTTTGTCTTTGCACAGGCATTATGATTTAAATCTATATGGTCATATCTCATTTTTCAAATAGCTATGACTTGTTCATTATACAACCTTAGATATATACCTGTATTCTGGACAATAACAAGGAAGCAAAATAATAATGATTCTTATTTTTTATAGCACTTACTATGTATTGTTTGCAAAGGGCTGTAAAAGGAGGGCTTACATTACTTTACTGAGAGGAGGTCAGGGGTGAGAAGAGGTTAAAGTGATTTGTATTAAGGCTGTTAGAGGGGACTTTCAATTGGCAGCAATGATTACCTTGTTTTTAAACAGTTTATCATCCTTGCCCAGAAAATGCATACAGAAGGACATTGTACTGTAAAAAATACGGCTTTACATTCCCCTCAAATTTCAATAGACTATTTGTATATGTGCAGAATCAGTTAGAAAGAAGGCAGATTTTAGGAGACTGTAAAAAAAATCTAGTGTTCGGAGAACATCTTATCGCTGTATTGTTATGACGAAAGCAAAGTGAATGTTTGCCAAATGACTCTGAGGCATGGCCCTTTCTCTGCCTTCCTGAGCTGCCTCAAGCTGTTGTTTCAGAGTGGAGAATGAGTATGGGTGCTACATCTCCACCTTTTAATAAGTCTGTTCCATGTAAAATCTTGAACTCTACAGTGTGATTGCTCCAGTTGAGAGGTCTTCCCCCACCTCCAAGTCAAGGGGAAAGGTTTTATGCAAGAACAGGGGAGGAAGAAGAGACGAGTATTTAACTATAATCTGCCTTTGGCAAGTCATGTTCTATTTAAAACTTCAGTGCTCCCAGACAGCCAAGCCTGGCAGGCTGTGCAGTCTAAAAGCAGAACTGGTTCAGCACATGCGTAAGCATCCCAGGCTGCTCTTTGCAGCTTCCATCAGACCCTAGAGACCCCTGCATCTCTCTACACCTCATTCTCTACCACATCAGATTCTCTAGTTTTTCATTCCCTCTGCAGAGGCATACTCCCTTACATGCATATGAAGCCTTTTAATACAATATGCTGGTTCTAGACTCTATGTTGCTGAAGTTTAAACATGAATTTGCTGTAACTTTCTCTTGTTACATTATTTGTTTCCTGCTGCTATCTTGACTCTTCTTCCCTTACATTAATTTCACTTGTTTCAAGCCAAAGGTGATTACACATTCATCCTCTGTGTCCTAAAGCACCTTCCTTATGCTTTATCTCCCAAACGAGTCCTGAGAAAAAGACTTTGACTTAGAAGTATGTGGGGTTTGCACTTCATTTCCCCTGCCCTTGAAGGAGGAACTAGGCAAGGGTTAACTATTATCCTGATAGTTGATATTGAGAGGTCCTATCCTTTTTTCCTTCCCTGAAGGAAATGTGGGGATAGTGAGGAGCAGGATCTGTGCATTACCATTTTCTATTGCAGTAAATCTTAACGAAGATTGGGAAGTGGGTGTGATGTCAGTTTTCCAGCCCTGCTCCAGGGTCTTCTGCCATATTGCTGGGCAAGGAGCATCCCTGCTTGACAGGTTGGTGGCAGGCAGCAGCCTCCTGTGGAGTCCAGCCCAATGAGAAAAAGCTGTATTACTGTTTTGCTGAATCCACACACAAAGAAAGATAAATATACATTCAAGATAGCTACCTCTTCCATACATATTTCACTAATGATTACATCCTGAGTTAGCAGCTTGGGCTCAGGGCCTGTTGTTCAGGCTTCAATACACATCAGAATAGGTGGTTTGTTACACCTTAGTATAATACCTATTAGCACAATGGTTATCAGTTATAAAAGATACAGGATTCATCTATAGATTAATCTACTCTGGCTTGGTCCAGTTGTCCAAGCCTTAACACTTCAATTACCCCTCCCCTCTTTGGTCCCAAAATTGATCTTTTTCTGTGCTAATAGAAATGACAGTGACAGTAATGGACTTTCCCCAGAGATGTTTGTTTTATTTGCAATTATAATTAGAAGCACTAATATGTTTACTCTGTCTGATAATGTCTGATAATGATAACCAAAGGAAAGACCCTTTGATTTTTGATTTTTCTTTGTAAGTCTCTACACTCAGAACCATAAAACTCTCATGCTCTGGGCTGTCTCTTGTCACATCAGCTACCCTTTAAAGTGCAGCTTAATCATTTCTGTTGTCAACAAGTACCATTATCCCTTTTTGTCAAAAGCCTGTTGTCCTGTTATTCTAAGTCTTTTTGTTTTTTTCCATTATGAAGAGGAGCTGATGGTCAGGATCTCCTTTGTAAATAAACAAAGGTGGATAAAAAACATAAGCTGTCTTTTTCACTGAAGCAAACAAGAGACTGTTTCTGCAAAGACAGACCTGGATTTCCAGAGAAAGCACTGGATAATGTCAGTGCCAGACCCCTGCTGCCCAGCTGAGCCTCAGAGGGGCCATGCCATCAGGCACATGGCTCCTGCAGCCCTGTGTTGCTCCTGAAGACCTGTGAGTGAAGGAATGAGCTTTCAGCGAGCCCACCCCTCCTTACAGATGATATAGAGAATGATTACTTGTTTTGAGACTTACTTACTTACTTATAGAAAACTGCTTAGCAACTTATTTACTTACTTATAGCAAGTTATAGTATTACTTATAGTAATTTTTAATATTGCTAAGAATCCTGCTTGCCCAGACTGTTCTGTGGAATTTTACCAAGGACTACTGTGTTCATAAAACAAAGCAGATCACTGTGAAAATCTACCAAGAACTATAATGTTCAGCAAAATATTATGCTTTTGTCCTTGGGGAACAGGTGTGCTCTAACTAGTTGGAGTCTTGGTAATGAGTAAAGATAGCCATATACCGATGGTAGAAGTTCTGTTGGTTCTCTTAGATAAGACAGAATGAGTAAACCGTCTGAAAAACACTCTTGTTATTCAAGAAATTGGCCAAGGGAACCTGCGCATGCTCCGGGGTAAAAACAGGGTGAGAAAGACTACGAGCCTTCCTCCCAAAGATCCCTGAAGACACCCACCAGGAGGCAATGGGCAGGTGCAAAGAGAATATAAACTGTTGACATCAGCCTTTCTAACTAACCCAGCCTTACCCATGCATATGGATGTTTGTGTTATGTAAACCAATGAATAAGTATATTCACTCTCCATAAATTTTTGGTAAAATGTCTGGTGGGTGTGCAAGCTTTGTGGAGAAATCCCCTTGCACCCTGGTGCCGGAGTAAACATACCTGTTTTATAACTTTATTCGAGTTGTAGAGTCTTTTTTTTCTGCAAATCACAGACACCATTGGGTTCTTAGGGCAACAGTATGCCCAGGTAGCATTCTACCTGCCTGTTCCCACATTCAGCTACCTGATGTCTGATCAAGGCTCGGCTGTGTTGGTGCCTGTGCAGGAGAGGACAGAGCCTGGATCACTGAGCAAAGTGATGCCCAACCCTGGTGAAGGGTCTCAGGGTAGCCCTTCAGGGAGCGTAGCTGGCTGCCTGCCTCCCCACCAACAGCCTGGTGGAAGTGGGTGCTCACCCTCACTAACACATTTGAGTTCGTGCTTCAGAGAGAGTAAAAGGGTGCAGTCTTTGTGCTTTAGGAGAAAAACTTGCTAATGGCTTCTGTACACGAGTGGTGTTCTTGTGTCCTCCTACTGCGTACATCAGCACTTTTCTGGCCCTGGGCATCACACAGCTCACACAGTTTTGCCCCCCCCAGGTTGCTTCTCAGTAAGAACTGACTGTAATGTGTGTAAGGCATTAGGCTAAGAGCAGCCTGTTCTGGCATTGAATTCCTCCTCTGTGTCCAATATCAGACCTTGAACATCCCAGAGCATGTTGCTGCCTTTAACCTGGGCCAGCACACCCCAGAGCTGAATGTTCAACAGTTTCTGTTATCTGGAAACAGTTTCTGTTATCTGGATCACAGCCAGAGGGTATAGGAACTCTCCTCCCTCATGGAAATCTGGTAGATGTCCTGCAGTTCAGAGGCATGCTGGTGGTGTGTTTTATTTTTAAAACAGTTATAAAACTTAGTTCCACTAATAAGTGCATTTGCTTGGAATATGAAGTCTCCTGTGACCTAATTTTATTTCATTCTGCATCTCGTGAAAAATAAACAAAACTCTGTGAAGTAGGCACTATGGCCTGACTTAAAATTCAATGTTTTTCTGCAACTAAGGTTTCCACTATAAATGAGTCCATGAGAATATCCCCATTAGCTATTGATACTTATCATCCAGGTTTCACCGCTTTTCCTTTGAGAATTTTGATTTAGCAGGAACAAGAAATATCACGTGCCAGAAGTGTCTGCCACAGTTACTTTTAACAACCTCCCTCAGCTTTTGACACCCCTACCACATCCTGTTTGCATCTTTAGTATGTGTAGATATATGCTCATGTACCAGAGGTATGACTATGCATGCAAAGCATCCATTATAAGCAGTTTCTGATTTTCTCTGTTCATGCTAGTCCCTCTGAGTATGCCACGCACTAGTTAAGCTAGTTAAGTAGTTCCTACTGGCAGGAAATTTTCCTTTTATCCTCTTCACATAAACACAGTAATCACCCACATCTCTTTGCCTATGCTTACATTAAAATAAGTTCTCTCTTTGAGTAATATCAGTTCTACTGGGCCTGATCTTGGAATATGTCAGTGTCTTTAATCTTACACATTTTACTGAAAACTGAGCATGATTAATCTCTTGAGAAAGCTATTTAGAATATCAGGAGTTAACTGAGCTGTTGAAATATGACTACAGACAGGCCTTTTGGATCCTTGACTGGATCCCTAGCCGAGCCTTGCACTAAGTGTCATGGTAAATGAATTCAGTATTCGTTCTTGACTTGACTTCTCTAGTGAGATGTTTAACAGTCAGATGGCACAGTTATTTCTTTCCCAAAATATATGCTCAAACTACACCTTTTATTTGTTCAAGAAAAGTGGTCCTCCTGCACTGCATGTAATCTTACTTCTGTTATTTAGGAACCAAAATGCTGTGTGCTACATCTAGATTCAGCTAAATGAGTATCAGTGTTAAGCATCAAAAATGTAGGCAATGGCAGATTTATGGTTAATTTAGCTGCTTTCATGTTTATGTTGAGATGAACTCTCTAATTAATGGATCGTGCAATGATTATTTAAAGCCTTTTCCTTACATATAATTATTTTATGATTTGTCTCCTCTCATGAGACCATGAATTTACTTGCTGTGAAATGATGCAGTAGGCAGGTGAAGTATAGGAAAAGATCTCTATTAAGCCTAATGGTTGGCTGTGTGCTGAGGCACATACACATGCCCAGGCATTACAGAGTGAACATTCCCTACCAAACCATACCCTACCACCAGCAAATATTTCTTTGCCTAGTTTCGCTTATCGCAGTGTGCTGTACACTAGATCAGTACTCAATAAATGTTAATACTATTATCATACTGCTTGAAGCTTTGAAAGCATTTTAGACAAGATGGTCTCAGTTCTGTATTTTTAATTTCTGTTGGCAATTTTAAGAAATACCTACTGTATCTCAAGGAACTATGCTAACAACATTAAAGGTTCCTACACCAAATGCTCCAAATGTAAGAAATGGCAGAGCCTGTTCATCCTGGCCTACTTCTGTGGTCAGCCAGGACGCAGTTTCTGCTCTCAGCCTCAAGGCTGATGCTGTCACCTACAGACTCCTCTGAAATACCTGACAGTGGTGGTGTGTCCTGCACAGCTCAGTCACCTCTGATTCAGTGGCTGGCTGGAATGCAAAATGCCTCCTCAGGTGGAATAGATAAATTTATGCTGCCTCCACTCAACTATATGTGTTTCCCTGTGGAATAACAAGTAGGTGCATTTTGACTACCAACTCTGTGATTGGGCTGATTTGCTTGCTTTCCCTTTACCCTATGGAAAGATTTTATGTGCATTTGTGTTTAAAAAACCACCCCCACATTGTTATTTATGGGAGTTCCTACTGGTGCTTCTAAAGTGCTATTCTAGAAACCATTTTATTTGTTAATGAATTGCTTTGGTTGTGATATATCACAGAATCACAGAATCGTCTAGGTTGGAAAAGACCTTGAAGATCACATAGTCCAAACATTGATCTAACACTGACCATTCCCAACTACACTATGTCCCTAAGTGCTATGTCAACCCGAGTCTTAAACACCTCCATGGATGGGGACTCCACCACAGCCCTGGGCAGCCCATTCCAATGCGTAATAACCCATTCTGTAAAGAAATACTTCCTAATATCCAGTCTAAACCTTCCCTGGTGCAACTTGAGGCCATTACCTCTTGTCCTATCCCTTGTTACTAAAAAGACTCATCCCCATCTCTCTGCATCCTCATTTTAGGTAACTGTAGGGGGCGATGAGGTCTCCTGTCAGACTTCTCCAGATTAAACAACCCCAGTTCCCTCATCTGCTCCTCACAGGACCTTTGCTCCAGACCCTTCACCAGCTTCGTTGCCTGTTTTGCTGATTAAGGATAGCAAATAAACTTGGACACCAGAGTGAAAGGAGTAGGCATATTTTACTGGTGATAACCAAGTAATGTACCAGTGTAATACAGAAAACATGCAGTAAGAAAAAGCAGAATAGTGCACTTAAAGCAACAAACAAAAGAATAAAGGGTAATGCACCAAATCATTACTACACGATTTATATTATCATTATCCAGATCTGCAGACGTTGGGGAGCCCCAGTCACATCAAGGATTTGGAGAGCCTGTCCCAGAAAGTGGGAAATCCTACGCAGTGAGTCCACCCATAGGTGAGGCATCCAAAGTAGCTGTGAGCGGGCCCAGCCTTATATACCAGAGATTGACGCCAGAATAGCTGGCACCTTTGTTTTGAGCAGAAAATTTCTGGTTTCATTCTCCTGTTGGATTCCACCCAAAGCCTGGTGAGTTTCTAACAAGGCCAGATACTTGGGTTCTCAGCCTTGAACAAGGCTAAACAAGGGAAGTTGGATACATTCTCTCATCGCTACTGATTATATTTTGTCTAAGCTGCATCTTTCACTAGCGAGTTTACATACTTTGTTAATGATTTCATACCAAGTTAGCAGCTTCAGCTTGGGGCCTGTTGTTCAGACTTCAGTATTTCAATGCTTTAGCACTTTTTACATCAGCATAGGTGGGTTGTTATAACTTAGTATGTTACCTACTAGCACAATGGTTTTCAGTTATAAAATATAGAGGATTCATCTATAGGTCACAACTCTGGCTTGTCCAAGCCTTAGCACTTCATTGCCCTTCTCTGGACACATTCAAGTAATTCCATGTCTTTTTTTGGAATGAGGGGCCCAAAACTGAACACAGTATTCGAGGTGCAATCTCACCAGTGACCAGTACAGGGGTAAGATCCCTGTCCCTGCTGGCCACGCTATTTCTGATACAAGCCAGGATACCATTGGCCTTCTTGGCCACCTGGGCACACTGCTGGCTCCTGTTCAACTGGCTGTCAGTCAACACCCCCAGGTCCCTCTCTGACTGGCAGCTCTCCAGCCACTCCTCCCCAAGCCTGTAGCGCTGCTGGGGGTTTTTGTGGCCCAAGGGCAGCCCCCGGCATTTGGCCTTATTGAAACTCCTCCAGTTGGCCTCAGCCCATGGCTCCAGCCTGCCCAGGTCTCTCTGCAGAGCCTCCCTACCCTCGAGCAGATCAACACTCCCACCCAACTTGGGGTCATCTGCAAACTGACTGAGGGTGCACTCGATTCCCTTGTCCAGATCATCAATAAAGATGTTAAACAGGAGTGGCCCCAAAACCGAGCCCTGGGGGACACCACTCATGACCAGCCACCAACTGTATTTAACTCCATTCACCACAACCCTTTGGGCCTGTCTATCCAGCCAGTTTTTGTACGATGTGCAATCTGGTCTTCAGCCTTCCTCCTACACATCCCACCACCACTCTGCCGCAGGTCGAGGTGTGAATAATCTTCTTTCACCTCATGGTGCTTTTGGGTAGAGGTCAATGAAAAGCTGGATCTAGAACAATATCCTCAGGATGAGTATGGATACAAAGGCAGGCAGGTTAACTGGGGTCTGTGGAACGAGTCTGTGAAGTCTGCATGTGATCTGAAGTCTGCCAGCTTTTTCTTAGAAATCTGATTCAATATGTTCCAGAAAATGCATCATTCCAGCTTGAGCTTTTAAAAGACCTGGTTGAGTCCGCAGTGAGCATTGGGAGATAGTTTTGCTAGCAGCTGTGGTAAACAGTGTAATAAACTATTGTAACTAATTTGCTAAGTTAAGCAAGGCAGGTATGATAGATTTGAATGATCTTTAAATGTTAAACCACACTATCCTGCTGTCTAAAGTATTGTAAAAATAGAATATGGTACCCTGTGTGGGTTTTGAAATTATTTGCAGTTACTATAACCTATATTACAATGAATGTTTGAATATATATGGATAAAATATAAAGTATGCCATTCGGTTGGAAAAATGTAACTACTTCTCGGAAACCTCATCACCTAAAGCTGATAGGTAAACCGCTTCTCGGAAACCCCATCACCTAGAGCTGATAGGTAAACCACTTCTTGGAAACCCCGTCACCTAGAGCTAATATGTAGCCTCTTCTCAGACCCCCCGCCCCCCCACCTAGAGATAACCTGTAACTGCTATTTGAAGAAAAGCCTGCCAAAAAAACTGAATCATGAGGCTTTTAAAAGATCCAATAGGAGAAAAGCGCACCAAGAGACCAAGGCTTCAAGACTTCCAAAAGACCCCACAGGAGGAGGACAAAGACCGAAGCATCTCAAAGGACCCAATGGAGTAAAAGCAGGACAGTTATCTGACGGGAGGAGATTGGTTAAAGATGATGGCACAAGAGTATAAAAAACGCTGCTTTTTGGAACTCGGGGTGTGTGTGGCAGAGCTGCGGCTCTCCATGCACCCAGTGCTGCTTTGCCTATTGCCACCCTAAATTGATTGAACCCAAAGAAAAATATATATTTCTATAAAAATTGGCTTTGTCTGATTATAACAACAGTAAGTGGCACTCTGCAGGATGACACCAGGCATCTACAGCCTTCTGTAACGGAGTTTCTTGAGAAGGAAGTAAAGTCTTTTCTTGTCCAGGCATGACCATGTTATATCTGAGTGGTGCTCTTAGGAACATACTTCAAAGAGTGTAAATGCTTGCTGAACCACACCAAAGTCTTGAATGTGTAAACAGGAGTTTTAGTAACATAACCAGCATGTTTCCCAACATCTCAGCCCCGTACATAGACAGGTCTCTGTATTTGGTCTTCCTGAAAGCTTCCTAAATGCTGTTAAAACAGGAAAGGGAAAGAGCCTAGAATCAGTGGTTTTGTTTTACTTGATGTACACATGGGTTGTGGCTGTAGCATGTGTGCTTCTGTGTGTATTAGGAGTAAAATACTGCATTTGTCAGTGTGCTTCTCTAAATTCTCCAGTTCTCTTTGTCTCTGGGAACAGGAGGTGAGCTTGGGTCTTCAGGGTTGATTTTTGCGTACTTAGAGCAGCTGTATATCTGGTCCTGTGAAGCAAACCTACTCCACTTTGTGATGCAAATAGGTCTCAGCTTTGGTTTGCAAAGAATACTCCCAAGAGTTTATCAGTTTGTGTAAATACTTTACCCTCTGTGCTGGGAGAAGGACTCAGTTTAGTTATTTGTGGACCTGAAGAAGCTTTTGATGTTGGCATCTGTAGCATAAAAATGAGTCACCAAATTACCTTCTGTTCTGGCTTTTGAGCTGACTCGAGATCACTTTAACTGATAATGTCTAGATAAAGAGCTTGATGTCCTCTAACAACATACTTTCATTAAGATAGCACTTTTTCCTTCTTATTCCTAGCACTTGCTCTGTGATAAAAATTTAGGGATCCCATCTACTATATCCCATGTGAGAGAATATAAGAAATAACACAGTCAATTTAATTTACAGAAAAGTAAAAAGACATTTTCGTCTGAGAATTGTGCTCTACTGCCTTTTCTTTTAGGCAGCAGGGTATGCTACTGTTGCATATGAACTATCTAAAGGAGAAGAGCCATGTTGATTATATTGTTATCTATTAACACAGACACTTGCAGAAAAATCCCCTTCCAATGCAGATTGCAGCATTAGGAGCTCATGCAGGAATCTGTGGGAGGAGGCTGCAGCTGAACTTCTATAGGAAGCTGCTGTGTGTGTTGTTTATCTTCACAGGCACTTAAAAGCTGGGAGAAGTCCTTTCTATTTATCATTGTTGTTTGTATTATATTACTGAAATAAAATTAACTGTAGTAAACATAATAACTTGTACTGTGCTAGCACCTTGGCTAGACGAGTTATAGACCAACATGCTTTCACACCAAAGGCTGTATAAGAAGCACACAGCAGGAATTCAGCATATCTTTGCTTTTTCAAAAGCCTTAGATGGATATGCCCTAAGATTCTGTTAAAACTATTGCATTGGAGACCAAAGTGAATTGGCACAACATTTATTTTATCTATCCTACATGTAATATAGTTATTTTTAATATTTTTTTTTAAATAACAGTTTAATTTGTGAGACTGGTGTTCCAATTTTCATGCATAGTCATCAGAAACGCAAATGCCACTAGAACTCTTGAGTCTGCAAATGCCGATGCATGTATCCTGTTTGGTTTTACCAGACTGTTCAGACTTTCTGGATTACCTTCTATGGAATCTTGATTTTTGGGGAGTATTTCTTCAGCTTCCATTGTGCTGTTCCAGTTATCTTCTTGAATACATAATTGGGTTTAACTGTTTTTTATTTAACACTGATCTTTGTCAGCCAGCCTTTCCATAAGAGGAAAGGGACAATCTGCTGATACAGATAAGCAAAACTAGCTCAGCCTTTACTACAATAGCAGACTGTGGTAAAGAGCAGATTAGTGGAGTTGCCTGAAGAAAGATTATTTGTATCTAATTCACTAATCTCTAACAACGTCTGTATTCCAGAAAGATCTGACATCAAATGTACTGAAGTCAATGGAGGGACCTCCATGCATTTTCTAAAGACTGATCCAGACTGCAGTGATGCTGAACTTAGATTCCCAGCAGCAAATGCTGCTAACAGTTTTATGCTTTCATCCTCCTCTGACCCTTTAATGTTTAGTTCAGCAATCAAATTCAGCCAGTGTGGGGGATCACATAAAGCAAATTTACAAGTAGCATTTGTCAAAAATGAATTCTGAATTTGTTTATAAGTTTCTGACCACTACCTTTCTCCCTTTCCAAACATTTTGACATTCTTCAGTCAAAGCACAAAACTCACCCAGCAACAGCTTAAGCAACCACAACACCAATGGAACTATCCTAGTTTTGCAAATCAAACTCTCATAGCATAGAGTTTACAAGTATTCATATTCTGATATCTGATTGAGTTGAGAACAATTGGATAAACAAATTCAAATAGATACATTAAAACTTCTGGTTGTGGCCATTATGTGATTAAAAATAACGATTATATTTATTGACACTTTTATTTGCTCTTATTGTTCAGGCAACATTTACAGCCTGTGTGGTAATTTTCTGTTTGCTTATTTTACTGTGCTTAGAAGTCAACAGCAGTTTCCATTTATTTGCATGTCACTTTAAAGAACAGTAATTATTAGAAATGTGTGTGGATAATCACGTATATGAGGGGGTTTATATATATGTACGTACATACACACACACACACACACACACACACACAAATCCTATTCACGTAGGAAAAAAAAAAAAGATAAAAAAGATAAGAGACTATTAAAAAAAAAACAAAGGAAAAAAAAATTACTCGGATGAAACCAACAGGGGCTAACATCTTAACATATACTGCTTGTTTCATGGACCACTTTATCAGAGCCATCAATCAGGCCAGCTCAGTCAAGCTGCTGGAAAAAAATTCCCAATTTTTTGTTGTTGTTTCAACTGGACTGATGTTTTCATTTACTAGGAAAAAAAAAAAAATCCTATTTTAGACCAAGAACTGTAAAAAGTGCATAATTAACAGAGCTGAGTATAATTGGATTAGCGTGGGGTGATGGATGTCCTAATTTAGTGGATTTAACAATTCATTTTATTTTATTAGACTTTTCCCATGATGTATGCTTGGGTATTAATAGTTAATGGCATGTGTAGGGCTAAGATAAATAAGTTTGCATGGGCCAGATGGTCTGATTTTGAAATGCTGGCCTCCTCATGCAATAATTAATTTACACATCTGTTGATGCAAGTATCTATAAGTAAAAGGGTTGTGTAGGAATACACAGTAGTTACCATCCTTGCTGATGCTTGCCAGGATGTACTTCCACTGTTTTTCAGGGTTTTCCTGTTGTGAGTGGCAGGAAAGTGGCTGAGGTATCCAGGATACCACTTCATGATAGCAGGAGGAAGGGGCAAGTTATCTTTTGAAATAGTGAGTACTGCTAAATAGCAATTTCAGCAACAAAATACAGGTTTGTCAGGCTCCCAGGACAGGTATTTGTAGTTGACTGTTAGGTTTTGATTTGGTAGTATGGATTCATGTACTGATGTTTTTTAGAATAGTCATGACAGGCTGAAGGATAACACAAGGCAGGCTTATAAAAATGCATCCAGATAGTGACCTTGTATATGTTTGTTATTTAACATACCTATTGTGGTAGTTAATATGGGTTGATTGGGGGATGCCAACATGGGTAGACCACAGCTGATAGTCCAGGTACTACATATTGTTTCTTGTAAAATATTCTGATCAGAGGAACAAAGCCTGGGCACTGTGTGGGTCCAGCATAGCATATGTCAGTGTCCGGTTATGTGCCCTTTTAACCATTCTTTAGTTAAACCCCCCACCCCTCCCCCCTTAAACTAGCCATTAAACTAGTATTTTTCTCTGATATAATAACTCTGATAACAAATGTGAATAGCTGTTTGATAATAATTGTTTTCTGGAAATGTTTCTTGACAATCTCATGCCATTTCACCGACCTGTTATGAGTTGTGCCAGCTGTGACTTATAGTTTTCTAAGCCTACTCATGCTGCTATACTGTGAAGCACTTCTGGAAATAAAAGTGACTCATATTCAGTTGAGTAGGTCCCAGTGATGCTATGAAAGTGGGATGAACTTATTGGCAATATTTTTAAAGTGCTGTGAGTTTCTTTAAGCCTAAGAAGAGACCTGTATCCTGTAACACATCCCACATCTTTCTAGAAAAGTTTCTTCAGGCTTTCATGCAGTTGTTCTTAGGGAGGTAGGAATGCCACATCCTAACCTCCATATCATTAGATCGTCTCTTCTGCCTCATCTCAGGATATAGTAGAAGGGGTTTATGAAGAAGTCCTGTGTTTCGAAAGATGTACTTGAGCTGGGCATATAAACTGCAGATTTCACTGAATTAGCATTTTTAAGTATTGAAGGAACTATGGTAGAAAAAAATCAGCATGAGCAATGAAAAACACAATAGTGCTAGGATTTAATCCAAGGTCCACAGAGTTCAATGGAAGTTGCATTGGTCATGGTGTATTTTGGCTCAGACACATTTTTTGTACTTGGTTTGGAGTTTTGCCTCATAATCCCATCGATGAGAGGGACACCCTTGTCACTGACTGTGTGAAGCATTAGCTGTGTCCCTACACATGCACCCTGGGCATTCCTGCTTGTTCAGAGGAGAAGCAAAAGATCTGTGGCAATTATCAGCTTCGGCACTACACCCAACAAGTGGCTGCCTTTCATCTGTAAGATTTATTCTTGTGCACATATGTGAATCTATAAATATACAATGTGTGTAAAATGTGGGCATATCCCTTAAGGGAAGCATGCGTACATTCACAGCATCAGTGAGAACTAGCTGAGCACTAAGTCCACCATAACTTTAAATTGCTTGTCCTTTGGGCCACCAGTTGTCCTGTCTTCTGTGTTTCTATGTTACTTAGTGGAAGGATGATTTTGGCTGATTGCAAAAAGGAAGAAAAAAGGAGAAAGTACTCTGATTTATGTGCTTGTATTGTGAAAATATCTTGGAGCCTGGTTCATTAGCCAAGATATCAAGCTGGGCAACATTAAAATAAAGTCTGGTCTGTGCCTTAAGGATCTCCTCATTTTAGTAGTAGTTCAAATAATAGTATGGATTAATACATTTAAATACAGTGGAAAAAAAACCACCTTTGTTTGGTGATATGAAAGGAGAACAACACTGTAAAAAAACCCTTCAGTTTCCTAAATTCAATTTGAATAAATCCCATAGCTCTCAATCACTGATGTTATCTCTTAATTTAGTCCATCTGCAGCCAGCAAGAAGATGTGTCTTTAGCAGAGCCATTTCAGACAAATCTTGTGGGAGAAAAAATTTCTAACCCTGGCCCCTGTTTGCTCTGCTCTCAGGTCAGCCTCCATCAGAGGTGTTGCACAAAAACCCATTCCCCCACAACCTGCATGTGGAAAGCAGCAGTCCCATAACTTTCCAGGGGGCCAGGGATAAACAAGAGATAATTGCTGAAGTGCTGAGCATTAACACTGATAACAGGAGGTATGGCTGATTAAACAGAATTCTATGGCATTTAGTTAGCACCTCAAAAGTAGCAAATCCAAGTGTGTATTGAGCACAGTGTCAAGTCCCCCTTTTGTCAGACATCTTAACATGTCAACCATGTCTTGTCTCTGTTGTGGATGCACCAGTCTTTGTTCCTGATTCTTGTATTGTTTGTGAGATGAAGATATTGGAAAGTGGAAGAATAATATGGGCTGATCTCTTTGCTTGGCATAATAAAAGCAACATATTTGCCAAGAGCCTAGATTATTTATTAAAGTAAGAAAATAATACGTGTGTGTGTGTGTGTGTGTGTGTGTGTGTGTGTGTGTGTGTGTGTGCAGAAAAAGCTTGGCCAATACTTAAAACAGAGGTTTGCAATTCCGTGCTCTAAGAGAATGACTTGTATTATTTCTGGATAACCTACAGATTTGCTGTCAGTCAGGAAAGTTTGTACATAAGCAACAGAGTAACATAACAGGTTTATTCGTAAAGATGAGGGCAGTAGATGACAGTACAAGTGGGGCTGTACAGGAAATCTGGCACTGAAAGAGAGCATATGCTTATGTATAAACTTTTCAAAGTCTCACCTGACTCCCTCTGCTTTGCAGATCTCGCAGCCCAAATTTCAGCTGCATAGAGAAAAACTTCAAGTCCATTCTTGTAATTCTACCAAGTGCAATGTTTTCATGTGTTTTGATTTGCAGAAAGCATCTGAAAGTGTGTGAACAACAGAAAATACTGTTAGTGGAGGGCATTTTGTAGAAGACACTTAAATCCTGGTTTTGTCTGTAGGCTCTACAAGTATTTACCATGGGAATAGTGTACTATCCTTGGGCAAAAAGTAATTTATTTTCTAAGAAATCCCCTCCCAAATACTTCTTAGAACTCTCTAGTATTATTAGCTTTTAAGGAAACACAATATTCCCAGTCAAGCATTTCTTGCACAGATGACACAGGTCCCCAGAGATGAGTTGGTTTCACTTCTGTTCTTTCTGTGTGTTTGATGCTCATAGACCAGAGAATTTCATGTGACTTCCTAGCCCAGGCAACTCCATGGGAGGTCACCAGTGATTGTTTCATTCCTGACCTGATCTGTGGTTATTTCAATATTGCACTCACCCTGCATATAGAACAACTGTCACCTGTGCAGGTGCTATAGGTCCTGTGCTAGGAGAGAAGAGGAGGTGACTAGAATAGACTGTGCCTGGGAATCTTACAAAAACTTAAACTAGAATTACTTCAAGCCATTCTGTTGCCTCTCTGATTTAAGAATTGAGCACCTGTATTTCAAAGAATTTGTTTGTGAAGGCCAGGGTTATAAGAAATGAAACTTTCATGTTATTATCCTAGACCAGAGTTTAGATATCACACTAAAATACTCGGTGTTGTGTATTGAGCAGTCCCTATATGCCAAATCAGGTTCTAATGTTATCCTGTAACTTGTACTGGAGAGAGGAAAAGGCACAGTTAATGTATGAGTACAGCCTTAACTTTTGTTCTGTATCAGGGTTTCCTCATTCAAAAGCAAATAGCTTCTTGCTTTCTTTTGCTAAGGCCAGGCAGAAAAAGGCACCTTTTAGATCCAATATGGTAAATCATATTTGAACTCCTTTAAATTTAGTTAACAAAGTATAAAGATTTGCCACTATAGTATATAGGTTTTATACAATTTTGTTTATTGCCCTTAAATCCTGAACTAATCTATAACACTCGCCATCAGATTTCTTTTATAAGTAAAGACAGGGGTATTACACCCTGGTTTGCATTCAATTAACAGTCTGAATTGCAAAAATTTACCTTTTTTTTTTTTTTTTTATCCCTATCTGATCTTCTGCACACAAAGGATATTGTTTAATCCTCACTGGAGCAGCTCCTGGCTTTAATTTGCTTTCTATTAATTTGGCATTCTTAGCCTTACCTGGTATTCCAGAAGCCCACACTCCCAGATATACCTGGTCCAGAATTTCTGTTGGTATTGTGCTCTCCTTTTCAGTCTGTAATAAAGACAAACTTTAAAGTTTGATTAATTGGTCTTCCTTTATTTTAAACTCAGTTCCTTTGGCACTAAAACCAATCTTTGTTCCTAGTTGTTCTAACAGGTCTCTCCCTAATAATGGTTTAGGAATCGAGGCAATTAAAGAAACTTATGTATACCTCTTTTATACTTTATAGGCTGCATAAAGAAAGCCTTTTCAGTCTGGCCAGTTGCTCCAACCACAGTTATAAAATCTTTGTCCATAGGTGTTAAACGTTGGTTCAAAACAGAGTAAGAGACTAGCTGTTTTCAAAACCAATTGTTTCTCTGTTTACATCATAGCATTTAGCATTAAGTTTATATCTTTCTAATCAGGGTCTTAGTTCAAATCTTTTTGTGTCACTTTGTGGATCATCCCGGTAGTTTGCCGTTACCTTCTTCCAAGCGCCTAAACTTATTCATACTAAAGGAGGCTTTAATTCGGGTTATTCTTCCCAGTCCCATCGCTTCTCTGAATGGGGCCTGTATAGCTGAACCTGAGTCTGGGCAGTGATTGGAATGCTACCTCCCACCACCTCCTAACACAAAGGAGTTATCCTGAGAGGGTCACATATTAATATTCAGTTTTCCCCTTTTCTCTCTCAGGAGGCCATACTTTAATTAACAGAAAAAATATTACTATCCACTCTCCCCCCTATTCACTCTGAGGAGGTTGCACCTTAATTAGATGCTTTCTATTCCCCGAGAACCCTGTTCATGTATAAAGCAGGGGAGTGGTCCTCTCAGGGAGGCAGCACGTAAGTTCCAACCTGCCTCCCTGTGTTCTGAGAGGTCCCTCCCAACACAGTGCATACACCCTGACTCCAAACAACTGACACGGAATCACAGCCTCCTCGCTAAAGGAGACACCGAACAAACAGACAAGCAAGCAGCACCGATGACACAGCAGGAAGGCACTAGGACATGTACTAAGGAATATTAACTTGTCCTGTCCATACAGTCTCAGACCTCCATTAAAGAATTCTTTTGCTGATTCTTTACACTATCTAAATTTCCACAAATTACTTGTATGAGCTCTTCTGAGCACTCTATTCTGTCCCAATCTGACCAGTGCTTTACAATTTTCACAATAAAAATCATTCCCAAACCCATCCCAAACATAATTGCCACAAGTAAAACACTCAATAACAAAGATTGGGTAACATGAAAAATCCCGACAGGCGTGTATAGGACACCAGCAGTTGACAATAGGTTCAGTTAACACCATTACAGAGTCTGCCATGCGCTTTGTTCATCTCTGACTACTTCCCTCACGGGATAAAGGAACTGCAGATCAGGACTCCACACTCGCTTCAGCGATGCTGCATCTCACTCACACCCTGCAGGCATGCAGACACAGGCACTCTATTACTCTGAAGGCACTTAGTCTTTCAGGTACACAAGCATTCTATCACACTTAAAGGGCCCGTCACGCTTTTCACTCATACCACAAAATATTCCAAATATAAAACAAGAAGTCCGTGTGTAGCATAAATCATAAACCATTAACTATTTGCCACAAAGACAAAACCAGTTAATGTAAACCAACACTTAGTGCACAGTGCAAGATGTAACAATTTAAGTGCTCTAAGTGGCTATCACAAATATCCCAATGATAGCCACATTGATGTAAAATTTTAATGATAGCTATCTTGCTTGCATTCCTCTCTTATAAGGGGTCTGTGCGAGGCTCACATTATGCGACTTTCAACTTCCCTGGATAATGCCCTTCAATAAAAGATTTCCGCAAGCCCAGGAGGGCGTGGTAGGATTTCCAACGCAGGATGTCAGTAGTTTACCGACACCCTGCCCAAACGTAAACTACCTCTTATATACCAGTCATAGTTTGCCCCAAAGACCTACAAGCAAAACCCTTCCCATGGCGCCCCCAAACCCAAACGGGTACCCTCCAGGGACTGCTGTGCGCCAGACGTCTCTGCACACCTTACCAGCAGCCCACCAACTTATAAATGTACCTTTGTCCGCAATTTAGATGGTTCTTGTCTGACCCCACAGTGAACAGCTGAGAGTGGAGTTCCTCTGAGAAGGGCTTAGGGTGCACCTAGGAAGTCCGCCCCTCAGTCGTTCCATCAGCTGAGCAGACAGTGTTCCATCTGGGATGCCAAAATGAGGCATGGAAACAAACTCTATAACTCACTAAGAGCTATAAAGCAGGCATGTTTATTCTGGCCAGGGTGCAAGGGGATCTCTCCACAAAGCTTGCACACCGTTTCTGGCAAGTATCCAGATATTTATTACAACAAAACATACATATTTATTAGGAAGGGCTGGGTTATTACAATTAGTTCAGGGAATAGGTGTGATTATTATAATTATTCAAGGAGAGAAGTATGTGGTCCTCTTCACAGTGTCCCGCTGTTAAGCAAAGTCCAGATGTCTCTTTCCTCTTCATGAACTTTTCAGCTTTGCTTCCTGTGCATGCTCTCTGGACCTTTGGCTCCTCTCCTGGTTGTAGAGTCAGCTTTTTACCTGTTTATTTTGTTAACTGGAACTTCTGTGTCTATCAAGATGTCCCAGGAAGTAAGTACTTTAGCTGGTATGGGTCCCCCTTTATGTCAAAGACAGGGATTAGTTTACTATCTATCTTGTTTTCTGTAAAATGTTATCTAGTTAACATGGCCTGAGGGCTAGCATTTTTTAAGGGGCCCCACAGCTTTGTCGATATTTTTTTTTCTTTTTTTTTTTCTTTGCTTTCCTCAGATCAGTAATGATCCTTATTTCGGTTTGTTATGTTTACCATAATCCTTAAAGACCGGTAGTAGCCAAGACAAGTCCTGATGCTGTACTTCAGTGTGTTGTAATACCCACTTCTCCACGGCCCCAGCTAAATGAAGACTTCTCCTTGGGACACAGCTGTAGGAGGTTGTAAGGGACTGTTTGAACTTTATTTGTCTCAACACTGCTGCTTCACGACTACCACTTCTTGGCCTCAGCATCCTATTACTGTGAAGGAGTACATCTTGAAGGAGATAAATAGTCCCCGAAGAAACCACAACATCCGCCCAAGGCTAGAACAACAGCAGCCTTGGTAGCGACCACCAAGCTACACCTGTGCATGAGCCAGGTAGGCGGTGTGAGACAGTAGGCAGCGAGGAAGACGTGTAGAGGGTGAAGGCACCACAGGTTGACCCCCACCAGCATGACCACCATAAATACCTGGGCATGCATGCATGGAGGACCATGGGGCAGCACATATTACAATGAGCCCCGTGGAAATGGGCACACTAAATCATGGAGATGGGGACTATAAAAGGACAGACTGCGTACTCCTCTCAGAAGATGCTTGTTGCCTATTGCCTGTTGCTGGATGCTTGTTAATGGATGCTTGAGACTTTGGCGGAGCCAGGAATATGGACCATCATCATCGGCACTGAGACTGAGCTGACAGAACATCGCTGGATCCCTGGTCGTGGTGGTGGTGGTAATGAGCTGCATCTCTATTGTTCTCTTGCTTAGGGATTCTGACATTTTCCTTTCTTTTCCTCTCTGTACTATCGCTCTTATCAGTTGTTACAGAAAATAAAGTTCATAAGGTGTACGGCATATGACCACGTTTGTGTCTTAATCTCACTCTTCAGATTGTTTAAGAACCCTCCCCAATATTGGATCAAGACAGAGATCTTGCTATCCATGCTCTTTGAGGAGATCCTGGCATGCAGATTTCTGTTCTTCAGATGTTATCTGGTTTGAGCACATCAGGTTGCCGGGTGTTAATGACAGCATTCATGATGGCACATGTACAAAGAAGTGTGCTGGATTTATGAAGACTGGTATAAAACATCAGCGACAGGGTAAGTGAGGCTGGCAGAGCAGAGCTAGACCCCTTCTCCCACCAGGATTCTGAGGGATTTTTAAGCACTGCAAACATTTCCAGCTGTATTCACATCCTCCTAGATGAGCACAAAGCAGGACAGATAAACTTCAGCTAGTGTAGATGCATTTTTTTCATGGGTGAGAATATTAATAAGATCTCCTTCATTTACCCATGCCACTTATTTTGGGGAAAATTATAGAAACTTCTTTCACTTTTGAGACTAGTAATCCTCTGTCAGATTTCACTGTTTCTGAGAAAAAGTCTTAGAAGATATTGGGCACTGGGTACAAGCAGAAATGCATGCAGATGGAGTAATTTTACAAACCTTGTTTCCGTAGGACTTCAGGTTGACAGGAAAATCACAACAAACAAAACTCAGTCATCATCTACCCCTGGCTGTGGAGACATGGTGCAGTAGCTTGTCCTTTTGTGTCACTGGAGCTGTGACTAATCCACAGCCCCAACACATGGCAGCAGAAGAGGGAGAGGCATTTTGCCAATTGAGGGCAGCTACCCGTGTCACCGAAAACTGGGATAAAAACTTATTGACACCAATGTGATGTAGACACTTCTTTATTGACAGCCGGACGTGTAGGGGAGTGCTCTCACCAACAACACGTGCCAAGCACCAGAATCATACACCTTATATACAACTTACTCATACATATTCATTAAGTATTCATACATAAACATACAATCTCCAAGAAATCATTAACATATTCTCCTCCTATTTCCAATTCTGCGCAGTAAAGGTTAGAAATGTCTAGAAATGGGTCTGGGGTGTAATGTGAGTAGGTGGTCCATGGGTCAGTGGTCGCGATCTCCCCCTGCCGGAATTACCTTTTGCTTAAGGACACAGTTTTCTTGGCAGGTACCTGCAAGCTGTTACGGTTACTTCCCTCAGTTCCCATCAATCATGGACCTTGACAACTACTTGCATTCTTCTAGTCCTATACATGTAGTATAAATCAGTTTACAAATTACCTTGTGTTTTCTTACCTAGGTTCTAACCGTTCCTACTTAACAATTATGACCAATCCCTTAGGCCTTGGTACAGGGCTGTACAGGGAATCTTAGAGTAGCAGTTGGTTGCTAGATTCAAAATACAATAAATGTAAAATGATTTTTACTAAAATATCTCTCAATTCTATACTTATATTAAAATCAAACACAATTTAATTTCAGTTGATAATAAAATCAGTAACATCTCCCCCCTTTGAAAGTGTTGAAAATAATTTCAATACTTTCATCCTCTTATTCGTTTTCATCTTCAAAGGCAAATTTTGTCCAGCCAGATGATGGTGGTGGTGGGCTGTAGTCTGGTGGCATAGTGGGTACTTCTCTCATAATTGTACAATGTATTGCAAGCTTATTAGTAAACTGTCTTTTAAGACAGGCATACACCAACATAATCATCAAAAGGACGATTAGTAGCAAAAATGGAGTTTTGATTAGGGATTTCATCCAAGAGCTCAAGTTCCATCCTAATCCACTAAAAATTTTTCCAAGCCAATCTTCTGACATAACTTCTCGAATTGTTTCTGTTTGTTTTGTTTTGGTTGGGTTTTTTTGTTTGTTTGTTGGGGTTTTTTTTATATATTTATTTTACCTAATAGATATAAATCATGCTCTACATCCTGAGTGATTTTGGAATATGAATGCAGCAATGATCCAATCTATCTTTAAGATATCCACACACTCCATGCTCCTTTAACAGAAGCATATCTAATGCCATCCAGTTTTGAATTGTTGTTCGGGAAGTTGCCTGTAATTGGATGTTTAATTCTTTAAATCCCTTCCTTGTAACACTGGCCAATTTTTCTACTTGTCCTGTTAAGTGATAAAGCCATTCTCTATTCCTATAGGACACTATTGGGTTTAAAAGAGACTCAAAAGACCAGCCAATTTTTACTCCTGTTGATGGTTCATTCCAGGTGTCGTCATTTGTTTCAGACCTTTCAATTCGTTGTAATTTTAAATTTTCCAGGGAGCCCCTGAATGGTGATTTCTTCCAAATCAGAAACAATGTTGGCTGGCCTAAAGTAATTTGTTTCACCTTACCATCTACTGGTAAGTGGATTCTCCAGGTGCCATCACTTAATGCCCAAACTAAATGTCCTGGACACTGAATGGTGGATTTCTTACAACTAAAAAAGTATCCTGGGTGTACAGATGCTAGTCATGGTGACGTTATTATGAAAACCTCAACAAGAACAACCAAACTTCAGAGCAGCTGCCAAATGAGGAATTCTTTGAATTACTAAGTCTGCATTGCTGCAATCATACACCTTTTCACATTTCCACCATGGTACTACATGTTCCTTTTCTAGTCGGGTAGTGCCTTTATCTACTATTGAGGGAAGGATTGCAAACACTCTATTAATCTAGGTACCATCCCAAGTAAAACACCAAGGGGTTCTGGCCATGTACTGAAATCGTGAGAATATGGACATAGACCATAGAGTCCCACTGTGCCTGTTTTGGGGTACTTTGCCCAGTTTTGTTACACTGCCATTTCATGATGCTCCTGCTCACATTGTTTTTAATTTGTTCATCATATGAACACCATCCTAGATTAGGGTTTGGGCCTCCTGGGTGGGGAACTCGATCCAAAGCACTCGGTTGAGACCCTGTTACAAAGTCATAATTTAGTAGTTTTTCACAGTCTGATTTTTACCCAGTGATTTCCATTGTTTCCTAATAACTTTCACTTGTTTATACCATTGAATCACTGGCTTTTGTTTGCAATAAGTGGTCTCGTTTTTGTGTTCTAGATAGGTCAAATTCATAGTTAAGATTCCCTGAGGAATAGATTCACCTACTGCTCTTGGTATTGGTAAACTGGCAGTAATTTACGTAACGTTCTGCAAGTTGCAAATCCCTTAATCAATACTAACATCAAATTTTCTTCAGGCATTCCGTTAGGAATGTTAATTAATTGTTCTGTATTTGATTGCCTTTTGTTTCTAGCCACCAAATCAAACCATGATCTCACCAGCGCCACCTTCCAAGCCAATATAAGGGGAACAATCACAAACTGATATAAAATATTAGACATGTTTCAGTCTTTGGATCATGGCTTATAATTTTCCATGGAGTAGGCGCCTTTTTCACCCAAGTATAGTGTATCCAAATATCTGATTCCTCAACCTTGATAGCCATGAGAGTGGTTAACAGTATCTGGAAAGGTCCCTTCCAGCGTTCCCGCAGAGGTTCGGAAATCCACGTTTTCACGTATAGTCTCCTGGTTGAAAATCATGCACTGGAGTCTCTAGGGATAATGGTCTATTCCACGCTACTGCGCTCTGAATCGCAGTCAAAGTTTTTCCTAAAGAAAGCAAATAGTTATACACATCCTGTTTTCCTTTTACATGCATGTTTGGATTTTTGGTTCTGGTGACTCATAAGTTTTTCCATACAGTAATTCATAAGGACTGACTGAGGTTCCACTCTTTGGTTGTACTCTAATTTGTAATAATGCCAATGGAAATGCTTGAGGCCATTTTAAACTGGTCTCTTGACAGATCTTACTTATTTGCCTTTTAAAAATCTGGTTCATTCTTTCTACTTTTCCACTGGATTGTGGCCTCCATGGAGTATGTAAATCCCAAGGGATACCCAGAATTTTGCTAACTTTTTGGACTATTTCTGCAACAAAGTGTAGACCTCTGTCAGATGAAATTCCAATAGGAACTCCAAACCTTGGAATTATTTCTCATAGTAACAACTTTACTAGTTGCTTTTCTTGTGTGGTGTGACAGGGAAAATCTTCTGGCCATCCTGTAGAAGTATCAACCCCCACCAGGATGTACTGGTACCCATTTTGCCTAGGTAATTCTGAAAAATCTACTTGCCAATAATTTCCAGTTTCTGTACCAGATTTTAATCTACCAAATTGAACTCTTTTCTTGATTACTGGATTATTTTTCTTTCTTAAACTATACTTCACATTTTGCAGTTATTAATTTAGCCATGTCCATCATTTTAACAAATATAACTTGTTTTTGTAAAGAAGTTACTAAAACTTCTGCTCCCTGATGACATTCTTGATGTTTGGTTTGCATTATTTATTTCATTAACAAAGGTGGAACTACTACTCGTCCATGAGGGGTTACTGTTTTGGAGGGAATTAATGCCATTTGGAATGCTTGATACTTTGCTATTTCCTTTGCTGTTCGGTCTGCCAAATTGTTTCCAACAATTTCTTTTGTGTTCCCAATTTGGTGTGCTTTACAGTGCATGATTGCTACCTGATCTGGTTTTTGAACTGCTTGTAATAATTGTAAAATTTAATTTTGATGCTTAATATTTGATTCCTGAGAGAATAATCCTCTTTCTTTCCACAAAGCTCCATGGACATGTACCACCCCAAAAGCATACTTTGAGTCTGTCCAAATATTTACTTTCTTTGTTTCACTTAGTTCTAGGGTTCGAATCAAAGTAATGAGTTCTGATTTCTGAGCTGATGTGGTACTCGTCAGTGCCTTTGCTTCTATAACTGTGGTGTCTGTTGTTACTGTATATCCAGAGTATCAAACTCCTTGCACCATAAAGCTGCTGCCATCTGTATACAGTTCCCAGTCTGGTTACTCCAATGGTACATCCTTCAAATCTTCTTGACTGGAATAAACATACTCGATAGTAGCCAAGCAGTCCTGCTCCAGTTCTCTTCTTCCTGTGTGGAACTTAAAAACACTGCAGGATTTACCAGGTTAGTTGTTTTTAGAATCACCTCACCTTGTTCAGTCAGTACTACCTGGTACTTCATCATTCAGCTCAGAGATAGCCAATGTCCCCCTTTCTGTTCTGAAACAGTTATCACCATGTGTGGGACATAGACTGTTATTGTGCTTCTCAAAGTTAATTTCTGAGCTTCCTGTATGAGCATCACTGTTGCAGCCACAGCTCAAAGGCAGTTTGGCTACCCTTTACTCACTGTGTCCAGATGTTTGGAGAAATATCCAACCAGTCACATCCTGCTTCCCATCTTCTGAGTCAGCACACCTAGTGCCAGGCGTTGTCTTTTGTGAACGCACAGCTGAAAGTCTTTAGTTAAGTCCAGAAGTCCTAAGGCAGGTGCAGACATTAAAGCGTTTCAATTCTGTGACAGCCCGTTGTTGCTGTGAGCCCCATGTAAAAGGAGAGTTCTTCGGGCCTCATATAGCAGTTTAGTATGATGACACCACCCGGACATTCCTAAAAATGCTCTGAGTTTATGAATATTTTTCAGCTCAGGTATATTGCAAATGGTTTCTTTACGATCTTTTCCTAATTGTCGCTGTCCTTTTGAAATTTCAAAGGCCAAGTAAATCACAGTCTGGCAGGGTATTTGGGCTTTCTTCTGAGATACTTTGTACCCATTCAGTCCCAGAAAATTCAAAAGATCTATTGTTACCTGTATGTAGGTAAAACTTTATTCTGTAGCAATCAGTGTGTCATCCACACATTGTAAAAGCAAATGTCCAGGTTTTTGTTTGTCCTGTTTCCATGTTTCAAGCTCCTTTGCCAGCTGATTTTCAAAAATGGTCAGGCTATTTTTAAATCCTTGGGGTCGTCTTGTCCATGTCAGCTGAATCTTTCATCCTGTTTGTGAATTTTCCCACTCAAAAGCAAACAATATTCTGTTTTCCTTCTCCAAAGGTATACAAAATAAAGCATCTTTTAAATCAAGCACTGTAAACCACTGATAAGTCTCCTTTAAAGCTGTTAACAGCATGTAAGAATTTGCTACTACAGGATATATATCCTTAACTATTTGATGCACTGCTCTCAAGTCTTGCACCAACCTATATTCACCCAAGGGTTTTCTGACTGGTAGAATGAGAGTTTTATACTCAGATTCACACTCCTCCAAGATTTTAATTTTCGAAAATTTATCAATCAGTTTCTTTCTTATATCTGATACCGATTGTCCTATAAAAATCAAAGCCAATTATATCAGAGCTGCCTCGGTTTCTACTCTCAAATCAGTTTTTTGGGGTTTTGTTTTTTGTTTTTTTTTTTTCCTGGCAGCTTCTTTCAGTCTTTCCAGAAACACTGGGGGAGATTCATTCTTACCTTGTCTCACCTCATACAATTTAGATAAGTTCAGAAACAGGCATGGCATGTTTAACTCCATATAAAATCCATTTCTGATACCGACTCAGTCTTTTTCTGTGCTCCACATTATGTGGATCCCCACTGCAGATTCCCAGACAGAAAATTCTGCTCTAATATTCCACCTGTTGTCCCACTCAATACAGTCACTTCTGCCTGTGCTTTGCCAGCATTTAATACCATCTGGTTTTCTGTATCATCTAACAAATTAGATAACATCACCTGTAAATCACTCCAATCCAGATTCTGTGTTCTGATTATAGTATCTACTACTATGCCTGTTCTCTCAGGATCCTCTCTATACAATCCTGCTGCCTGCTTCCAAGCCATCAAATCCATCACTGAAAAGGCACTTTCACATACACCGGCCCATCATTGCCAACTCCCTGCTGCAGGGGAGCTATTTTTTGTACCTGCTGCTGAGTTCTTTCAAGAAACAGGGGTGTGAATTACAACCTCAGATGGCCCTTCATCCACATCCTCTATTCCAGTACTCTCAGGTTCCTCTACCTGTTCTCTATATTCTCGCCCCCAATGCCATTCTCTCTGCGGAGGGGATATATCTAATTTCGGCCCTTCATCCTTTTCAGCAGAAACAATTCCTTCCTTTAAACAATCTTTTCCAAGCTCACATGTTGAACAACACTTTTTCACCCTTTTATCATCAGAAGTTATAGCCATTTCTAAATTATCCCTACCAACCAACTTACAGTTCTTCTGCTAATCCTTCCTTTCTCTTAAATAGAAAAATAAATCAACATGTGGCACTTCATTTCCCTTCTCTTCTACAAAACAGCATTAACTGCAAAATGGTATTATAATTCAGTGTCCCATTCATGGGCCATTTTTCCTGATCATCCATAGTATACAGAGGCCACCAGCGATTACAATATTCAATCATCTGACTCTTTTGCAAATCATCCTGCAAATCTCCCCAGTGTGCTAACAAACATCCCAACGGAGAAGTTTTCAGAACTTTGTCATTTGCAGCCAGATTACCCATACTTTTACTTTTAAACAAATGAGTCAGTTTAGATGCCTTGATTCAGTTACTTTGTACACAATATACAATCACTCAAGTCTGTCGCTTAGTTCTTCTCCGGCTGCACCCCTCTCAGGATAACAGAACCGAGGATCTGAACTCCGCACTCGCTTCATGCTGAATTGCACGTCTCACGCTTACAAACACACTCACACTCACACCTTCCCACAATTATTACCATAAATAAAGGCATGTAACACAATATAACACAGTTCTTAATTACCACTCAATACTCAATTGAGGACATAAACAGTACCACAATAGAGTGCATAAAAACTTCTAACTTTTCGTTAGAGGCACTACCTTTGAGAACACTATAGCATATAGTTTCCCTTGTCTACATTGTTTTCCAACCCTGCAATAGCTTTTGCTTATGTCCTACGGGCAGATGCCTAGGCTTACACTTTACGCTAGGATCCTTTGGTCCAACCCTGCACAGCTTTCACCGCGTCTGACAGGCAGATTTATACAATGGGACTCTAACCCACTCGAAGTGGGACTTTAACCCACTTATCCCAATACAAAAGAGAAGTCTTACCAAAATCCAGGGGACATCGCAAAGAACCTTAAGGATCGGGGATCGATGGGTATCCCCGAGAAATCCCCCGAGAAATCCTTGGTGCTGGCTGGAACCAAGGTCCCCGACTCCTCCAGTCTCTCTCAGCGAGGTCCCATCTGGGTCACCAGAAACTGTCACCAAAAACTGGGATAAAAACTTATCGACACCAATGTGATGTAGATAAGCAGACACTTCTTTATTGACAGCTGGACGTGTAGGGGAGTGCTCTCACCAACAACACGTGCCGAGCACCAGAATCATACACCTTATATACAACTTACTCATACATATTCATTAAGTCTTCATACATAAACATACAATCTCCAAGAAATCATTAACATATTCTCCTCCTATTTCTGATTCTGTGCAGTAAAGGTTAGAAATGTGTAGAAATGGGTCTGGGGTGTAATGTGAGTAGGTGGTCCAACATACAATCTCCAAGAAATCATTAACATATTCTCCTCCTATTTCCGATTCTGTGCAGTAAAGGTTAGAAATGTGTAGAAATGGGTCTGGGGTGTAATGTGAGTAGGTGGTCCATGAGTCGGTGGTCGCGATCTCCCCCTGTCGGAATTACCTTTTGCTTAAGGACACAGTTTTCTTGGCAGGTACTTGCAAGCTGTTACGGTTACTGCCCTCAGTTCCCATCAATCCTGGACCTTGACAACTACTTGCATTCTTCTAGTCCTATATATGTATTGTAAATCACTTTACAAATCACCTTGTGTTTTGTTACCTAGGTTCTAACCATTCCTACTAGACAATTATGACCGATCCCTTCAGCCTTGGTACGGGGCTGTACAGGGGATTTTAGAGTAGCAGTCGGTTGCTAGATACAAAATACAATAAATGTAAAATGATTTTTACTAAAATATCTCTCAATTCTATACTTATATTAAAATCAAACACAATTTAATTTCAGTTGATAATAAAATCAGTAACACCCGGATTTCTGAAGTCTCCAAGGACTAAATCCACTTCATGCTGACACTCCAGAGGTACTGGACTGGTCCCATTTTATAATGAAGCAACCTTGGAGCCAATCCAGATTAGACTGTTGAACTAAGTTAGCTAACTCATATCACTGGGACTTAAACCAGGAGCAGTTTTAGTTCACTAGGTAAAAGCCACACCTTTTTTTTTTTTTTTTTTTTTTTGCCATCCACTGTTTAGACTAGGTTTTGCATATATGAATGCCATGCTGAACAGCTTTTTTAGCTATTTTGTATCAAGGCTGAAGAGGTAAAATATTCAAAAGAAAAGGAAGTAAAAAAGAAATAAATTCTTGAGTGCGTTTGGTATTAGCCACTCTCCAGGCAACTCCTAGCTAAAGGCAAAGCTAAATTAAATTTTGTAGTATCAGAGTGAAATATATATATGCATACACACACACACATACACTCCGTAGGAGCTATTTTTAACACATGTACATCTACCATACCTCACATCTGAGAGCTTTATTTGAATCCAGGCTACTCATAGGGAACAAGCAGCTAATTAATTTATCTCACAAATATTAAACATGCAATTAGTCACCACAGAGCACTCAGTATTCCAGACATTACCCACCACTGTAGTCTCCACACTGTCAACAATGACTCTGGAAAATGAATCACATTCAGTACCTGACCTGCCATAGGAAGACAGACATAAATTGGTTTACCATATGCTGGTTTATATTGTTCTTATAATTCTTTTTCTCGTGTGCATGTGTGTGTGCAGTCAGCTAATGGGTTCTCTTCAATCATAATGCTGTGAAGGAAGTAAAGTAGTGTTTAGAAGGTTAAGTAAACTTTTAGTCTCAAAATCTTGAGATTAATATTTTGGCCCAAACACAATTATAAAGAAAAACATGCATCTGTTTCTCCGTTGGTAAAACAAGAGGTAATAGACTAAAAATGCAGGCAGGAAGAGGAGAGTTAGATGTTGAATGAAAACCTTTGAAATGGCAATAATAGTTATGCATTGTTAAACAGATGTGCAAGGGGAGATTGTACAGGTGGTGACAGGCACTTGAAGAAGGGCTTGGGCACAGCTGATAGTGTCCTGGAGAGGAATGGTGGGGGTTGTAAACTCTCAAGCTCCTGTCTAGCATTACGGCTGCGTGTTTGTTTCTTCAAAGACCTCATCAAATTTGGCAGCTGTATTACTTTTATCAATAGCAGCGCAAGGATCAAACAATCTTGCAAACTGAACTATCAGCTGAAGTTGAAGCACATTTATTTACTGTAAAGCAAACATCATTACTGTTGCCCTTGAGATATTTTGTGATTAAGTGCAATTTCTCATGCTAGCAAATCTAGTAGAATTTGTATAAATCGTAACTGCCATTATTCCAGGGCTAGCTCCTAAAATTCAGAGAAGATTCTGGGGGTTAAACAATTTTAAAGATCAGAAAATGGTATTGTAATTGTAGGAAAGCCTTGCAAGATGGGGTCCAGCTCAATTCGTTGTAGTGCTTTGGCAGTACATATAGCATAGCAATTAGAAATTATTTCTGCAAGAGTGGAGCATTAGAAGACATCATACTGTTATACAGCACTGGAGCATTTGGTCATAAATCTTGCAACCTGTGGTAGAATCTAAACTAATAAAGCATTAAAAAGAGGGCAAAAAATTTCAGTACCTTTTCAAACTCTTCATCTTCATTTGAGAACGTGGTTTTACAGTGGTGATATGAGGTTTAATGTGGGTGGGAATCTATCAGTGCTTTTGTTTTTATTGTTGTACTTCATTTCTTAATGTTATTTAACCTCTGTGGCTTTTGTTGGATATATTTATAAGTTGCTAAACCAATAGCAATAGAGTACAGCAACCATTCTTTGAGTTGCAAAACAGTGTTCTCATCATCAAACTGCTAGTTTAAATGTTAGTATGGAAATCAGTTCTTAGACTAATCGACAAATAAATCAGAGGATGAAATACTGGGCTAGGTGACTGAATCAAAACCTTTGATGAGGGGGAAAGAGTTCATTAACAATCAACATGAAATTCCAGAGCAATCCAGTGGTTTAAAGAATGCTGCTGTATACACATGGACATATTGTAGTGTTTTGAAATTTCAATGACATATAACATGCTTCAGATTTTTGTTAGTATTAGCCTTTTTTTTTTTTCCCCTCTGTGATTTGGGGTAATGCCCCTGTGGTTCCACCATCTCTGGAGCACAAGCATAGGGAATCCTTCCTCTGTGCCAGCCTCTCGTATGGATACCATGGAATGAGGGCTATAAGGGTCATCATGTGATCCCCACAAGTCCATCCCTCTGGGTATCCCCTTCCTCCTCTAAGGCTTGCATCTCCCATGGGCAGCAGCACTTGCATTTTGTAGTGAAGGCTTTGCTTGTGCTGGCTTTCCAGCCACTGGTAACTACCACAATGGGCACTGTGGTTCCCATTTGCTGGTCTGGACAGGCAGGCTGTACCCCTCACTCCCACAGCTGTGCCACCTCCCAGGTCTGAGCAGCTCTGGGCTGCCAAGTCAAGGGTTACACACTCTCTGTATGAGTGCAGAGGTGGGAGTCTTCAGTGGGAGCCCCAGCCTCTGCACTCAGTTTGAAACCACTGCGGTACTGTTAGGTTACAGTGTGTTTTGCATTCACAAATTGTGGGCCTCTCAGTCTCAGTGGTATAATTTAGGGAGTTCAACAGCAGCTTCTTTGTAGCTGTAATAATTGGTCTGAAAGTCAACTCTAATCTCTAAGGGTGTTAAATATAAACAAATGCCATTCTGCATAAAAATGCTGTTCCTGTGTATGTATGTGTATATATGCTAAATATAAAGATTGAAGGAAATGCTTTATAAAAACAATTCTCTTTAAACCCTTAGGGAACACTAATTACTTTTAATTTCACTGTGTGATGGTCCTTATCCAGGGGAAGTATGCTGCATGGGCTATAAACCATTTTTATATCATATAGCATTTAACAGAGACTACCTGGAGTTATTTCAGCTGCCCCCCTTGTCACCATGACTAAACATGCAGTGTTTGACTCCCTAATCGTGATGGGCATTCAGGAAAGCTAACTGAGCCCTTCTCTCCTACCTGCCTCTGAGTGGTTGTGTTTTTCTTAGTGTTTGCTATACCACTTTTGCAGCAGAGCATCGCTCTGTCTGGGGGAGGTCAGAGGGCAGTCATGGCCATGCAGACAGCTGCTGTTCCCACAGCAGAAAGATCAGCTCCAGTGACAGCATTGTCCTCAGCAGCCAGGAGCTGTGACTCCAGAGCTTGCTTTCCAAGTCACTTAAGAAGCTGGTGTAAACTTGTGTGAAATACTGGGTGGACAGCACTGCACATTGACATCCACCCTCCACAGAGCATCAACTGCAGAACAGAGCTTGGGAATATGCTGGCTCTGCTCAGATCTGGGTCTAATTTGATTCAAGCTCAACCCAATCGTCTCTGCTCTTTCTAGAAGGCCAGCCCGAAATCCTGAAGATGCATCTCTGTCAGGTCATCTCTGTAGGAAATGAGCAGATAGGTATTCACAGTTATATGAATGTATGGAAACAGGTTTACTGAAGCTTAAAATAAAATCAACACCATAACCAATTTCTGTGTTGACATTAGAGTAGCCACTCACAGAGACTGCAGTACTAGAAAGCGGCTACTGGCAGATTTTGGACACTCAAGCATCGCACCCATTGAATCTTCAGTGTTTGTTGTTTAGGCCACAATCCATTCCTCCTTTTCTATTTGGAAATCTCTTCAGATATTGTAGATATTACCAGAAATAAATAATGACATTTTTAAGCTGTTTACTATGCACCTTAGTAAGTGTTGAAGTGTGTGCTCCTGTAGATGTTTTCAATTTACTTATAGGAAACTTTGGAAATCAGCACGGGGTTTAGTTGTGAAATTCAGGCATAGCATGTGGAAAACTGTAGGCAATGGTCTGTCGTTCCTGTCCACAAAAGTGGCCCGGCATCCTCCCATTCTTAGGCATTCCTGCTTTTGGTGAAACATCTCTCTGAAGCATCTGATTCTCTCTGGGGAAGGGTTGGACCTGATGCCTTGTCGAGACTGACCATTCATAAAGCTAGGTGGATCATTTTAAGGCTTTTAATGCTAGTTCTGGTCCTGAAAAGAAATCTAAAGACAGAAATTTGTATCCAAATATTGCAACATTATGTAAGAAAAGAGTTTTTTGTCTTTTTACAAACAGATTGAGTATAAAGTGATTGTGCATTTATCTTTAACTGCCTGAGGTTCTTAATATCATTGAAGCATGATCCCATCCTGAAAACATAATTTCCTTTTTCTTTCGGTGTGATTTAAGTGGCTTAAATCTCTTTTACCTTCTCCTGTTACAGAACAAACTTAACACATGTGATTACTTTCATGAAAGTACATCAGCAGCACTGATAACACTAGAAAAAAAATGTATTGAGGTCTGAGAAAGGGTAATCAGTTATAGTTATGGCTAAGGATATGAATGCTGTTTTGCTTCAATGTCTGTGATTAAATGATTCCTATTTAAAAACAAAGGTAGATTTGTATTTCATTGTAAAATTACTTAAAAAAGAAACTCTCCAAAACATGTAGTAAAATTGAGACTTTGGTGTTCTCAGTGAACTCCAACCTTGCTCATAACCTCAGCACAGATTATTATGTTCAAATTTGCGAGACAAAAAATACTTTTCTCATAGTAATAGCTTCCAGTTGCTCTTCAGCCTAAGTACGTTCTGAAGCTGTGACTGAGGATGAAAGTCTCTCTATGCCATTTTCAATTCCTTGACCAATCTAGCATCTTTCTGCATTTATTTTTCAGATTTTTTTTTAAAAGCTATTGTTTTTGCAAACAGTGCTTTGAATTCCATCTTGGTGGCATTTTAGAGCATTATTGCAAATTATTCAATTTATATGCATAGTCCAGCCTACATCATTATTCCTACTAAGGCAGGAAGAGAAAAAAAATATATCAGAAAAGAAAAACAAAGGCAGAAACCAGACGACTATTCTAGAAAAATACTTTTCACCAAGCTGAGAACAAACCTAAACCCTCTTCATCAAGATGATATTTTTTAGAAAATCATTGAAAAGAAAGATTCAAATGACTGCAGTAAAACTCAAAAGGTATACTATTATGAACACTAATTAATGTAAGTATTAATGTTTTTGGCTTCAGATGAGATGATCCAGAATTCTTAAAAAATAATAAAAATTATTGTAGAGATGTATTCACATACCTGAACATATTCCAATTTAGCGGCTCATCATTATTCACAGAATAATTGGCTGTTCATTTATATCCTGTGAATTTCAAGTCGGTTTAAATACATAGATATTACTTTCTCATATATGTTGTTTTGCAGTCTGTGCTTCTGGTGGGGATGATGAAGTAACACAGGCATGGTTAGCCCAAAAGAAGCGTAAGGCATAGCACTATTCCTCCAGCATATACCAACTGTCTGATGGATTCAGTTTCCTTCACAAATTCCACATCTGATCCTCTGGAAATGCCCAGATGTGAAACCTGATTCTCCATCCTCTTTGTCTGATTTGAATGTACAATGGACTGGAGTCCAGCCAATGGACTCACCTATTGCTGTCAATTCAAATTAAAAAACATACTGCTGAAAAAAGAAGTGAGAAAGTTTGCGGTGGTAGAGCTGGGTTCCCAACCTGTAAGATGTTATGATACATGCTGAAAACCTAGGGCAGATTTATTACTGTCAACAAATGTGCAGGTATTAATGGCATCTTTTTTCAAATGCAGTCAGTTAGAGAAATGAATGAGTTTTCTCCAGTCCTGTGCCAAATTAAGTGTATGGACAAACTCCATTTCAGCTAAGAATAAGCAAAGAGTTGGTGCTTTTGGCTTGAAGTATTTAGCTTGCTGAGACCTTTGAAGAGACATACAATAAAGAACTGCATCAGGAGGAATTTGAGGGGGAGTAAAATCTTCAGCTATGCACACAGAGGAGCAGTTTCAGCAAGGTGCTGAAACAAAGAAATTGGCTCAACGGTCAGAATTCAATATAACTGTGAAGCAGGTGTTCTTTATTAGCAGTGCTGGGTACACCCTAGGGATTTTCCACCATAAGGGCTCCCAAGAACTAGCAAGGAACATCAGTTTATATACACACAAATCATACATATTCACTAGATTTTCTGGAAAGGGGTGTCTTATGATAATGAGTTCCCGGAAATACAGGAATCACAGAATCATCTAGGTTGGAAAAGACCTTGAAGATCACCTAGTCCACCATTAACCTAACACTGAGAGTTCCCAAGTACACCATAACCCTCAGCGCTATGTCAGCCCAACTCTTAAACACCTCCATGGATGGGGACTCCACCACCTCCCTGGGCAGCCCATTCCAATGCCTAACAACTCCTTCTGGAAATAAATGCTTCCTCATATACAGACTAAACCTTCCCTGGTGCAACTTGAGGCCATTACCTTTTGTTCTATCTCTTGTTCCTTGGTTAAAGAGACTTATCCCCAGCTCTCTGCAACCTCATTTCAGGTATAGGGTGATGAGGTCTCCCCTCAGCCTCCTCTTCTCCAGACTAAACACCCCCAGTTCCCTCAGCTGCTCCTCATACAACATGTACTGCAGAGCCTTTGAGGACCTGCTGTTTTTATCAGTTCTCTGCAGCTAGGTGGGGAAAAGGGCTCAGAGTCTTAAAGGTACAGATTAGTTATTAACTTTTTCCCTTCATCATCCTTCAAGTTCACCTTGGGCCTAATTGGCTTACTGGCTTAATTAACAAAGTGCTTATTAATATTTAGTGGCAATTAATTTTCAAGGCATTTTTTTTTCTGTTAAGATCATGAGTACTGTACTAATGTTGTGCAACTGTGTTTCTGGAGAACCAACCAGTACAGGGTGTGGGTTTTTTTCATTTATGTATCTAGCAAAATTTATTTATTTGGTCATGTTATGTTGATTTGTCCTGCAGTTATAATAATTAGCATCAGTATGAAACAAAGACCTGAGAAAAGGGCTTGTTTGAAACAATGGCATGATAGCTTTGACTGGGTTTGCATAAATGATGATGGTCTGATGAGCAGATAAATGACTCCTGTCAGATAGCACAGTATCATACTAACAAAAGGTACATTTCTGAATGGTGATGAGCCTACATTTTACAAATTCAAGTGCATTATTTTGGTATTTTAATATTTATATGTGCATGAAAATTTGAGTATGGATGATAGAGCCTGGGACCTAGCTACAATCCACAAGCTTATTTCATAACACTACATTTCTGTGATATTTAATTTATGTGTGTTTTAATGGGACAGTCTTACTCCCATGTAAATCTGGGGGTGCTGGGAAAGGCCAAGGATCCCTCCAGCTCATACCTGCTTAGAGAAACAATGTAAACCCAGGGTATATAAAGACATACTTCAATGGACACAAATTCCTTGCTTTCAGCTATCTATGGCTTTCAGGACTTTATGAAGAAATAGAGTTTTTGATAACTGGTAGCCATTGATAGGCTCTTCTGTGAGTTCGTCTTTCTGTTACATGTTTATACTTTGTAAATCTGCACATCCTGTGGCAGTGAGTTCCCCAGTGCATACATGGCTTGAAAAAATACTGCCTTTCCTTACCTCTAACACATGTACATGCTATTTCTTTTTAATGATCCCTGCTTCTTGCATTCTAAGAAAGAATCACTAATCATTACTTGTTCACCTCCATCCTGCCTGAGACCATATGGACATCTCTGCCAGCAGGCCATAAGCCAATATTTTTTCTTACTTGAAGAATCCCAGTTTCTTAATCCTCTCACTTTTCTTCATACTCAGTACTTTCAATTTGAAAAAAAAAAATATTACTAGGATACATAAAAAAGGTGTATAAAACTGGGAAGATGCACACGCAAGCTTTGTTTTGGACAGTCTCTAACCAGCAGAGTGCCAGAAGGTGAGAAGATGCAGGAGAGCTGAGTATGCACACGACCAATGTGATCAAGCAATGCCCATTTATTACAACTAAGAAAGCCTGCGGCGGATGAAGGAAGCAAGCAGCCGATTCAATGTGAATGATAGTGCAAGCTTCGATTTTATTGAAAGAAATCACACCTTATATAAGCACTCTACAATACACTACTTGCAAATCTATTGGATACATTTAGAAGGTTACATTATAATATCTCAGCCATTGGGTACATCTAAAAGGTTACATTATAATATCCCAACCCCTTGTGGTATTATTTCAGGTATGCGTAAACACTTTTCTTGCTTTGAACCTGTTTTCTTTCTCAGAGCTGTTTTGCAATCACCCCCAAGGCCACAATGTGCCTCATTTTCTCTCTTTGTTATCATAACAGTCCTTGTTAGCATAACTGAGCCCTGAATCTCCTTCCTTGTTAGCATAACTGTACCCTGGGTTTTTCCCTCTGTTTACCTCAGGTGGCTGTAACCAGCTCCTGCAGGGAGCTATGGCCTTGTTCTATGAGCCATTCTCCAACAAAAGCCCTTTTATAATGTTCTCCCACACACGTGAGTAACATGCAGTACAAGTCCTCAAGATTGGACAGTTCACTTAGCCCGTGCTTTAAACCTTTTTATGACTGGATAAAGGTGCCACATCAGCCTTGCCAGGCTTCCTGCCCTGTGTAACTTCCTCTTTCGTCCCAACCCCTTCCAAGAGTTGTTTGTCTCGTCGAGTTTCTCCCCCCTCATTCAGGGTCACATCCTTATCGCATTCTTGATCAACTGAGGCACTTATCAATCTTGTTATCACGGAGGATTGCTCACATGGCCATTCTCTCACAGAAAGCCCTCTAGAATCCCAACAAGAAGAAATATACTGTTTTTTCTCTTAACTTGTTTTTCACCTTACAAGATAGAGATCAGTGCCAGAAATGGGACCCTCAGTTGGATGGACATCTGCTTCTAGTGTACCGTTTTCATGTTTTTCTGTATTTCTTGATCTTTTACTGGTTCTATAGATTGTGTCTCACATTCCTTATCCCTGGTGTGTTTGGAAATGCTTGTATGGGATTTTATGCCTTTTTTTTTTTTTTTTTCCTTAATACTCTTCTCCAACATTATTAACATTGTGTATGCCTTTTTTCCGATTTTGTTGTTTATACAAGACTTCTGTGTTTTCAAGGGTAATGTTTTACTCCTGATAGCTCCTTTATTCTGCAGTTTACTGTGACAGCTTTTCTCTGGGGGAGGTGGGAGGGAGTTGCTTTAATGCTTTGTTGGTTTTGTTTGACTGGGTTTTTTTTCCCAAGTGATGTATATTTTGGGTTGTGTTAATACGTGGCTTGCTAAAAGGCTTTGAAAGATCGGTTTGACCCTCAATAAAGACGAGGTTCTTCATCCTTGTTTTGCAAGAGTGAAAACCCCCAATTTTTTCTTTTATCATTCACTGGCATTTTGGCAGGTGAGTCAGCTCTTTCTGGAATTGTATTTGCAAAGCTTGCAAAATTTGGGAATAGAAATAAGAAGGTGGAATTAAGCTGTCCTGAGAGCCACCACCACAACTGCGTCATGTAAGATCCTCTCATGTTCTGCAGAGCTATGGGGTTGACACACTGCTCACCAGTGTGAACAGCCTTCTGCCAACAGGAGACGTTCACCCACAGTATCTCCTTTAACCTAGTCTGTGGGCAAATCATGGGGGATGCTTATGGCTGGCTGCCTTACCATACAGCAAAATGAAACTGTGGAACTGTATTTTGTTCTATGTTTTGGTACTAAAGCATACCCCAAAATAACAACAACAGTAACAATATCATCAGTGGTTACATGTCAGTGATAAAAAGTGCTACATCAGTTAACATGAAATATGTTATCACTTTCCACATCAGGCACACATTCACATTTAATTTTGTTTTACAGTTATGTAATAAAATTTAATTCTATTTCCTCCCCCTATTCAAAGCATGTGCTATAAAATAACCAAAAGCAATCATCCAAGTGTGAATGCAATAGAAAGCTCCATTCAGATTTATTATGCAGTTGGGAAGGGGAAAGTTTAATATACAGTATACTGCAAAATAAGGCAAATATATTCAGCTAGCATGTAACTGTGTTTAAATTTTATAACTTGACTGGTATTGTGAGGTGCATCCTGACAATGAGTCACTGAATTTTACGCATACTGTTGTTATTAATAATCTCTATTTCTATAATGTCTTATATCCCAATTCGTCTCAGACATTCAAATGTTTATATTGGGAACAGTTCATCCCTGTAAGGACACGATGCAGCAGTTATTTCACATTGCATGATCAGTCTTCAGGACAGGCAGCAGAGAGTAATGCTTTAGTGGTTTATACTGCAGGAGCGCATGAAGCAATGCATTATCATTTGGCCCGATACCTTGGCAAGATGCTCCTCAAACAATGTGCTTGTTTGAAGTTATTTGCATGTAACACAGATAGAAGCTGTCACAGTAACACATTGGCAGGAATGGCCAGAGTTGAAGAAGTGGGTTCGATGTAGTGGGTGCCTAAGGGGACAAAGCTCTAAGATGTATGTTGCTTTGGGAGACAGCTGCCTTGTCCCCATTGTATGGCTCAGGAGTGGCACAAGTCTGTTTGAGCTGTGTGCACGGGCAGCTGATGCCACCATAGCTGATGCTTGGTTTTCCCTCCCCCTGCTGTGACTGGGTCTAGTGGAGCAAGACCAGCCCTGATGACCTAGAAGTGAACCCCATCCCTTGGTCTGATTACAGCCTTGCTTCTCCTATGCTGTTCCTGCTTGTTATTAAATGAAGTCAGGTTTGGCGATCTAGTCAGGGTTTGGAGAGGGACCATGGGTTTGTCATTCCCCTCATGCGGATTACAATCTGAAGGATGGCATGTTAATTTTATGGTAATTTGCCCTCACTGCCTCTGCACATAGTTGAAAACCCTAGCTCCCATGAGTGTCTGTGAGAAATACAAACACGTATACAGACAGAATAGAAACCTAATATTTCAGCAGTCCTGTGGGGAAAATGTCTTGCTGCTGGGTGAATCCTTTTAAATGTTTTTTATGACCAGTACAAACACAAAAATGGTCAGTCTGTTCCTGTAGCATGTTTTCATTTTAAGGCTGCATAAGCAGCACTTGCCACTTAGTTTCTAGGAAATGAAATGTGCAAGGTATAATATGTAGTATTTTGTCTTCCTTTTATTCAAGTGCCTCCATCCAGAAATGATAGAAATGGATTTTATATGGAGTTAGACATGCCATGACTAAGTTTCTGAATTGGTCTAAATTATATGAGGTGAGACAAGATAAGAATGAATCTCCTTCAGCGTTTCTGGAAAGCCTAAAAGAAGCTGTCAGGGAAAAAAAAACAAACAACTGATTTGAGAGTAGAAACTGAGGCATCTCAGATATAATTGGCTTTGATTTTTATAGGACAATCGGTACCAGATATAAGAAAGAAACTGATTGATAAATTTCTGAAGTATAAAATCTTGGAGGAGTGTGAGTCAGAGTATAATACTCCTATTTTACCAGTCAGAAAACCCTCGGGTGAATATAGGTTAGTGCAAGACTTGAGAGCAGTGCATCAAATAGTTAGGGATGTATATCCTGTAGTAGCAAATCCTTACACACTGTTAACAGCTTTAAAGGAGACTTACCAGTGGTTTACAGTGCTTGATTTAAAAGATGCTTTCTTTTGCATACCTTAAAAAAAAAAAAAAAAAAAGTTTGCTCTTTAATGGGAAAAATCCACAAACAGGACGAAAGATGCAGCTGACATGGACAAGACTACCCCAAGGATTGAAAATAGCCCAACAATTTTTGAAAATCAGCTGGCAAAGGAGCTTGAAACTGGGAACCAGGAGAAACCAAAACCTTGACATTTGCTTTTACAATATGTGGATGACACACTGATTGCTACAGAATAAAGTTTTACCTACATACAGGTAACAATAGATCTTTTGAATTTTCTGGGACTGAATGGGTACAAGGTAGCCAGGGAAAAAAAAAAAAAATAAAAGCCCAAATAGCATATCAGACTGTGAGATTTCAAAAGGAGAGCAGCAATTAGGAAAAAAACGCTAAGAAGACATTTGTGTAAGCCGAAAAATATTAATGAACTCAGAGCATTCTTAGGAATGACAGGGTGGTGCCATCTTCGCATCATGAATTATGGTCTAATAGCTAAATTGCTATATGAGGCCCAAAAGAACTCTCCTTTTACATGGGGCCCACAGCAACAATGGGCTGTCACAGAATTGAAACGCTTTAATGTCTGCACCTGCCTTAGGACTTCTGGACTTAACCAAAGACTTTCAGCTGTTTGTTCACGAAAAACAACGCCTGGCACTAGGTGTGCTGACTCAGAAGATGGGAAGCTGGAAACGACCTGTCGGATATTTTTCTAAACAACTGGACACAGTGAGTAAAGGGTAGCCAAACTGCCTTTGAGCTGTGGCTGCAACAGTAATGCTCATACAGGAAGCTTAGAAATTGACTTTGAGAAGCACAATAACAGTCTATGTCCCACACATGGTGATAACTGTTTCAGAACAGAAGGGGGGACATTGGCTATCTCTGAGCTGAATGATGAAGTACCAGGTAGTACTGACTGAACAAGATGACGTGATTCTAAAAACAACTAACCTGGTAAATCCTGCAGTGTTTTTAAGTTCCACACAGGAAGAAGGACAACTGCAGCAGGACTGCTTGGCTACTCCTGGCCATCCTGTAAAAGTATCAACGCCCACCAGGACCCACTGGTACCCATTTTGTCTAGGTAATTCTGAAAAATCTACTTGCCAATAATTTCCAGGTTCTGTACCAGATTTTAATCTACCCATTTGGACTCTTCATCACTAGATTGTTTATTACAGTTGAGAAGATTTGAAGGATGAACCATTGGAGTAACCAGACTGGGAATTGTATACAGATGGTAGCAGCTTTATGGCGCAAGGAGTTTGATACTCTGGATATACAGTAACAACAGACACCACAGTTATAGAGGCAAAGGCATTGACAAATAACACATCACTGCTCTGATTCGAGCCTTAGAACTAAGTAAAAAGAAGAAAGTAAATATTTGGACAGACTCAAAGTATGCTTTTGGGGTGGTACATGTCCATGGAGCCTTGTGGAAAGAAAGAGGATTATTATCCTCTCAGGGATCAAATATTAAGCATCAAAATGAAATTTTACAATTTTTACAAGCAGTTCAAAAACCAGACCAAGTAGCAATCATGCACTGTAAAGCACATCAAATTGGGAACACAAAAGAATTTGCTAGAAATAATTTAGCTAACCGAATGGCAAGAAAAATAGCAAAGGATCAACTATTTCAAATGGCATTAATTCCCTCCCAAACAGTAACTCTTCCAAGGGAAAGACCGAAATATTCAGTAAAAGATGAAAAATTAGGTGAACTTTTGAATGCCAAGAAAATTTAGCTGGATGGTGGATAACTCCTCATGGATGAGTAGTAGTTCCACCTTTGTTAATGAGAGAAATAATGCAAACCAAACATCAGTAATGTCATTGGGGAGCAGAAACTTCAGTAACTTCTTTACAAAAACAAGTTATATCTGTTAAAATTACTAAATTAATAGTTATATCTGTTAAAATGACTAAATTAATAACTGCACAATGTGAATTATGTTTAAAAAACAATCTAGTGATGAAGAAAATAGTCCAAATGGGTAGATTAAAATCTGGTACAGAACCTGGAAATTATTGGCAAGTAGATTTTTCGGAATTACCTAGGCAAAATGGGTACCAGTACATCCTGGTGGGGGTTGATACTTTCACAGGATGGCCAGAAGATTTTCCCTGTAGCACCACACAAGCAAAGCAACTAGTAAAGTTGTTAATATGAGGAATAATTACAATATTTTGAGTTCCTATTAGAATTTTTTCTGACAGAAGTCCACACTTTGTTGCAGAAATAATCCCAAATTTTAGCAAAATTCTGGGTATCCCTTGGGATTTACATACTCCATGGAGGTCACAATCCAGTGGGAAAATAGAAAGAATAAATTAAACCTTAAAAAAGGCATATAAGTAAAATCTGTCAAGAGACAAATTTAAAATGGCCTCAAGCATTTCCGTTGGCATTATTACAAATTAGAGTACAACCAAAGAGTGGAACCTCAGTCAGTCCTTATGAATTACTGTATGGAAAACCTTATGAGTTCCCAGAACCAAAAACCCAAACATTCATGTAAAAGGAAAACAGGATGTGTATAACTATTTGCTTTCTTTAGGAAAAACTTTGGGTGTGATTCTGAGTGCAGTAGTGTGGAACAAACCCCTAACTCAAGAGAATCCAGTGCATGACTTTCAACCAGGAGATTATGTCTATGTGAAAACATGGACTTCCAAACCTCTGCAGGAATGCTGGAAGGGACCTTTCCAGATACTGTTAACCACCTTCATGGTTATCAAGGTTGAAGAATTAGATGCTTGTATACAATATACTCGGGTGAAAAAGGCGCCTACTATATGGAAAATTATTAGCTGTGACCCAAAGACTTTAAAACTGACTCTGAGACATGTCTAATTTTTCATATCAATTTTAATTATTCTTTGGATTTTACTCTGGAAAGGGGTATTGGTTGAAGGATTGCATAGCCTAATTGTTAGGAACAAAAGACAATTATAAACAGAACAAATGATTGACATACCCAAAGAAATGTCTGAGGAAAATTTGATGTTAGAATTCATTAAGGGATTTGCCATTTTACAAAATGTCACGCAGATTACTTTACCAATACCAAGAGTAGTAGGAGAATCTACTCTATGGGGAATCTTAACTATGAATTTGACCAATCTGGAACATAAAAACGAGACTACTTATTGCAAACAAAAGCCAGTGACTCAATGGTATGAACAAGTGAAGGTTATTAGGAATCATTGGAAATCAACAGGAAAAAAATCAGATTGTAAGAAATTTCTAAATCATGACTTTACAACAGGGTCTCAACCTAGTGCTCTGGCTCAGGTTCTCCTACAGGAGGCCCAGAACCTAATTTAGGATGGTCTTTGTATGATGAACAGATTAAAAACTATGTGAGCAGGAGCATCATGGAATGGCAGTGTGACAAAACCCGTCAAAATACACAAAAACAGGAGCAGTGGAGCTTTGTATGGTCTATGTCCATATTTTCGTGATTTCATTACATGGCCTTAGTGTTTTTCCTTGGGACAGTACCTGGATTCATGGTGTGTTTGCAGTCCTTCCTTCGATAGTAGATAAAGGCACTACATAACTAGAAAAGGAACATGTAGTACCATGGTGGAAATGTGAAAAGGTGTATGATTGCAGCAATGCAGACAATAATCCAAAGAATTCCTCCCTTAGCAGCTGCTCTGAAGTTTGGTTGTTATTGCCGAGGTTTTCATAATAACCTCACCATGACTAGCATCTATACACCCAGAAGAGGATTTTTTTTTTTTGTTGTTGTAAGAAATCCACCATTCAGATTTCAGGACATTTAGTTTGGGCATTAAGTGATGGCACCTGGACAACCCACATACCAGCAGATATTAAGGTAAAACAAATTACTTTGGGCCTGCCAACATTGTGTCTGATTTGGAAGAAATCACCATTCAAAGGACCCTTAGAAAATTAAAAAATACAGCGAACTAAAAGTCAGAAACAGATGATGATACATGGAACAAACCATCAACAGGAATAAAAATTAGCTGGGCTTTAGAATCTCTTTTAAAACCAATACCTTCATATAGGAATAGAGAGTGGCTTTATCATCTGACAGGACAAGTGGCTAATGTCACAAGAAGAAGATTTAAAGAATTAAACTTTCAATTGCAGGCAACTTCTCGAATGCAACTGCAGAATAGGATGGCATTAGATATGCTTCTGTTAAAGGAGCATGGAGTGTGTGGATATCTTAAAGATAGATTGGATCATTGCTGCATTCATATTCCAAATTCACTCAGGATGTAGAGCATGATTTAGATCTATTAGGTAAAAAATATATATTTAAAAAAAAAAAAAAAAAAAAAAAAAAAAAAAGAAACAGAAACAATTTGAGAAGATATGTCAGAAGACTGCTTAGGAAAATTTTTAGTGGATCAGGATGGAATCTGAGCTCTTGGCTAAAATCCCTAATCAAGACTCTGTTTCTGCTACTAATTGTTTTTGGTTTGGTTTGGGTTTTTTTGGGGTTTTTTTGATGATTATGCTTGTATATGCCTGTCTTAAAAGACAGTTTACTAATAGACTTGCAATACATTGTAGGATTATGAGAGAAGTACCAAATATTCCACTAGAATATGATTTACCCCCACAGGCAAGACAAACTCTGGTTTCAAAGATGAAACTGAATAAAAGGGTGAAAGTATTGAAATTATTTTCAACACTTTCATGGGGGTAAATGTTACTGATTTACCAATAAGTAGAAATAATTGTGCGTAATTTAATAGAAATATAGAAGCATAAGAAATAGGGTAGTAAAATAATTTGTTCACATTTATTGCATTTTGCACCAGCAACCAACTGCTACTTTAAAATCCCCTGTACAGTCCTGGACCAAGGCTGAAGGGAGTGGTCATAATTAGATAGTGGAAACAGTTAGGATGTAAGTAACAAAGCACAAGATGATTTGTAAACTGATTTATAATACATACATAGGACTAGAAGAACGCAAGTAGTTGTCAAGGTCTAGAAATAATGGGAACTGAGGGAAGTGACCGTAACAACCTGCAAGTACCTGCCAAGAAACCGTGAACTTTAACAAAAGGTAATTCCGGCAGGGGGAGATCGCGACCACCAACTCATGGACCACCTACTCACATTACACCCCAGAGCCATTTCTAGACATTTCTAACCTTTACTGCGCAGAATCAGAAATAGGAGGAGAATATGTTAATAATATCTTGGAGATTGTATCTTTATGTATGCATACTTCATGAATACGTATAAATAAGTTCTATATAAGGTGTATGATTCTGCGTTGTTGGTGAGACGACTCCCATGTGCACCTGGCCGTTAATAAAGAAGTGTCTGCTTATGTACATCACATTGGTGTCGATAAGTTTTTATCCCGGTTTTTGGTGACACTATGGACTTCATGGAATTTACAGAAATTACTTCTGTAGCTAAAACAATCTCCAGATTCCATTCCAGTTTCCTTGTGGTGATAAATGTGATTGCAAGAACTTGGATGGCCTTCTTGATGAAAACTCCTTTGAATGTTATCTTGCTATGGTGAATACATGAAAATAGGCTATTTTGTGGTTCAGTCCCTTTTGTCCAGTCAATAACACTGGAAGCATAGCTGGTTTACCAAGTATTTCTGTAAATCTACCAGCTGCAACCACAGAATGCAGGGGAACGTTACAGTGTGTAGAGGGTTTTTTTTCTTTTTACAAAGATGTTTTTGATCTTTTTAACAAAGTTATATGTGTTTCCCCATTTGAAATAAGTTTCCAGTTTCGTTTTTCATTTTATTTTATATGATTGCTTTCTCTTACCCCAGAGAAACCTAAGCACCTTGGCTGTGAGAGACAACTATTTTGCCTGGTAAAATAATGTAATACCCAAAGCAGCACTTCTTGCTGCATGAGGACCTCAAAGTACTTCACAAATGTTAAAATAATGTACTTCAGAGTATCTAGAAGAAAAAGCAATTGTTCTTCACATCTTACAGAGAGCAGGAACTGAAATTAATGGTTATATGAATGTGTCCCCTTAAGACTAATGTATTTTTATCTGAGCATCACTGAATTTCAGCAAGTAACTGTGGTGTGAGGGTTTTTAGAATTTACTTTTAGGTTTTAGTCTTTACTGGAGCTGAGCATGTGGTTTTTAAGTATAATAAAGCTTTAATCTTGTAGGTATGTGTTCTGGCTTTACTTGTACAGAACCTTACATACATGTATCTGAAGCTGTACAGCTGGTGAGCGGAAGATATTGATAAGAAATCCAGATCTTCTGTGTGAACCTTTTGTCTGTACACAGTTCATTTTGCCTTTGCTATGAGCTTACTAGACTGTTGATTTAGACAGGACTTGTGCCCCTGAAGTATTACACTGATCTGTCAAGTCAGACTTGGAAAAGAGATGTTTTTTACAAGGCTGATGAATCTCTTTGTTCTGTTACCACTGTCTTGTTTGTTCGAATGGGACATGCCCCTCAAAGTAATGTCCCTCCCTTCCCAAATACTAAGGGGTGAGAAATATGTGTGAAATATTCTCTTCATCACCACACCCTACCACATCCCATTTCCTTCTGGGCAAATCTACCTGCCAGGTTTTCAGCTGTCATTGACAGTTTTGTTAAAGATGCTGCTAGGTGCCAAGAATATAATTTTAAAAACATCTTTGGCCAGGGCTGACACTGCTGCCAGTTCTTGGGTTCCTATCTCCTTCTCATAAAAGCTACTGGCTTATGAAGTGTTGACATAGGACCTGTCACAAGTATCAACAGTTTGGGTGTAGTAGGATGGGCTGGCTGTGGCCAACATGATCGGAGAGGATGGATCAGAGAGTGGCTTGTACAGCATCTGAAGTCAGCCCTAGGCGGTGGATAGCAACAAATCAAAAAGAAGAAGAGAAGTACAAGGGTGAAGAGAGGTAGTGATGAAATACCCTGCAGCACCCTGAGTCATTTGATTTACTTCTTGAGGAAGTAGATTAGAAAAGCTCCTGGTGTGTTGCCTCCAATTACTAATTTAAATTGAGATTAGAACAGGAGAGTATCCAACACCATTAGTTTGCCTTTAAACTTTCTGCATCTGGCAGTGTCTCCTGCCTGGTACTCGTACTCTCTTCAAATTGCAAAGAAAGCCTTCTGTGTGTGGCACAGGAGCAAGCTGGCAATCAGGTGCTCCTGCATGAAGACTGAACTTCTCTAAGGGGTAATATATCTCTAAGGTTCTGGGAAAGCATTTGCCTCCCTCTTTTTGCTATGGCACATTTTCTTGAAGTCCTTCCTTTCCACAGCAGTTATATATCCATGTGTACAGGAGGGGCTCTGAAGGACTCCAGGAAACTGTGACTGGGAGGTGCAGCTGCGGAGGAAGGAGGAAGCAAGCAGCTGATTCAATGTGAATGATAGAGCAAGCTTCAACTTTATTGAAAGAAATCACACCTTATATAAGCACTCTACAATAATCATGCATACTTCTCACAAATCTATTGGATAGATGTAATATCCCAGCCCCTTGTGGCATTTCAGGTATGTCACAACATCTTCCCTCTTCTGGCCTGCCTTTTTTCCCAAGGTTGTTTTTACCATCACACTCAAGGCCATAATGTACCTCAGTTTCTCTGTTAACATAACAGTCCTTTGTTAGCATAACTGTACCCTGGGTTTTTTCCTTTGTTTACCTCAGATGGCTGCAGTCAGCTCCTGCAGAGACCTATGGCATTGTTCTATAAGCCATTCTCCAACAATTCCCCCTTTTTCTTTTTGTGCAGGCTGCACAAGCATAAATTTACTAATAGTTCTTATTATACAACTATATGCTATTTTAATAATTACTACAATCAATAATACTATTCCTAGTCACTGCAATAAACTGTTAAAGGTACCCTATCAAGTACAAAGCATCCCATACTACCCACAATCAAGGGATATGACCAAGTACTACAAAATAAACAGTGAGGAAAATATGGAATAGAACACAATTAATAGGAGTACTAACATTCAGATCTGCAATTGCTAGGGAACCCTGGATACAGCGAGAGTTTAGAGTGCCCTTCCTCACAAGCCGGAAACCCTACGTGATGCATCCATCTGTAGATGAGGCATCCAAAGTCGCCGCAAGCAGGTCCAGCCTTTAAATCAACAGGCCAAAATAATTGTCAACTTTCTTTGAGCGAAAACATCTGATTTCATCCTCCTGTTGGGTTTCACCTGGAGCCTAGCCAGTACTCCAGGGGGAAAACCAAGGGAGTTTCTAAATAAACACTTGAGTTCTTAATTCTTAATATTACTAAACAAAGAAAGTTGAATACATACATTCTTACAGTATTTTATCCTTATTAATAACTACATTTTATCTAAACTACATCTTGCACAAGTGACTAGTAAGCCTATATATTTCATTAAGGAGTTACAATTACTGTTAGCATTTTCTCTTAAAAGAATTATCAAATGTAATGTAGTTTGTTCTGTTAAGTAGTAAACATTACTCAGACATTCTGCTTAAATGATCAGTCAAAGAGACCGCAAACTGTCTACACAGGGGCACTCACAGCACCCACAGCTGGATCCTGAGTGCTGGCTGCCTCTCACGCCTCAGGTGTGGTTGCACACACCTTGCCGGTGACCGTTAGAGACTGAGACCTGTGGAGACACAAGCATAACCTCTTCCCCAGGTTATTAAAGAAAATGGTCCTTCCCAGTTACCCCTTTCTAGGTTTTTACTAACACTTGAGCTTTGCTCTGGACTTCTTGTTGATCTGGTATCTGTGATGGAAGACGACACAATTTTGGTGACACCTGTAACACAGTGGAGATGTTTAAAAGGTTTGAAGAGATGGAGTCTTTCTGGTATTCAGGGCAAGTTGCAGTGATGTCTTTAGCTTGATGCCTTGATAAAGAAAACTGGTTTTGTATTTCTCTGGCATTCTGGTGGAAAAAAAAAAAATGCATGCGTTTTACAGCAGAGCAAATGGTTGACCTGGAGACAAGATCTCTCCCCCGTTTTGTTTTTGCAAAAGCACTTTCAAGGTTTAGCGTGTTCTTTCTACGATGGTTTATCCTGTGGGGGAAAGCAGTATACTTGTGATGCTTGTTACCTATACGGTGAAGATCTTGTTTTGCTTTCTCTGCAAGTACTTTGGGTGATGTCAGTGAAGGATCTTTTCACAAAATATTAAATGAGCTATGCAGATCATAATGAGTCAGGCCTACGACGGCTTTATCTAATTTATGGTTCCTAACAGTGTCTGTAAATCTTTTAAAGTCTTAATAGCAGTTTTAAGTTGTTGCAGGACAATACACACAGGTGATTCGGTTTACAAGGTTAGTGTCAGGGTGGGTTTCAGGGTGGGTTGTGCTACAGTGGTGATTAAGACAAATTTGATCCAGTTTGAGTTCCTCATTGAGTCATACAGTTACAACCCCAAAATATAATAGGGGTTTTCTAATATAAATGGGTGAATATTTGTTACCCAATTTTCTGGGCTTCTTACATGAATGAGATCCTTGCTTTAAATTGCTACAGCATGACACCAACCCTGAAAAGCATTTGAGGTACCAGAGCTAACAGCCAATCTGCTCACAGATATTATGGTCACATCTGCACCAGTATTTAAAATGCTTGTTAGCTCAACAGATATTTCAGTTTTAACGTGAGTACCTTTTACCAGAAATCAACCTTGTGTTACTGTTCTAGTCCAAAAATATTTAAGGGGTACCTGCTGATCCAAATCCTGAGTAATTGCGGCTTCTTGGTATAATATTAGGGGGAGCCGCAGTGAAATTAACAAGCTGAATAATTTTTTGATCCTTTTGTTACTGAACACAGGGGTACAGACCATAATTTTGATTTTTCTCTTCATAATCAGCATCTACGACCCCTGGTAAAACAAACAACCCCTGTAAGGTTGCAGATGATCTTTGGACAATATTTCCATTAGGCAGATGGTTCAGAGGTGCACTCTCCCCGCAGAGTATGCACCTAAATTCAAAACAACAATCAACACAGAATTACTGCCTCCTGCTAGAGGAGGTATTTCCCATGTAACACAGAACACTGAGCCCAAACAAATGGCAGCACCGATGACCCAGCGGGCGGCACTAGGACCCTGTAGTTCCTCGCTGGCTGCTCCCCTGGCCGGAGAACTCCGCAGCTGCAGTGGGCCGTGTCTCACACACACACACACACACACACACACACACACACACACAATCACACAACTACGCAAAGGAGCTCCTGACACTTATTACTCACAACATAAAATGACAAATATTACCAGTATGAAGACTCTATTAAGAACATATAAAGCCTGTGCTGCATAACCCTGCCGCTTCTGGCGGGGGGATGGTGCCGAGAGCGCAGTGC
>NW_020799092.1:30313165-30323764 GCF_003259725.1 Athene cunicularia
ATCACACCTTATATAAGCACTCTACAATAATCATGCATACTTCTCACAAATCTATTGGATAGATGTAATATCCCAGCCCCTTGTGGCATTTCAGGTATGTCACAACATCTTCCCTCTTCTGGCCTGCCTTTTTTCCCAAGGTTGTTTTTACCATCACACTCAAGGCCATAATGTACCTCAGTTTCTCTGTTAACATAACAGTCCTTTGTTAGCATAACTGTACCCTGGGTTTTTTCCTTTGTTTACCTCAGATGGCTGCAGTCAGCTCCTGCAGAGACCTATGGCATTGTTCTATAAGCCATTCTCCAACATGCAGCCTCAACTCATTTCTATTGCTCACTTCCTTGGAGCACTGTGGGCTTGGCTGTGAATTCCCATTTAAATCCAGGGCACCCTGGAAGAAATCGGAAAGGAAGCCAAACAACCTTGAGAGATACGGTAGGTTGCTGATGCTGCCATGATGATCTACTCAGCATTTAGACTCTCAAGACTTTCCTGAGGAAAAGACCACCAGGAGCAGAGCGCAGGCTGAGCAACTAAGGGCTGTCTTGTTATGGCCCAAGGCCCACAGGATGAACTCCACTTCTGAGAGCCTTTGATCATGGTTGTATCTGTGTGCACCAAAAGGGGATTCTTCAGTGAAGTCACCTTGAACAGAAGGGGTTTTCTGAGTTAAAATCATACGGGGTGATACAGAGAAATGATTACTTGTTTTGAGACTTACTTATTTATAGAAAACTGCTTAGCAACTTATTTACTTACTTATACCAAGTTCTAGTATAACTTACAGTATTTTTTAAATATTGCTAAGAATCCTGCTTGCCCAGACTGTTCTATGGAATTTTACCAAAGACTACTGTGTTCATAAAAAAAACCAGATCACTGTGAAAATCTACCAAGAACTATAATGTTCAGCAAAATATTATGCTTTTGTCCTTGGGGAACAGGTGTGCTCTAATTAGTTGGAGTATTGGTAATGAGTAAAGATAGCCATATACGGATGGTAGAAGTTCTGTTGGTTCTCTTAGATAAGATAGAAGGAATAAACCATCTGAAAAACACTCTGGTTATTCAAGAAATTGGCCAAGGAAATCTGCACATTCTCCGGGGTAAAAACAGGGTGAGAAAGACTACGAGCCTTCCTCCCAAAGATCCCCGAAGACACCCACCAGGAGGCAATGGGCAGGTGCAAAGAGAACATAAACTGTTGACACCAGTCTTTGGAACTAACCCAGCCTTACTCATGCATATGTACGTTTGTGTTATGTAAACCAATGAATATGTATATCCACACTTTATAAGTTTTTGGTAAAATGTGCAGTGGGTGTGCAAGCTTTGTGGAGAGATCCCCTTGCAGCCCGGTGCTTTATAACTCTATTAGTGTTGTAGAGTCTTTTTTCAGGGGTAAGGCTTACAGGTAAGCATGTAAAAAACATCACACTGCAGTCTGAGAAACAAACTGCAGTATAATATCACTCTCCCTAATTGCATGAAGAGGTACATTCTTAAAAAATGATGCATTTTTCTTAGAGAAAAAACACTGAGCAGAGCAAGGCCATGAGGTAGAGGCAAAACAGAGCTAAAAATTACTTTTTATTCTAAGAAAGAATCAGAAATTAGAAAGAAAAAAATAAGTTTATTCTTGGAAATTATAAATTGTCGTTGTGCAAAAGGCCATGGCTTTTAAAAGTTCAGAGAAACAGCAAGAATACCTGGTCTGAAAGTACAGGCATCTGGCACGAGTCAAAGAAAACCATCATGTCAACAATATCAGCCAATCTGTTCTGATTCTATCTAGAGGGATGCATTGGTTCATTAACACAAGCCAGTCAATTTTTTTTTCCCCTAGATTCTTAAAAGCTTTAGCAGGTACAAAAAAATAAATGTGTGTGTTATTCATTACCTTAACAGCAGGGCTGAATCTTTGGATCCATACTAAAGAATCTGCTGCTTGAGTGAATGAGAAAACAGTAGTAGTAGACTGTAATCTAATACGTGGGGAGGTGCTATAGGAGGCACAGGATAGCAGTGAATTTCACAGATAGGTGCCATGCCAGTAGCTCATACATTTGGCAGCTCTGAGGACCTGGCTTCTACTTCAGAGGTAGGAGCTTTCAGGAGAGGCTGTGTCTCCTCAACCTCAGCAGTATCTGCAGTGCAGTTCTTTGTTACAGTTTTTACCCATCTGAATCTTCACATCCTTGATCACTTGTTCCCAGTCTCTCTTAAGATCTTGGGAACTCTGGCCTTTGGTAAGTGAGAATAGGTGGAGTAGATGCACCTTTTCAGACAAAACAACCATGGCGAAGAGGACAAGACCATAAGGGCCAGTCCTGTGTTCCTGTGCTCGTTTAAGCCCTGCCAGGACCAGAGAGCACGTTGCGATTGCCCCTCCCGCACCAGCAGCTGGTGGGGCTGGAAGTTAGGCACAGACCCTGGGCTAAAATAAGAATAAATTTAATACAACAGAGTGATAGAACAATCTGAACAACAGTGGCAATGATAACAACAATAAACAGCGATAACAGTGAACAAGACAAACAATATATAGAGAAATACCGCAAATGGTCAGGGAACAAAGCCAACGCGTGGGTCCCACCACCAAAAAGCCAAAGAGAAAGTAAAATCAAAGTTTCCTGCTCCTGGACAAGATGTCAGCATGGTATGAATAACCCAGCTGGAGATCCCTTCCCCCTCTCTCTTCTGGGGAAACTTTTTACCAGCTCAGTCAGCTTCGTGATTGCATTGTCCTGAAATCCTGTACCTCTGGCTGGGCATGTTCAGCTTTCATTGCCTCCTGCATTGTGTAACGCTCTGCTGAGAGGACCGAGGAAAACAGCAGCCTCTTGTGAGAGAGGCAGCTGGAGGTGACATTTGGAAAGCAGTGAATTCTTGGCCCAGAGTCCTCTTGGAAATTAGGGGCCCTCAGGCAGCAGGACTTAATCACATCTTCTGGTACTTCAGCAATTACTCCATAACACTTGCAGAAGCAAATCTATTAATTAAAATGAAAGACGTTGATAAACTGGTAGAAGTTCAGTGGAGGGCCACAAGGGTGGCTGGGAGCTGAAGTACCCACCTGGGACCCCTAACTCCTAGCCACAGGTGTGCCACCTCATAGGTCAAGCAGCCGTTAGCTGTGGGCAAGCTGGTCATGTACCCGCTTCTCCTTTAAATGGGTCCTGGGTGGCTGGGCCAAGCAGGCCACCTCTGCTGGTGGCTGCTTCCTCTATGGACTGCGTGAGCTTTGTGTGTATTAAATGTTAATGTGTTAAAATGACCCAATCTGCAGAGGGTCCAGGTTAAAATACATGTTTGATCATAACAACACTACTTTGTCATCGTTCTAGCAAGGATCCCTGAAGAATCTGCCAGTCCCCATAGTGATGTGCACCTGCCCTCTGTGGTGAGGCTGAGGGAGCTGGGCAGGCTCAAACTGGTGAGGAGATGGCTTCGGGGGTCCTAGTGGCTGTCTGCCTGGCCCCATGGGGAGGTTAGGGAGGGGTGGATCCAGGTACTGTAAGGAAGTGTCTAGCAGGAGGACACAACACAATGGTCATAAATTGGAAGAGACAAAGTTCTGACTTGAGATAAGGAGAAAAAAAGTCACTGTAAAGACAAGAACAAGTACTCCAGACAGGCTGTGTGGATCTCTGTCTTTGGAGATCTCCCAGACTTGACTAGAAGACACAGAGCAACTTGGTCTTCATTCACTGTTGATCCTTGGCAAGATTCTCTGTGACTCTGTGTTTTTTAGAAAATATAAAAGTATATAGAATTCAAGCCAGCAAAGCAGGAGATGGGTGTCCCATTCCAAGTGTACTAAAAAAAAAAAAAAAAGAAAAAAATCCACTGAGATACGAGGTTTAGATTTTAGCCTGATTTTCACAGAAAGCATCTGAATCTTTCTCATTTTCCCCATTTTTCAGTGATAAGTCAGACTGAGTTTTGGCTACCTTGAGCCTTTGCTGTGGGGTTGGTCATAACCAAAACAGTTTTGCTGATCATGAAGTGCTGGGCTGGTGGAATGCAGACAGTGTGAACATAGAATCACAGAATCAACTAGGTTGGAAAGGACCCTAAAGGTCATCTAGTCCAGCCGTGTACTAGGCATATTTACACACTCAAGCAGGTGATACTACATTTTAATACAGTATTAAGAGATCCTCATAACAAGCATGAAAGGGTTAAAAAGAAAAGACACTATTTGCACTTTAAATAACAACTTTCCAGACTTTTCACTTTTCTGTTTTTCCTCTTAAAATTTTGAGAAGCCCAAATTGACAGCTGATTCCTTAGATGCTGCAGAAAGAGATTCTTGCTACAGTGATATAAGGCTGCACTTGAATTATACCTTAAAAATAAAAAATGACAGCCTCATCATCTTGTTTGATGTGGCATTCGAACTGAAGCTACAGCTTCCATGTCAAATGTTGATAACAAACTGATGGAAGGAGTGAAATTTCTGCACTAATAGGATAAACTCATGTCTGTCATGCCAAAGTGTTAGGAAACATTATGAGATCTGGATGAAATCTGCCAAAAACTGTACACCATCACTTTCTAAATACCCAGTCTTTAGTGGTGCGCTCTGGAGATTTTTAAATGCATTGACTTCATTAGAAAACAAAATAGATATATAAATAGATGGTTTTGGTGTGGTCACATTTTTAGAAGAAAGGGTTATTTTAGTTGTCATGAAACACTAATTCCCCTTTAGTGCATGTTTATATTAGAACATTAATGAATTTTTATACCAAAGCAGGCCCTCCTTAATTATAAATGGTAGATACTCTTTAGGCCCCAGAGGGAAGGGGGAAGATTGTGTGACCAGCATGAGTCCCGTGACCATGTGTGAAATTATAATAAAATTAGCAATGGATGGACAACAAATTGGAAGCAAGGTTACTGTAATTTGAGGGAAGGAGTTGCTGGAATTTTTTAGTGCCTAGTATTTTTCACTGAACTTCAAAAGCAGAATGACTGCAGTGAGTGTGACAGCCTCTATGTCATCCCCAAACAGGGGTGCTATAATAGGAAAGTGTCACATCTGTGTGTATACTACTCTGCAGCTGAGGAAATGGCTTTGGAACAGGTGTATTGTTATAATTATGCATGTCTAGGAAGGACCTATGGGGGCTGTGGGAGCTGCTTTTGGTCAATGGTGACTGCCTTGGTGTGAATCTCAGAACATGAAGATTGTTCCAAAAACATACAAGCTTAGAATACACCATATTTCTAGTCATCTCGCAACAGTGCTAGAGTGCTGCAAGAACCAGAGGCTACAGAGTGCTTCTGAAATCAACAGACACATTTTTACAAATGTGCTATTGCTGATGCTTATTTAATCTTTCAGCAGCTGGAGATGCACTGAAATGTTTAGACAGCAAATACAGCACAAGATTCTGTGGCTGGAGCTAAGTTAAGTTTTAGATTATCTCGTGTGTTGATCAGGTTATTATTTGATGATAATGTGGCCACACTCATTACATTCTCACTGCACTAATGCCTTCATCCCGAACTGTGGCAAGCTGAACTGGTACCAGTAAACATAAAGGCTGAATAAGGCTGGGAGGCTTTCTCCAATGTTATAGGAAAACCAACCAACCAACCATAACCAAACCAACCTCTACAAAAAATACAGACTGAGATACTTCATATTTTAGTCCTGTTACTACTGTGCAAAAGCAAAGGAAGTGTTTGTATTGGTCAGATGAGATTTAGGCTGTCTTTAAGGGGAACACCTTATGTTATGGACCCTTGTACATCCAGAGCAGCAAAGGCAGTTACCCAGTTTTGCAACACTGGAATTGAGAGTTACTGCTTTCCTGTCCATCGTCTTAGCAGCTGTCAATCTGGGGTGTAGTGAAAGCTTGTTGGGAATTTTCAGTTGGGATAGTCAGTTAAGACCATAACAAGGTCTTACAACTGTCAGTCTTCTTTGGAACAAAATGCTGTCTGCGAGTGTTGTCTTGCTTTTCTTGTGGTTTTTTTTGTTCAGGGGAGTATGAATGTAACACTTCTGGGAGGTGTATTTGTATTGTGAGAGTGGCATGTTCTGCTTCCCTGCCTGGGTTGGGCTAACCTTGCTTAACAAAACTGCCTTCTGGAGGAGTGTGGTTCAAATTATGAATATGAACAAGCTTTCTTAATGCATAAAAAGCAAATTTTGTATGTTTTTACTACAGATAATTTTTCAGTTATGGTAAAAGGAGTATTAATCACAGTTATAAAGGGAATATCGTATTATGTCTGTGTATCCTCCCTTTATAATAGCAGAGAAAATATATCTCATGAAAATATAGTTAACATTTTCCCAATATTTAAAATATTTGATATAATTATGATACTGCAAGTATTCTTCTCTGACTTTAACATTACATAGAGACATATTAGTCTAACTGGGTTCTTCTCTCAAAATATTCCATTGTCCTGCATTTCTTGGACTTTTCTGAAGAGGATTGATTTTTCACATCACTTTTGAAGCTAGTATATATAATAAAGAAATGGTTTTCAACCTTTATTTTCTACCTAGTGTTAATGCATGCGAGGAAATGTATTTAATACTATTGCTTTTTTGTTCTCTTCTGTTCTCTATATAAACCCCCTTTTTTGAATACTTACTGTCCTTTCTGATGTAATTTAGTTTTTGAGTTCTTCCTGATGAGAGGTAGCTATATGTCACTTACATGCCATGCTGAAAAGTACTGGCTAAGAAGAGCTTAGGTCATGAACAAGATTCTCTGATCTTTCTCATAGGCAGGTGTAAGGCAGGGGCTGTTTTGGAAAGCAGGACATGACTCTGCAGTCATATAAAGGGGTTATGAAAAGCTCGATAGTATCGATGAAGAAATATTAACAGTAATGTCATTAGGAGAGAGGGATGTTTATCTTTTAATGAAACCAATTATCCAGCCATCAGCTTTTTATGCATGTAATATCCATTCTTTAGGTTTTCTATTTTGTGTTAGGAGCTCTTAAATTTTTGTTTGAAAGTTCTAAATGTATATCCTGACATGCTGTATCCCATATGTGATCAGGACTTGCCTTTGGGAGCTGAGTGTATAGGGAACTAAAAAGACTGCTGGAAGCACCAATAATACCGTCATTGTGGCCTAGGAAAACTGCTTTTTATGAGAGCCTGGACTGTTTTAAATTTTAACTTTCTATATTTCGCTTTGCATTGAAAAGTAAGTGTTAAAATACAATGCTTTTTAAAGACTGACAATTTTTTTTCAAATGTGCTCCAGAGGTCATGGGTCAACCTGTAATGTGTACAAGGTATCACTCACTGATTGTTCCAGCATGGTTCAGCAAGGTCAAGGTGTTCAAGTGCTTTAGAGATCTTAAGAGCATTTATCACACTCAATACTCACCTCTAGAAGACATGATATATTACCATGCAACCTGTGATATGATAGCGCTTCCTGCAAACCAGAAGTGTTTATTTCATAACTTTCCAGGCTAGTTTGTTGCCTCAGGTTGAACTGTTGTTCAACTGACTGATACCCATTCAAGGTAAATTTCATCCTCAGGCAAGTGTCCTACTGCTCCATTAAGTTTACAGATATGTCCTTTTCCACATGACAAAGGTTGTTGTGGTTTGAACTGAGATGGTAGCAATACACCACATAGCCAGTCTCTTACTTCCCCCCCCCCCGCTCTCCCTGGTGAAATAGGGGAGGGACAAAAAAAGGGGAGAAATTGTAGGTTGAATAAAACAAACAATTTAGTAACAAAACAACAGTAACAACTGGAAGTCCAAACACATATTACACAACATAATTGCTCACTACCTGACGACTAGTATGCAGCCTGCCCCCAGCAGCAATCCCGACCACATGAAAGATCCCGCTGTGCCAATCGGAAAAAAGTAACTGAGAGAGCACGTCTCCTTTATACACTGAGCATGACATCACATGATATGGAATACTCCAATGACTGATCCTGGCCTGCACCTCCAGTTGTGCTCCCTCTCAGCCCAAAGAAAGTTAAATCTATCCTGGCTGGAACCAGGAAAGTGTCCACCCCTTATTCCATACCACTGACATCATGCTCAGGTTCAAATACAGTCTAAGGAATCACCACCCCTCTCATATCATTCCCTTAGTCTATGGATCATCCTTCCAAAATGTCTACTGAGTTCATTTAGTCCATAACTTTGGGTTCCATCTGTCATGACAGTCTTTAAGGCTGGAGGAATGAGGTGGAGTTGGCTCAGTCCGTGAAGCAGAAGGCTTTGGATGTGGCAGGAGGATGTTGCGGGCCACCATTTGCAATAACAGAGTTATTTGACAGTTCAATTCAGTGGCTATTTTCACCTAAAATAAAATCCCCTTGAGGCACACATCGGAATTCTCCATCCTTCTGCATTACCCACCAAGTGCACCCAGGTCCCTGCACAAAACTAATCCCACGCATGGGTTGACCTTTACCCAATGCAGGAGTAACCCAGACTGTCTTCCCCATCATATTTTTAATACAGACTATGGGGGCTTTTTCCCCATCTACTGTATGTAGGAGGTTTGATTGAGCAGGGCCAGTTTGCTTGACAGATCCTCTGGTATTGACTAACCAGGTGGCTTTTGCTAAATGCACCTCCCAGTGTTTGAAAGTTCCACCACCCATTGCTCTCAGTGTAGTTTTTAGCAACCCATTGTAATGCTCAATTTTCCCAGACACTGGTGCATGGTAGGGAATGTGATATATCCACTCAATACCATGTTCTTCAGCCCAAGGGTCTAGCAGGTTGTTTTGGAAATGTGTCCCATGACCTAACTCAATCCTTTTTGGCATGTCATGCCACCATAAGACTTTCTTCTCAAGGCTTAAAGTGGTGTTCCAGGCAGTGGCAAGGGACACGGCATAAGTTTCTACCCTTGTAAGTGCATAGTGTTTGCCATGCCGAGTTTGTGGGGGTGTGATATAATCAATCTGCCAGGTCTCGCCATATTTACATTTTGACCATCGTCCTCCATTCCAAATGAGCCTTAACCGTTTGTCTTGCTTGATCGTAGGACATGTCTCACATTCATGGATTACCTCTACAACAGCAGCCATGGTCACAAGCCCATCTCTTGTTGCATCTCTTCCCTGATGGCCTGAGGAGTCACGGGCCCAGTGAGTCATAAATTGTTCACCCTTATGTTGCCAGTCCAGATCTACTTGAGCCACCTTAATCTTAGCAGCCTGATCTGGCTGTTGGTTGTTCTGATGTTCTTCAGTGGCCCAGCTCTTGGGTCTACATGAGGTACTTTCATAACCAGATTCTCTACCCAAGCAGCAATATCTTACCATAATTCAGCAGCCCAGATGTATTTGACTCTCGCTGCCAGTTGCTCCGTTTCCACTGCTGTAACCACCCCCACAGCGCATTTTCCACCATCCATGAGTCAGTATAGAGACAGAGCACTGGCCACTTTTCTCACTCAGCAATATTCAAGGCCAGCTGGATGCCTTCCACCTCTGCGAGCTGACTTGATTCACCTTCTCCTTCAGCAGCTTCAGTGACCTGTTGTGTGGGGCTCCACATAGCTGCCTTCCACCTTTGATGTTTCCCCACAATGTGACAGGACCCATTAGTAAACAGGGCATATCACTTCTCATTTTCCAGTAGTTTATTATATGGTGGGGCCTCTTCAGCACGTGTCACCTCTTCCTCTGGTGCCATTCCAAAAATCTTTGCCTTCTGGCCAATTTGTGATCACTTCCAGTATTCCTGGATGGCTGGGGCTCCCTGTTCCGAGCCTGCTGTATGATTAATGCAACCCATTTACTCCATGTAGCATCAGTTGCATGGTGTGTAGAGGGGACTCTCCCTTTGAACACCCAGCCCAGCACTGGCAGTCGGGGTGCCAGGAGGAGCTGTGCTTCAGTCTCAATCACCTCTGAATTAGCTCGGACTCTTTCATATGCTGCCAATATCTCCTTTTCAGTTGGACTATAGCGGGCCTCAGATCCTCTGCATCCCTGACTCCAAAACCCCAGGGGCTGACCCCAAGTCTCCCCTGATACCCTCTGCCAGGTAGGGCCATTCTTCCCAGCTGCAGTGTAGAGCACATTTTTTTGACATCTTGTCCTGTCCGAACTGGCCCGAGGGTTAAGTGCATGGACTATTTCCTATTTAATTTGTTCAAATCTTGTTGTGGCTCTGGGCCCCATATAAAACCATTCTTTTTCTGGGTCACTTGATAGAGGGCTGACAATCTGACTGTGATTTGGAGTGTGCAATCTCCAGAAACCCACAATGCCTAAGAAATCTTGTGTTTCCTTTTTGTTGGTGGGGACATAGCTGTTATTTTGTTAATCACCTCAATTGGAGTCTGACGATGCCCATCTTTCCATTTTACTCCTAAAATCTGAATCTCCTGTGCTGGTCCCTTTTGGTATTTTCACTGCTGCACTGCAGCAGTAGGGGACTGGCAGTATCTGCTGCAGTTTGCTCTGGACTTGGTTTGCAGAGCCTGTGATGAAACTGTGCTCTGAAGCCCCTGAGGAATGGTGTTCCCAGAACTGCTTTTTAAAGCAGATACAGTGAGAAATATTGGATAAAGTTGTGTGTCCAGCACTTTTTAGAAGTGCTTTTTAAAATAATTATTA
>NW_020799092.1:30323814-30359095 GCF_003259725.1 Athene cunicularia
AGTATCCCTCTAACGTTGGTCATAATACCCGCTAACGACAAATGGGTTAGTGTGGTGTGCACGGGTTTCAGTCTGATCTTGATCAGTCACTTCTTGTGGATACAAATCAGAAGTTCTTCTCATAGCATTGTGAGCAAAGCCAACCCTTCTGCTCTGTTTGTGCACTTGATTTCTACAAACTGGAGCAGCATTTCTCCTAAAAGAACCCTGTTTTGTAGTTGTTTTTCCTCCCAACTCACGTACGCACTCTTCTAGGAGGTAGGTAGATTTTCCATCCCTTTTGCCTCATGTCTTCTCCATGGTCATGCAGGCGATGCCACAGGTTCCCCCATGGTGTGTACTGGTGCTCTTGAGTAGAGAAACGACTGCTCCTAATAGCCGAGATCCTAGTTGGTGCAGGTGGGGAGTAGGACACGTCCTCTTTAAATTGCTGGAATTCTTGAGATAATTTCTCTACAGCTGCAATGAGGAAGAAAGAGAGTCTTTCTTCATATTGTTGCAGTCAGTGAGCCAATTCTTCCACTGTTCTAGGTACTTGCCCATGCTACTCCACATACCCAGCCACTCATAATTCTCCAACCTTGTGGTAGATTTCCAGGTGGTACTCTTAAATAGTTGCTTAACCCTGGACAAAGCCTGAACCACATGCAGGAAAACGCTGGCTCTTAGCAGTAGACAACCATGTTAATGTCAGCATTCCAAGGATATTTGAGATTTGTGAAATTGTCAGACAGAATTGTAAATAGCCCCAGGGATGACAACTGCATTGTGTCCTAGATCAACATTACATAGTACAGCAAAAAACAAAATCTTAATGCAATTCTCACAGGTGGTGAGCAGTAGCATGGGCACTATGTAAAGCAAATGAGGGGAGAAAAACTTAAGGAGCCAAGAAATAAACATTATGACCTGATCTGTTGTTATCTCAACCCTTGTGCCCCAAGTTGCCACCAAAAATTACTGTCGTGGTTTGAACTCGGCCAGTAACCAATCACCACTCAGCCAGTCGCTTACTTTCCCCCCGCCGTCCCCGGTGAAATAGGGGAGGGACAAAAAAAAAGGGACAATTTGTATGTTGAGTAAAACAAACATTTTGATGATAGTAACAACAGTAAGTCCAAACAGGTAATACACAATGCAGTTGCTCATCACCCAGTGACTGGTATGCAGCCCACCCACAGCAGCGATCCCGACTGCACCAAAGATTCTGCCATGCCGATCGGAAAATGGAACTGAGAAAGCACATGTTTCCTTCATATACTGAGCATGACATCACATGATATGGAATACTCCAGTGACCAACCCGGGCCTGGCCCTCCAGCTGTGCTCCCTCTCAGCCCAAGGAAAGTTAATTCTATCCTGGCTGAAAACAGGACAAGGGGTTTGTGGTGTGTTGATTTTGCAGTCCTTGGGAAAAACTGTGCTGCATTGAGCTGTGTTTATAGTCTTCAAACAGCTTTCTCTCCATTTGGTTTTGCAGGAGAATTGAGCTGGTTTCTAGGGGGTGTTTCGGAGTGTGCATGAGTAAATTTGTCTATGAGTGAACCTGCCCATGACCTTTTCTCAGGATCTTGTGGCAAAATGCTATAGACGTGGGACTCATTTTATTTCATGGTACTTGGCACGATACCCCATTATTTTGATTGTGTTTGCTGCAAAATTCAGTGGGATCTTCTTGCAGCCAGTGAGGGCCCTTTGCTCAGATGTAAGCTTTATCATATAAGCAGCTTAAAATTCTCTTTAGAGCAAACAAAATCCCTTCCTGGCCTCTATAGGTTAGCATCAAGTACTAGCAGCTTGGGGTTAATGCATCCTTTGTCAATATTTTAATTTAGTATGGGCAATTTACTAGAGAACAGGCCAGCCTTATCAGTCAGTAACTCTATAAAGGTGGATCTGTAACAGCTCTGCATAACTGTAGGTCATGTCAGAACCTGAGATCCAGTGGAGTCATAGAGAAATGTGTCATCTTCCCAGTTTGGGTTTGATATTTACAGAATACGCTATTAGGTAGTACAGCATTAGTTAGATGGGGTCTTTCTACAGACTGAATAGCTAAAGATAGGGTAAGCTAGTGACTGAATTGCAGATGTGAACCAGAAGTACTGGGGAAACAATTCACTGCATGCTGAAGTGAAAGCCCTGACATTGTGAAGCAGATTTTTGTGGTGAGGCCTGCTATTGGGACTGTGTATGAATATTACAGAATTAAACCCTACTGTTTCATATGGAGTTCTAGATATGCTTCCAACAGTGCTTTTGAGCCATCAGTGTAAAGCATGTTCTCTTATCTAAATTCAGTTACTTTTCTTTTCCAGTAAACCTTTTTCTATGTTTCTAAGTATGCCAGCAAAGATTTGTGTCAGTTCCATCTGTCTTGTGTCATTCTCCCACCACTTAGATGGCACTTCCCACTTCTTTTGTCTTCTAGAGAGTAGTAAATTCTGGAAAAAAAAAAAAAAAAAAAAAAAAAAAAAAAAACAGCCAAAGAACAAAAAACCCCAACAAAACTAAGCTACACACTCAGTTAAAAATACATAGTCCTGATCGACTCCTTTCTTTTGCTCTGATTGTACCTGCAACATCTCCAGCTTTTTGGCAGTGTTCAGCATGGTCTTCATCAGCCCTGCCTGCAGTGCTGCTTCTGCTCATTTTATGGCAGCATTTGTGGAGAGGGGACACAACCTTCCCACTAAGTTGGCACTGGAAATCACTCTCTTCTGAGTCTGCCTCCAGGCAGGCTGGGCATTAGTTTCTTGTGCTGGTGGTTCTCATATTGCCTGTTCAAACTTTACTCCTATCAATAACTGATTGGACTATCTTAAACAGATCATCTAAAAACAGTCAGGTCATTCTATACTAAAGAGCATATACATGGAGCTTTACGATAATTCTTTGTCCAGCTGGTCAAATCCTCATTTTGCCAGACAACCCATAAAGCTACAGGTGAAAAATTTTTGTGAAGCTGTTATAAATAAACACCGGAGTTATGTTTTGCCAGCCAAGTTGTTGTCTATTTTTGAGACGTCTCGTGGGCGTTTCATCCCACTGAGTTAAAATTAAATTTGGCAAAAAAATCAAGAGTACAGCTATAAGTAACACCTTCTTTTCAGGATAGGGACTGCTGTCTGCACAAATACGCAGGGGCTTCAGCAAAGGATATAATTTTACATGCAGTATTTGTGGAGCTGCTGCTGCCTTGGAGGGAAAGTCTGGGAATGAAGGTGTGAGAGAAGGAAGTCCTGTGAACATCCTCATCCTTAGAGCAGCAAATTGCATTGCTTCCTATCCTTTCATCAATCCTGAGCTAGTTTTGCTCCTCCTGTCTGTCGTCAGATTATGAGGTGAGCATGGTGGCTCCCCTTTCCTAATCTTTTTCCTTTTCCTTTCCTGTAGGGAGCTCCTATGCAAAACTGCTGCATCAGCCCCACTGGCACGTCCTGCTCAGATGAGGGAGACAAGTGACTCAGATTTATAAATCCCCAATGAAGCAGACAATGGTGAGACAAGTCTCAAAGTCCAAATATTTATTAACTTTTCACAATGTACTAATTGGACACATAATTGGCTAAGTATATAACAAGTTGTGGCAAGCAATACAGTATGTCTTGCATTTCACTAATGGTAGTGAAGGAAAAGGGGAGAAAGGAAAGGAGGGAGATAGAGGGAATAAAGGAAGAGCTCACCAGTCTGGGTTTCTGTGTCGATCCCGCCAGCAAGGGTTCAAGAAGGCATCTGTCGTCTTTGCTTCACTGAACTCTACAGGTGCCCCTCCTCTCCCCCCACCTCGATTTATACACATTTCTGTAATAAACTATGGTAAATAATTTGCTAAGTTAAGCAAGGCGGGTGCTGTAATAAACTATCCTCCTCTGACGGGAGGAGATTGGTTAAAGTCAATGGCACAAGAGTATAAAAAACGCTGCTTTTTGGAACTCAGGGTGTGTGTGGCAGAGCTGCGGCTCTCCATGCACCCAGCGCTGCTTTGCCTATTGCTTCCCACCCTAAATTGATTGAACCCAAATAAAAATATATATTTTTATAAAAATTGGCTTTGTCTGATTATAACATTTCCCTTGGGTCCATCCCCTAGGTTGACCCACATATCTACATATGCCACATATGGGGAGAGGTAAGGTGTTTCATGGGATGATGTAATTAGCATGACCATGTTAGCCTTCATTAGCATATTGAGGGGTGTTAACTTTAATATGCATTTCATGGATAATGAAGCAAAGGGTCATTCACTGGACAGATGGCCGTTGAAATTTGGCTAGGTGCACCAGAGCAGAACCATTCTGTCCCCACAGGGCTCCCCCCTCCAGCTACATCCTGTGTTATTGGGGCAGCCTTATCAGCTTCAGCCTCCACACCATCCACCCCATGACTAGAGTTTTGTCTTGTGAGTGAGGCATTCCTTAGCTCAGAGGGCCTCTACCCCCCCTGCTGTTGTCTCAGGCTGTATTTTTCAGTCTGTGTTTCTCACAGGCCTGTTTTTAAAGCCGTCTTGATGCACAGAAACAAACTCTACAACTCAGACAGAATTATAAAGCAGGCATGTTTATTCCAGTCGGGATGCAAGGGGATCTCTCCACAAAGCTTGCACACTGTCTCTGGCAAGTAGCCAAATATTTATTATACCAAAGCATACATATTCATTAGGAAGGGCTGGGTTACTAATTACATTTAGTTCGGGGAATAGGTGTGATTATATAATTATTCAGTGGGAGAAGTACCTGATCTTCTTCACAGTGTCCCCTCTCTCCAGGGAGTCCAGATCTCTCCTTCCTAAATCGGCAAGATCATCCTCTCTAGATATCATCTCTGAGTCTTTTTGTTCAAGTTTAAGTTTGCCTAAATGCCCATTCAGGGCTTTGAATAGGTGCCCATTGAGGGCTTTGATTCTGCTATTGGTGAGTTGTCCTTTTAATTCATACCCCCAAGCTACCTGCTACTTTCTTATCATAGCCAATCCCCAAGCTATCTGGTAAACTACACTGAATCCACACAAGTCTGGACAAGCAGGATTCTCAGACAACGTTCAGAAGTCATCATATGTTGCTATAAGTAAATAATTTGCAAGAAAAGTGGTTATTTCTCTGTACCAGTTCCCTCCTTTTCTTTTACTTATGCAAATTCTTTTGCTATATCATGCCATTCCCACCTTTTGGCATAGCCGATGTCTTTTCCACTCCTCATAATGGTTGCTGGTATACTTGCATATCCACATAAATCACTGTAACATGCAACATATCAATATTCCTAGAATAACTATTAAAGCACAGGCTATAAAGAGCTCCTTTAAGCATGTTAGGTCTGGTAGCCAAGATGTGCATTTCTCCTATAGGTTTGTAAATCCTAATGATGTATTGTCCTGAGTTATTCAGTGTAGTATCTTTAACTGCTGCCATATTTGGGTCATATTTGTTTCAATTCTTTTACCTTGGTATGTGCAGCAGCATTGATTTATTATCAAACATACTCCTCCCTCTTTAGCTGTTATTAAATCTGAAACCATACGATTTTGTAAGACTACTTTAATTGTAGCCTAAATATTTACTATGGCCTTTTCTAATTCACTGACTCCTAATTGAGGAAAGAGCCATCTTACAAAACTATGATAAGCTGTCGGTCTTTTTATAAGACGGTTTTCTAGAACCCTACCTATCTCCTGCCAAGGGGTCCATATAAATCCAGGTGGGGGATGTGAGTGGTTATATATTTTGTCCTGGGGATTCACATATCCCAGGGTGCAATCCCCATCCCAATATTTAGGCAGAGATTTCCTTGCCCTTCCATCCCCACACAACCACCAGTGACCATTAGGGATACAGTCATAAGAATAGTTGAACCACAGTCTTTTCAGTATAGCTGGTGGACAATTGCTGTTAAGGGTGTCATGGAGGGTTTCTCTTTATTTCACATTTGGTTATATTTTTTAAAGGAAATCTTCCAAACTTCAGGGCAGTCTTATTATTTCGTCTGACAATGAATGGCTTGTCTAATATTTGCAAATCAAATTTAAGTGGATAGCCATTTTTGTTCTCACAAGAATGACTGGGGACTGATTCCTTAGGAGGCAGTGGGCTCTGGGAACCCCAACATATGGTTTCCCCTGAGGGTAATTGTCTCTCCTGTTGGCCAGGGCCACAACTAGTATCCATGTTCCAGATTATGGTATTCCCTGTGGGCAAAGTGGAGTTATTTAAACTATCGTGGGGCCAGCTCCATTTGTTATAAGATACTGGAATTCCCAAGAGTGGAGTCTCTAAATTTCCTCTGGGGAGAGCAGTGCATACCCAACGATTAGAGAGGTTAAAACTTTCTGCAACTGTTTGAATCATTTTCAGATAAGAGTTTTGATCCCATGCATTTATGGTCCCTACCCATAATCCAACCATGTTGATAATCAGTGTCCATCTTTCATTGGATTCGGAGTCTTAGGGGTCCAGTAGATTTTGATTCCCATTGCTGTTTTGGGGCTCCTTTGACTTGAGTGTGATGTATCCATGAAGATCATTCTTTAATCTTGATTTCTGTATGGGACATCAACAACACCTGAAATGGACCCTCTCACTTTGTTTCCAGAGGTGAATCTGAAAAAGATCTGCTATATAAAATCACCTGGTTTAATGTTGTGTACAGGCCCATCCAGACCTTGAGCTCTGGTCCCTAGGACCAATTTCCCACAGCTGTTCTTGTAGGCTTGTAAAATAATCAGTTAATATTTCATTCCTAATCTAACTCGATGTCCCCATCTGTATCATATATGGTCTCACATATACTATTTCAAGAGAACTTAATCCCTCCTCACTTCTGGGTTTGGTTCTGATTCTCAAAAGTGCTAAAGACAATGATTGGGGCCAAGGCAATCTGACCTCCTGACCTAGTTTTATTATTTGTAATTTAATTAAGTGATTCATCTTCTCTACTTGACCACTTGCTTGTAAGCTATATAGGGTATGTAATTGCCAATCTATACATATGATCGCTGCAAGTAATTGTTTTAACCATTAGAAGTTTGGTAACCATGAAGTAAGCTTGCTCCGTATTTCTTCAAAGCCTAAAGAAGCATTGTCCTTTCTATCTCCTGCAAAATATTTAATTATTGCAATATTATTCCTAAATCTACATTTATTTTTCTTGTTTCACCTATGTGTGTACAACAACTACAATTCACAACTGTGCTCAATCCCCCATGTGAGGCCAACATCATGTTTCACTGTCAGCACTTCAGATTGAGAAATGATTTCATTCAGTAACACTTATTAGTTCTGCATGGGAATGCATCTGGCCACCTGAGAAGGCATCTGTTAATACTAATAAGTACTGACACGCCCTTTTCTTGGGAGTTCAGAAAAATCTATTTGCCAGTGTTGTCTTGGACTATTACCTTTCCCTATAACTCCATTTTGAATCTTACATGATGTGTTTGGGTTGTGGTTTTTGTTTTGTTTGGGTTTTTTTTTAGTAAACAGCACAGTCATCTTACTGGGGTTTTTTTTAAATTTAACTACTTCTATAGAGCATCTGTTCCCCAATGTTTTCTTATGTTCACCTAAATCTAACTTCTATGGTATGTTAGAAGGTACTATTACACACCCATCTGGAATATGAAACCATTAATCTTTTTCTTTATTACCCTTTAGATCATTAATCAATTTTTGATACTCCTTCTGTTACTGAAAATCCGGAATAAGAACTTATCGACACCAATTTGATGCAGATAAGCAGACACTTCTTTATTGATGGCTGGACGTGTAGGGGAGTATTCTCACCAACAACACATGCCAGGCACCAGAACCATACACCTTATATAGAACTTACTCATACATATTCATTAAGTATTCATACATAAACATACAATTTCTAAGAAATCGTTAACACATTCTCCTCCTATTTCTGATTCTGTGCAGTAAAGGTTAGAAATGTCTAGAAATGGGTCTGGGGTGTAATGTGAGTAGGTGGTCGCGATCTCCCCCTGCCAGAATTACCTTTTGCTTAAGGACATTGTTTTCTTGGCAGGTACTTGCAAGCTGTTACGGTTACTTCCCTCAGTTCCCATTAATCCTGGACCTTGACAACTACTTGCATTCTTCCAGTCCTATACAAGTATTATAAATCAGTTTACAAATCACCTCGTGTTTTGTTACCTAGGTTCTAACCATTCCTACTAGACAATTATGACCTATCCCTTTGGCCTTGGTACAGGGCTGTACAGGGGATTTTAGAGTAGCAGTCGGTTGCTAGATTCAAAATACAATAAATGTTAAATGATTTTTACTAAAATATCTCTCAATTCTATACTTATATTAAAATCAAACACAATTTAATTTCAGTTGATATTAAAATCAGTAACAATTTGAATATTTAGGTTTCAAATCTGAGTTTAGGTTTGAAAGTTTTACCATCTGGGACCAAAGCTAATGCTATGGTTTTAATTTCTGCCACCTGCCTGGCCTTTCAATCTTCCAATTTCCTGTTCAGTATTACCGTTTTGATGCCCTCAACAATGCATGATGGCTACTTTTTCAGTGAGTTTTATGGCTTCTAGCAGCCTTAAAATTTCCTCCGCATGTTTTATTTGTTTTCTTTGTGCTGTGAATAATCATCGTTCTTTCTATACGGCACCATGAGCATGTACTACTCCAAAAGCATATTTCTAATCTGTCCATATATTAATCTTTTTCTCTTTTGCCAGTTCTAAAGCTCTGGTCAAGGCAATTATATCAGTCTTCTGAGCAGAAGTCCTTGATGGCAGTGGTTTAGCTTCTATCACTTCATCAGTGGCAGTCACATTATATCCTGCCTTACGGTTTTCCCTGTTTTATGAAGCTGCTTCATCCGTGAACCAGATGCCTTCAGCATTCTCAAGTGGTTCTTCTTTTAAGTCAGGTCTACTGGAGAAAATGGATTCCATGATCTCCAGACAGTCAGGGGTTACAGGCTCTGATGTCCCGCTGAGAAAAGAGGCTGGATTCACAATGTTAGTGGTCCACAGTTGGCACCAACCTGTCATCCCAAGGAAAGTTCAGAGTTCTTTTACCATTCTGGGTTCATATGTGCAAAAGATGGCCTCTTTCTATTCTTAGCTCTGTTGTTCTCCAGGAATCCTGAATCCTAAGTAGGTCACTTGCTGCTGGACCAGTTGAGCTTTCTGTTGAGAGACTCGATATCCACTAAATCCCATAAAGTTAAGCAAACTGACAGTCCATTGTACACAATCTTCCTTCATCCTTATAGCTATGAAAAGGTCACCTACACATTGTAGTAAAACTTCTCCTGGTGAGGGTGGGGTCCAGGCTTCAAGTTCCCAAGCCAATTGATTCCCAGAGATAGTGAGGCTGTTTTTAAAACCTTGTGGTAACACTGTCCAGGTTAATTTTTTTTTTTTTTTTAATTGTGTGTGTGTGTGTGTGTGTCTTGTTTGGTTGTTTTGGTTTTTTTTTCTCCCTGTATCAGGGTTTCCTCATTCAAAAGCAAATAGCTTCTTGCTTTCTTTTGCTAAGGCCAGGCAGAAAAAGGCACCTTTTAGATACAATACGGTAAATCATATTTGAACTCCTTTTAATTTAGTTAACAAAGTATAAAGATTTGTAACTATACGATATAGGTCTTGTACAATTTTGTTTATTGTCCTTAAATCCTGAACTAATCTATAACACTTGCCATCAGATTTCTTTTATAAGTAAAGACAGGGGTATTACACCCTGATTTGCATTCAATTAACATTCCGAATTGCAAAAATTTACCTTTTTTTTTTTTTTTTTTTTAATACCTATCTGATCTTCTGCACACAAAGGATATTGTTTAATCCTCACTGGAGCAGCTCCTGGCTTTAATTTGCTTTCTATTAATTTGGCATTCTTAGCCTTACCTGGTATTCTAGAAGCCCACACTCCTGGATATACCTGGTCTAGAATTTCTGTTGGTATTGTGCTCTCCTTTTCAGTCTGTAATAAAGACAAACTTTAAAGTTTGATTAATTGGTCTTCCTTTATTTTAAACTCAGTTCCTTTGGCACTAAAACCAATCTTTGTTCCTAGTTGTTCTAACAGGTCTCTCCCTAATAATGGTTTAGGAATCGAGGCAAATAAAGAAACTTATGTATACCTCTTTTATACTTTATAGGCTGCATAAAGAAAGCCTTTTCAGTCTGGCCAGTTGCTCCAACCACCGTTATAAAATCTTTGTCCATAGGTGTTAAACATTGGTTTAAAACAAAGTAAGAGGCTAGCTGTTTTCAAAACCAATTGTTTCTCTGTTTCTGTCATAGCATCAAGCATTACGTCTATATCTTTATAATCAGGGTCTTAGTTCAAATATTTTTGTATTCCCTTGTGGGTCATCCCAGTAGTTTGTCACTACCTCCTTCTAAGCCTCTAACTCATTCATACTAAAGGAGGCTTTAATTCGGGTTATTCTTCCCAGTCCCATCGCTTCTCTGAATGGGGCCTGTATAGTTGAACCTGACACTGGACCTGTTTTACGAGTCTGGGCAGTGATTGGAATGCTACCTCCCACCACCTCCTAACACAAAGGAGTTATCATCTTGAGAGAGTCACACATTAATATCCAGTTTTCCCCTTTTCTCTCTCAGGAGGCCATACCTTAATTAACAGAAAAAATATCACTATCCACTCTCCCCCCTATTCACTCTTAGGAGGTTGCACCTTAATTAGATGCTTTCTATTCCCCGAGAACCCTGTTCATGTATAAAGCAGGGGAGTGGTCCTCTCAGGGAGGCAGCACGTAAGTTCCAATCTGCCTCCCTGTGTTCTGAGAGGTCCCTCCCAACACAGTGCATACACCCTGACTCCAAACAACTGACACAGAATCACAGCCTCCTCGCTAAAGGAGACACCGAACAAACAGACAAGCAAGCAGCACCGATAACACAGCAGGAACGTGTTATAATCAGACAAAGTCAATTTTTATATATATATATATCTATATATATATATATATATATATATATATATATCTATGTTTTATTTGGGTTCAGTCAATTTAGGGTGGGAAGCAATAGGCAAAGCAGCACTGGGTGTATGGAGAGCTATAACTCTGCCACACGCACACTGAATTCCAAAAATCAGCGTTTTTTATACTCTTGTGCCATCGTCTTTAACCAATCTCCTCCTGTCAGATAGTTGTCCTGCTCTTTTCCATTGGGTCATTTGAGTTGCTTGAGTGCGTGTCCTCCTCCTATTGGGTCTTTCAAATGTCTCTAGGCCTTGGTCTCTTGGCGTGCTTTTCTCCTATTGGATCTTTTAAAAGTCTCATGATCTCATCTTTTTGGCAGGCTTTTCTTCAAACAGCAGTTACATATTAGCTCTAGGTGGGGTTTGAGACACGGTTACATTCTTCCAATTCAAATGGCCCACTTTACATTTTTATTGTTTAACATTTAAGTGTATCATACCCACCCTACCCAACCAAACAAATTAGTTAAAACAGTTTTTTACAGTACCTGCCTTGCTTAACTTAGCAAATTAGTTACAATAGTTTATTACACAGGCACTAGGACATGCTCTGTACTAAGGAATGTTAATTTGGCATGTCCATACACTCTCAGACCTTCATTAAAGAATTCCGTTACAGATTCTTTACACTATCTAAATTTCCACAAATTACTTGTATGAGCTTTCCGAACGCTCTATTCTGTCCCAATCTGACCAGTTCTTACAATCTTTACAATAAAAATCTTTCCCAAACCCAACCCAGACATAATTGTCACAAGTAAAACACTCAATAACAAAGATTGGGTAACATGAAAAATCCCGACAGGCGTGTATAGGACACCAGCAGTTGACAATAGGTTCAGTTAACACCATTACAGAGTCTGCCATGCGCTTTGTTCATCTCCGACCACTTCCCTCACGGGATAACGGAACTGCAGATCAGGACCCCACACTCGCTTTGCAGCTGGGCTGCATCTCACACATGCAAAACTATCACACAATCACACAAAGAGGCCTCTTACACATATTACTCACACAACATAAAATAACGAATATTACAAGCATCAAAACACTATAACAATTGCCAAGGTCGCATTTCCCAGCATAAATCATAAACCATGAGCCATTTTGCCATTTATCATTCACCACAGATTTACAGGTGATCAATATCTACTAAATTATTATAAATGGTACCAGATTTTACATTTGATGGTAACATGGCAATGCCACACCACTCCTATAACCCTGTACGGGGAGGACCCAGGTCGACCCAGGATACCGATGTGGCCAGAGTGTCGAAAGCCACCCATGGGCCCACCACCACTTGGGGACTCCAACCCCAATCCACTTAAACCCCAAATCCAGGGGTGAGCACACCAGCTCTTTACCTCACATAGGACGTCTCCTCACCACTTACAGGTCCCCCCTTTTCCAACATACCTGGTCCGCTGATGGATGGTCCTTGTCTGCCTCTGCTAAGATTGAGAGAGTGAGGGAGGTTCTCCAAAAAAGGAACCTCGGGGCGCCTAGAACATCCCCCTCTCAGCCGGTCCTGCAGCCAGACAGAGAGGGTCCCATCTGCGGTGCCAAAATTGATGTGCGGAAACAAACTCTACAACTCAGACAGAAATATAAAGCAGGCATGTTTATTCAGGCTGGAGTGCAAGGGGATTCCACAAAGCTTGCACACTGTCTCTGGCAAGTAGCTAAGTATTTATTACAACAAAACATACATATTCGTTAGGAAGGGCTGGGTTATTACAATTAGTTCAGGGAATAGGTGTGATTATTATAATTATTCAAGGGGAGAAGTACTTGATCTTCTTCTCAGTGTCTGCTCTCTCCAGGGCATGTGTTGTTAAGCAAAGCCCAGATGTCTCCTTCCTAAATCGGCAAGATCATCCTCTCTAGATAGCATCTCTGAGTCCTTCTGTTCAAGTTTAAGTTTGCCTAAGTGCCCATTCAGGGCTTTGCTTCTGCTATTGGTGAGTTGTCCTTTTAATTCATGCCCCCAGGCTACCTGCTACTTTCTTATCATAGCCAATCCCCAAGCTATCTGGTAAACTACACTGAATCCACAGAACAAATCTGGACAAGCAGGATTCTTAGACAACATTCAGAAATCATCATATTTTGCTATAAGTAAATAATTTGCAAGAAAAGTGGTTATTTCTCTGTATCAGTGACCAGTGGGACTTGCTGCTTGAGAGGTTCTTTGAGGTGTAGGGTGGAAGGAGAAACAGTGGCAAATCCTGATGCTCCCTCCTGACCACAAGGGATGGGGAGATCTGCAGTGGTCAAAGGGGCACCCCTGGCCCTCTCTTTTCCCCAAGTATGCTCCCAGAGCTTGGGAGCTCTGACAGTGGCAGGTCTCAACTTGCCATGGCTCTCCTGAAGGCACAGCTCATGCTTAACTCCACTTCTGGCACTGCAGTAGCTGATTGATAGATGGAGTACAGACAGAGACAGCCCCCAAATCTAGGTGCTGAGTGTCCTTTTTGGTCAGTGCTGCCAGGCATTTCTAAACTGAGTTACACCTTACCAGAGCTCTATCAGTAGGAGAGTTGTTTACATGTCTGCAAGTTTCCTAGACCCTCCCCAGCAGTAGAACCATTGTCAGTGAGTTTGTCTTTCTCTTTTGCTATTTAATATAATTTCTTTGAGAGTGTTGCTTTGTTATATATTGTTCTATATTAAAGGTTAACACCATGTCAATATGTAGAAAAAAATCAAGACCTTAATTGAAAAAAAAAACCCAAAAACATTACGGTGAAATCCTGACCCTGCTGTAAACAACATGAGGTGAACCATTGACTTCAAAGCAGCTGGCGTTATACCTGTTGTCTAAACCAGCATCAGCTCACCCCTGATTTTCCTTTGTGCAGACAGTTTCAATATAAATTTACTCTTCAGCTGACCATGCTGACTATACTAACATAAACTTCAACTAACTGACTTTTTAGCATATGAACTGTGGGCAGTTTATGGCTACACTGTGACTCAGTCCACATTTCAGTGCAAGCAAGCAAAGCTACGGAAGAACATACCTGATAGAGTAATCTGCCTCATGGTGCTCACTTGTGTGCAATGGGAATCCCAGGTAAGCAGGAACAGGAGAAGCTTTCACTCCACTGCCCCAGCCAAGCAGCTTGCTTCTTGCAGCATGGGCAGTAATTTCCCAGTGGCAAGAGCACAGACTGAAACAAAATTCCCCAGCACTTTGCTCTAGAGAAATGGAGGAGGCAAGGGAGGCACTGTGAGTCAGTTCTGTGACTAAATCATGCTTCCTGGCCTCCTGCTTCCTAAAGATATCCTCTGCTTAGTGTTGTTCCTTCAGGCACTTTCTAGCCTGGCATACACACCTGGCATTTTAATTAGTGATCTGCTTAGTTTTCCCCTTGTTTGGTGTTATGGGTTTCTTCAATAAATAAGATGAAAATATCTTGGAAGATTGGAATAAATTCAAAGCACAGAATAAAGGAAAGCCAAATGCAATTTAACTACAAGTGTTGTGTGTGAGAAAGTAGTATGAAATTACATGATTGCTGTGCAAACAGCTTCTGTCCCTTGTTAATAATCTTGAACTTGTACCTCTTCAGTATATTTTCTTCTTCTACCTAAAGCTTTTCTTCAGTGTTTGCTTTTGGTTCCCTATATTTTAACACTCTATTCTGCATTTGTTTCCAATATTTTGATGGAAGACCACATGCTTTCAATTTGAGAATCAGATGTCAGGGAAACAAAATGCCTCTGGTGTTGCAATGGCAGTGTGTCTTAGCAGCACCCTCCCCTTCCACTCTTGCGCTGACAGCTATTACATCACCTCAGACCCTCCCATGGAGCTACCCTAACCCAGATTCCTTTTCTTCCTCAGTGAGCAGAAACCAGCCACTCACAGTCCCACACAGTCTCTTCCAGCCAGAGCTCCCAGTCTGCCAGGCCTCCACTTCTGTGTGTAACACCACTGGATGTGCTGCTCACATTTGTAACCCTTTGAATATTTAGGGACAATGCCTCTCTGTTTAGGCTCCATCCTCTTTGTCTGTGTTCTCTTTGAAGATGCAAACATCTGCCTCTCCTTTTACTTCCCTCCTATTCTTCAGTGGCAGTTTTCATGTTTCTTTCACTGCTTAAATTGCTCTGATCCATCCCTTCTTGCTCTTTTTCTTCTTCAACACCTCGTTTGTGAGAAGTCTACTTGCCTGGATTTAAACACCACACTGAAGATATAAGACTTTGTGGTATGCTTCTCTGCTCGCTGTGTCTTTCTGATTTCTCCTGCAGTACCAACTAAATTACATGCAGCTAAAAATAAACATATTTAACTCCTCCTCAGCCCTTTCCACTCAACCAGAACTGTGCTGAGTTTACAGAATAGAAAGTTACCTTGGTTTCTGAAAGCACCATGTCATGTTTCAAGTAGATGTAAGATTTTAAAAGTTTCATCAACAGGTCTAGAGAGGACAGCAGAATCTTTGGGGTGCCTGGAAGGTCCAAACAATCTTTATGAAGTTCTTGGAAAAAATTGTAGAGCTTCACTACAGCCAGTTAAGTCTCTCTCGAGCATGCAGACCAGCATTTTAATGGACAGCCATAGCCAGAGAGCTTTCTTGAACAGATATTAAAAAAACCCTATCAAAAATAAAATAACCACCAAAACATCTTCTCAAAATGTAGCAACAAAACCCTTGCATCCTCTTTCTTGAAGTCAAAAGCCTCCCTGCTGTTCAGCACAGTTGTGAATGGGTATTTGTGTAGGGCATGTTAGTAAAGGGAAGGGGGAGGGAAAGGATAAGAAGGGGAAAGAGAAGGGAGAAGGGAAAGAAGCCTGGATGTGCCTGAGTGAGTGATAGTTTTCTGTTTGGTCAACTGTGTATGTATTTGCAAGATTGTACTGCCTCCAATCTTCATTTTAAAAAGGCTTGGAACATATAACTGAAGTTATTTCTACTGTGATTTTTGAAGCATAACGTATCCTGCATGAGTCAGAGAGGGAAAAGAAACTTTAGTTACCTTGTGTCTTTGTTATCCATTAGTTTTTGAGCTTATGTGCCCTTAGAGGACCTGACAGGTCCTCAACTGCAGTCTTTCTGGCCTTATCTATATGGACAGATATATAGATTTGAACTCCTTCACCTGTATCCTGAGGGACCAGACACTACCCAGTGTCTCCTGGAAAATGCTGCTACCCTAGAGGTACTTTGCAGTAGTTAATATGCAGGGCTGCCTCTGTGCCCCTCATTTTTCTTGTTTCAGACATGTGCTATGTTGAAAATGTCCCATCTTGAGATACACTCATTACTTTCCACACTCGTTACAAATCTCTACTGCAATTTGTTGTTAAGTTTACCTCTCACAGATAGAGCGGAGTGTGGGGAGCTGGAGCAGCACTTCACTTGCTCTCTTCCATGTAGGGAACAGAGAAATGTGAATGTTTCGAGGGAGTTGTGATATTTGACACTGATTTGTTTGGTAGTGTCTTATTTTGCACCTCCCATCTGTGTAATGCTGCTCCTGGGTGAGTGAGGAAGACTTGCACTGGATCCTTCTGTCATGCATGAATGTCAGTTCCTTTCTTAGCATGTTACCATGGCATCCTACCTCAGGTAATTTAATAAGGGAGAAGAGGCTATAAAAGGGATGTGTTCATAGTCTATTAACCCCTTCAGGACAGAGATATAAAAGAAATAAGAGAAACTACTGTGGACGATGTCTCTGTGTTGGATTCTTGTTTGCTCCATTGCTGTTACTCAGAAAGTTAAATAATCCGTGTGCCTTCCTAGGTACCATCATATAACAATCACCACAGGTAAATGCGTTAGTAGCCTGGCCCTCTGCCCCTTGAAAGATGAAAAGTGAAGCCCTGAGAAGAGATTAGGAAATGCAGGGCAACTCAGCTATACATCATGTTAACGTCTTAATTCTGTAGATCACCTGGGATATTTATTTTTAAAAGTTTCTTCTTTGCATTATACTCCCCAGAATGATACACCTAGTCATCCTGGAGAATCTGCTTTTGACTGTGATTGCTAAAGGCAGTCACATTTCTAGAACAGCCTGGTTTAGAGGGGTTTTGAGCTTGAACTGCTTGCTGATCTTACATAAGGGGAGCAACAATTGAATCTTCATAGTTAAGGCTGCACTACGAAAGTACTTAAAATAGCAGTCAAATCTCTCAATGTGCACTTTAAGTTTTGTCCCACTGCAGAGAAATTTTGGGGGGGGGACAATTGCATTTAAAAAACAATTTTTTCATTAAAGATTCACTTCACTGGCTTTACAGAAGAAACTAGGTGTTTCTAGATGCTCCTTATTAAAGATTTATCTTGTCTTTCCTCTTTTTGCTTTTTACTTTCTCTTACCCACAAAACAGTAGCCTTCATTTACTTCTAGCCTTATCTCTTCTTTGTGCATATTTGCTTTGAGATTTGCACATTAAAGCAGAAAAATAATGCATATCTGTTCTTTAGCATTCAGTTCTTGTAAATCAAGGATGGCTGAGGGATAGCTAGTTTGTGTGTCCTGTTGGCTCACAGCCCAAACTCCCACACTGAAAGACTTCTTTTTAATCAGGTAGCTGACTTCATTGTACCCCTTTTTTATTTGTGATGTTTCATAGAAAAAAAAAAAAAAAAAAAGCAATGGAAGGATACCAATTAAATTTCCCAGTTTATGATTGAAAATGCAGGAGCAACTCAAGCCTTTCAGAATCTGGCAAGACAGATGTGCTATTTCTCAAAGTAAGTCCGTGGTCTGTCTTAGCCACCGTTTGTTACATTGCTGCTGAACTCACCAATGAATTTTTGCATGTCCCAAGGGCTGAAGAAGGCAATTACAGAGATCCCTACCACCCTGGAAACAAAGCTACCCTCCATATTCAGTGAGGAACCTTTTTAAAATAAACTTGGTGATTCCAGTGGGAGAAATTAAGTACTTGTTAAGCAAGGGCTTTCTGATTGGTGGTGTCCTAGCCAGACATATCAGCAGGGAGAGATCAATCAAAAGACATTTTAGACTAGCCCACATCTGCTAAAAGAGATCAGAATCACTATTTCTGTGTGCATCACTCATGCCACATTAGGAAACCTTGTTTCTTCCTATCACTGTATCTAAGTAATTCAGAAATTAATGGAATTTTAATAGCCAGAGGTTGTCTTAAAAACAAAAAAAAAAAAAAAAGATGGTGACTTGAGGAGAAATCACTTTATAACTGTGGAGTTATAAAGTAGGTATGTTTATTCAGTGCTGGGTGCATGGGGGATCGCTCCACCACAAACATGCGCATCGTTTGCAGCTCCCGTCTGGCTTATATGTTACAAAACAGTGCATATTCATAGAACGCCTATACATATACATAGTCTACCCCCGCCTCCCCTCGCTTCTCATGGTAATCAGGTCCCCTCCTCTTGCGCCTGCGCAATGAGCTCTTCAAGCTCCAGGCTGGGGTCGCAAATTCCTGGGGAGTGGTTGTAAAGATGAAGTACCTCTTCTTCCTCACTGATGAACTTTTCACCTTGTCGCTCTGTGAAGCCTCAGTTGTTCTCTGGCTTCTGACCAGACTGCCAGGCCAGTTTGTGCTGGTGTTTGGGAAAATCTGTTGCTGATACCTCCAACTTCAAGTACCAGGGGAGACTTCTCTTTGGGCTAGAAGATAGTAGCCTAGCAACGTTATCAGCACCTGGTATGTCTTCGCGAACAGCCCCATACGCCTCCTTTTGGTTTTGGGCAAGTCTTGCACCATCAATCTAAGATTGTTTAGACTCCCCGTCTCATTCTCCCCTTTTCTTCTTACTTAGTAAATTCTTTTACTACTTATCTATTTACTTCTTAATCTATTTCCCTTGCCCTATAATATGTTAATACTATAAAGTGTCCTACGTAGCTTGCAAGTGTTTTGTAAGATCCATACATATATAGCTACAGTAAGGATCAACAAGATTGCTACAGATATTAATAAAACAACCACTAGGGTGAAGGGCTGTGTTTAAGATTCCAGTAGTTGTAGGCAACCTTTTTTATCCTTTCTCCATCATGAAAGGTTGTGAGTAAAGTTTCTTGCCCTTTCTCCTTGACTTCTTCCAGTATCCGATGTAAGTCTGGCTTTCTATATGACTTACATTTAACCCTATGGGGACGGGAAGTATCATTACCATAAGGCTGCTTTTCAAGAGGGAATGTGTAACCACTGGGGCAGGATAAGTGAAATCACACCCCAGGCTGATGGTGAAATTACAAATACAATAATTTAGATGCTGTATCAAATTTTTCTCTCACTAATTTATGGTTATTTTGTCACACAGTGTCCTTAAACATGCACATCCCTTTCCGGTATAGACAAGGGTCTTCAAATCTACGTTGGGACGTGCTTCAAAGTGGCAAATCTTTTGGTCAGTATCTAAGCAGGTGTCGCAGATGAAAGTGTTGACATGGTAATGATTTAGAAAAATTATCTAGATTTATTAATAACTAACAACTATTTGTCAATACAAATTAACTCAGAAAGAAAAGCGACTTATTCAGGTTCTAAAATGACAATATTCACTCTAACTTACTTAACGGTACCTTAATTTATAAACATATGTACATGCGCATACACAAGCCAGACATATACATACAGGAACAAAGGGGTTTGGATTTGGTAAAATGAACACAAAAGGGACAAGCACACAGGAACAAGGGTAAGGGTACGTACACACACACACACACACCCCCCAATAAACAGGTGAAATAGAAGCTAGCTCAAAGAAAAATTCCCTCTCGAGTTTAGAGCAAATACTCACAATACCTTGGCATTCCTCAACAGGCGATAATTGAGACTCGAGCGGGTGGACTTCGCCCTGGCCTTCCGTCTGGAGCAGACGACACCTTAAGGGTTTTGGTACCTGAGAGGCGTCCCAGCTCAGGGGAGATGCTGGTCACAGGTCCTCTGTGATCCAGGAGAACTCAAAGGGTCTCTCTGGTGGTCACAGTTTATAGGGTCCAAGATAACTGACTTTTGTCAAATACTATCTGGTGCCTTCCGGCAGTTGCACAAGAATTTGAATAACATGCAACCCTGTTATTGTTCCATCTGATCACATCCCAGGCACAGGTGTGTCAGGCCCTCAGGAGATGATGGGCCATTATAACCTTTTCCAAGCAATTGGGGGGGGCAGGAGCCAGGCTCCTCAAGGTTATCAGTCCTTATCTCCACAGACTGGTGTATGGCTTGGGGGAATGTGGATGGAATCACACCTGGCACCAAGCAGCTCAACAAGGAGGGCAGGGAGGGGTAAGAATTGCACCACCACAGCAAGTATCCTGGGTTATTAACGTATTACTTTCACATATAAATCCTTGTTGTTCTTTCATGATACAGGGTTCGACATCTACTTCTTGTAATTTATTACTAGTATTCATAGCCTAGGTCTTATGTTCGAAGAGGTACAGCAGAGTCACGTTCTAATTGATTCCAAGGCTTACAATGGGGTGTATGATGATTAATTTTGCATCATGTATTGTTAACAAAAAAGTCGTTACTGTATGCATGTCAGGCCTATAGGTGAAATTAACTATATTCCACCATGATTGTAACTTTGTCTCTGTGGCACTATCCCAAATTATTTTTCGAATTTCAGTGGGAAGTGTGCCCTTCTCTCTTTTTGTATACACTTCTGTTCCCTGCATCACTATAGTAGTTAAAGTTAAGGCTGAGTTAGTATTGGTTATACTCATGCTTTCAGTATACCTAATGTACGCCTAGGACCATGGCCATTTAGCGAACCTTTGACCGGGTGTCTGGGGAAAGGAGATTATTAAATTCATCGTGAGAAGCATAGTCTTCCTAGCTGAGTTTGTGTAACCTTCTATGGGGATTTGTGGGCCCTCTTTACTCAGGTGTGATGAATCCAGGATGAGTATTCCTTAATCTTGATGGCTGTAAACGTTGTGAGTAGCACTTGAAACGGCCCTTCCCATTGTGGTTCTATATGTCTTTTCTGTAAGACAACATACACATAGTCTTCAGACTGAATGTTATGTACAGGCCCATCTAAACTTCTACCTCGAGTTCCAAATATATGTTTTCCAATTCTATTGAGTTGTTTACTTAATACTATCATGTATGAAGTTATAGTTTTCTTCCCAGCATGCATCAACGTTCCCTTCTGTACTGCGTAAGGTCTGCTATATAACATCTCAAAAGGGCTCAACCCTTCCTTGGCCCTCGGTTTGGCTTGTATATGCAAAAGTGTCAGAGGGAGAGCCTGGGGCCAGGTCAGGTTTGATTTTTGCCCGAGTTTCACTATTTACTGTTTAATCAAATGGTTCATCTTTTCTACTTGGCCACTAGAATGGGGATGATAAGGAGTGTGAAGTTGCCAGTCTATACCCAGATGGCGACTGATTTGCTGAACTGCTTTCGAGATAAAGTGTGGCCCTCTATCGGAGGATATAGTTTCTGGGACGCCAAAGCGTGGAATTATTTCTTGTACTAATATTTTTGTCACTTCCTGGGCTTTGGCAGATCTAGCGGGGAATTCTTCTGGCCAACCTGAAAAGGTATTCGTTAATACTAGTAAATATCGATACACCCCTTTTCTTGGAAGTTCTGAAAAATCAATTTGCCGTTGTTGCCCCGGTCCATTTCCTTTTCTAATCTGGCCTACTTCTAGAGTGGGGGTATTCTTAGGATTAGTTTGGAGGCAAAGGTCACACTGTTGAGTCACCTGTCTTACTATGGTATACAAATTTCTAGGGCCTCCACTCCCCAGTGCCCTTTCCTGTATTATTCTCATACTAGGTGTCTAGCTAAACAAGAGGGAATTACTACCTTCCCTTGGGGAGTGCTGGCCATTATATGATCCTTCCAGGTCTGTAATTAACTTTTGATTCTCTTTAGTATAAGTAGGCTTACATTCTGGGATGACTTGCCCATCAGGAACTAAAGCTCCCTCCATTTTTACCTCTCTTTTGGCTGCTTGATTTGCCTCTCTGTCTGCCAGTTCATTTCCTTTTTCCAAATAAGAGTTCACCTTTTGGTGGGCCTTAACATGCATGATTGCCACTCTTCTTGGAAGCTGGACAGCTTCCAGTACTCTCAAAATTTCCTTCCCGTGTTTGATGTGTTTCCCTTGTGAGTTCAACAGTCCTCTTTCCTTCTAGATTGCTCCATGAGCATGAACTACTCCAAAGGCACACTTTGAGTCTGTATAAATGTTCACAGTCTTGCCTTGGGCTAATTCTAAAGCACGGGTCAGAGCGATTATCTCTGCCTTTTGTGCAGATGTGTTCGCAGGCAGTGGTCCTGATTCCAGTATTTCTTGGGTGGTAGCTACATCATACCCAGCATACCTCTTGCTGCTCAGGACATAGCTGCTCCCATCTGTAAACCAGTTCTCAGCATTTTCCAGAGGGGCATCCTTCAGATCTGTGCGGCTTGAGTATGTTGCCTCGATGGTCTCCAGGCAGTCATGTTGCACTGGTTCTCCTGTGTTTCCACTCAGGAAAGAAGCTGGGTTAATAATGTTAGTTACTACAATCTCCACATCATCTTGTTCTACTAATTCCGCTTGATATTTTAAGAACTTTTGGGGTGAAAGTCAATGTCCCCCTTTAATTTCTAATACTGCAGACACTGTGTGAGATACAAATACAGTAATTTTCTGGCCTAAGGTGAATTTTTGTGCCTCCTGTATGTTTAAGATCACTGCTGCAACTGCTCATAGGCATCTGGGCCAACTTTTAGCGGTTGTATCTAGTTGCTTGGAGAAATAGGTGACTGCCTAACGATACAGGCCTAAGTTTTGTGCCAGTATTCCCAATGCAATTCCCTGTTTCTCATGTGAAAAGAGAAAGAATGGCTTTACTTACATCTGGGAGTCCCAAGGCCGGAGCTGACATCAGAGCCTTTTTTAACAGGTCAAAGGCTCGTATAGCCTCCTTATTCCATTGGAGATTTTTCTGTTGAGTGGCAGTTAGTGCATATAAAGTTTTAACAAGCAATCCATAATTATAAATCCGTAGTCTGCACCACCCAGTCATTCCCAGGAACGTTCACAGTTCTTTCACTGTGGCCTCAGAGTCTGACAAATTGCTTCTTTCCAAGCTTGTCCTAAGGTTCTCTTTTCAGCACTGATTTCGTAGCCCAGATAGATCACTTCACTGTGCACCACTTGGGCCTTCTTTTTAAATACCCAGTAGCCCTGAAGTCCCCAAAAATTTAAAAGGCTTACCGTCTAGGTCACACAGGCTTCTTTTTTCTTGGTGGCAATTAGGATGTCATCTACATACTGCAGTAGCTTTCCCTCTTCAGGTGGAGTTGGGGTTTCAAGGTCTTTTGCTAGCTGGTTACCGAATATAGTGGGGCTGTTTTTAAATCCTTGTGGCATCACCGTCCAGGTCAACTGGGTTTTATGTCCACTCAGGATTTTCCTATTCAAATGTAAATATTTTCTGACTGGCTTCGAGGAGAGAGAGGCAAAAGAAAGCATCCTTGAGGTCTAAAACAGTAAACCAGATTAGCTCAGGAGTTAATTTTGTTAACAAAGTGGATGGGTTTGCCACCACTGGGTGGAGATTTATTTATTACTCTCAGATCCTAAACTATCCTATATGACCCATCGGGTTTCCAGACAGATAATATAGGAGTATTAAAATTAGATTTACACTCCTTTAATAATCCTATTTGTAAAAATTTTCTATAACTGGCTGGTTCCCTTCCCGATCTTCCTTTTTAAGGGGTATTGCTTAATTCTTACCGGTTGTTGTCCTTCATTAAGTTTTACCCCTACGGGTGAGGCACTCTGCCCTTCCAGGCGTGTCAGTGGCCCACACTCCGGGATACACTTCATTGATAATTTCCTCACTGACTTCTCCTCCTGTGGGGATACTAGTTAGGGACAAGCTCATGATTTGTATAAGTTCTTGGTTATTTACCTCCAGAGTAATCTCTCCATTGTTAAAGGTAATGATTGCTCCTAATTGTTCTAGTAAGTCTCTTCCTAGGAGCGCTTTTGTGGCGTTAGGCATATACAGAAATTTGTGTATGCCTAAATGTTTTCCCAGTTTATATTTCAATGGTTTGCAAAAATAAGCCTTTTCACTTTGGCTTGCAGCTCCCTTATAATCTTTTTCCAGGGCAAGCACTAAAGGATCTTGTGGTGGAACTAGTGCACAGTTCCTCTGCCACCCCGGGTGATTTCAGAGGGTAAAGAACATGTCTGCGTAAGACACCTCATCCTACTTCCCTTCCCTCTGTAAAAATAACATTAATTGCAAAAGCCTGTTATAGTCTCAGGTCCCATTTAGTGGCCATTTAGCTGCTTCTTCTAGTTTGTAAACTGGCCACCACTGGTTACAATATTTAATTGGGATTTTCTTTTTTTCCGTACTTCCCCTCCCTGCTATGTTTTTCCAAAGCATGAGTATGCAGTCCAATGGGCTTTTCTTTATAATTCTTCCTTGCTTATTTCCCATTATTATTCCTCCTTCCCAAAATCCTTTCTCTCCACTTATAGCGGTTTCTACACTGTCTTTTAACCTTCTCCCACTCTTCCTCCTTCACTTCCCAAAGTTCCGGTATCTTATGGCTTCTTCCACACAATAATTATCAACTCCCATCTTTCGACTGAGAGGTCTAACGACACTTCTTCCCAGCACTCTTCACACCTCGACCTCCTCTTATCAGACTCATAATACCACTTACATCAACAATCTACGCACTCTACTAATACCCAAGCTTGATGAAAATTACTAAAGGTAGGAGCATAGGAGCACAGAGAAATCAGGGGATTCTCCCACGAATTCGGAGAGTATAATCTGCTGGTTGTTCCCAGTCTGGTACTACCAGCTGCCCAGAAGGAGCTGTGTACAATCCTTCTAGCAGGTATAAATTATTTCCCCGTGCTGACCATTCATTCCTTCTACACAAGTAATCACTAGATTCTAACCCAAACCCACAGAGAAGGGATTCACTTTCCCGTCTCTGGTTCATATGTTTTCACAATGTTTTCACAAGACATACAAGGACAGTGTATTATTTAAACAGACATAAACTTCTCAATTGTTTTGCAGCGGCTGCCTCTCACTCACACAGCAGCGGCGGCGTCTCACTCACGCCCTGCCCCTGCAGGCACGCAGGCACGCAGACACACAGCAGCGGCTGCTCTCACTCACACCACACAGGCACACAGACACTTAAAGGGCCCACCACACTTTCCACTCATACCAGAAAATACACCAAGTTTAAACAATCGCCAAATCCGTTTGTAACATATATCATAAACCGTTAACAATTTGCAGCCAGTATATCCACAATTAGTGCACTATACAATGACCTGAAGCAAGATCCTGCAGGTGATGGTAATTACCAGTACTCTGCCCAAAATGCAAACTGCCTCTTATATACCTGTCATCGGTAGTTTGCCCCAAAAGATCTTACTCCTTTCCCACGTATTTCCAAAACAAAAACCAAATGGGTATACCCCCTCTTCAGGACTGAGCCGTGCGTCAGACGTCTCTGTGCGTCTTACCAGCAGCCCGTTACCCTTATAAACATACCTCTGTCCACGAGCCAGATGGTCCTTGTCTGCTCCCGCAGTGGACAGCTGGGAGTGGAGTTCCTCCGAGAAGAGCTCGGGGTGCACCTAGGACGTCCACCCTCCAGCAGTGTCCTGGCAGCTGAGCAGAGATAGGTCCCATCTGGGTCGCCAAGATGACTTGCAGAGAAATCACTTTATAACTGTGGAGTTATAAAGTAGGTATGTTTATTCAGCACTGGGCGCATGGGGGATCGCTCCACCACAAGCATGCGCATCGTTTGCAGCTCCCGTCCGGCTTATGTGTTACAAAACAGTGCATATTCATAAAACGCCTATACATATACATAGTCTACCCCCGCCTCCCCTCGCTTCTCATGGTAATCAGGTCCCCTCCTCTTGTGCCTGCACGATGAGCTCTCCAAGCTCCGGGCTGGGGTCGCAAATTCCTGGGGAGGGGTCGTAAAGATGAAGTACCTCTTCTTCCTCACTGATGAACTTTTCACCTTGTCACTCTGCGCAGCCTCAGTTGTTCTCTGGCTTCTGACCAGACTGCCAAGCCAGTTTGTGCTGGTGTTTGGGAAAATCTGTTGCTGATACCCCCAACTTCAAGGACCAGAGGAGACTTCTATTTGGGCTAGGAGATAGTAGCCTAGCAACGTTATCAGCACCTGGTATGTCTTCGCGAACAGCCCCATACGCCTCCTTTTGGTTTTGGGCAAGTCTTGCACCATCAATCTAAGATTGTTTAGACTCCCCGTGTCAGATGGCATTGCATTAAGGGCACCTGAATTTAAACTCCATCTGATAACTCTTTTTTACTGCTTGTCCTGATACTCTTCTATTTATTTAAATGGAGTTACTCCAGATTTTCAGTAGTATAAACCAGATCAAAATCAACTCATTGACAAATCTCAAAGGAGTAGAATTTTTTTCCCCAGGTCCCCATCAGCTCCCCAGTTAAGTGGATAGCTGTAGCCTTCAGAAGAAAAGCAAAGCTTTCAGATGTAGCATCTTAGACAGGAGTTTAGACTGGGAGATAATGTTAAAAATTCAGCTGCAATGTGCAGCCAGGATTAAGATGTGGATTCAGTTTTGATATTGCTGAACTTTCATATGTTTATACTCATGCGGTCAGCTAAACCTGGAAAAAAATCCTGAGACAAACTGAATTCTTGACATTCTACCCTGCCCCTTTCCACACTAAAATAAGTTTTTAAAAAATTGGTTTCCACCTAACTGAACCTGATTTGGAGCCCAGGTGCAGATCTAGATTTTCACTACAGATCTCCCACCCCCAAGAAGGGAAGCAAGAATAAAATAAGGTCTTTAAAGCTCTTGTTGAGGTCAGTCTCCCTGCAGTGGGCTGTACAGTCTGTCTGGCCCAGAACAGCTGTGGCTGTCATCCACTAGTGTAGTATTAAGACTGATTGCATCTCCATCCATGCAGTTAGCTGCTGTCAGTCTCAAATGTGGCAAGCAATTGGGGCAGAGTTTTGGCCTGGAATTAGCTGGTTTAACCTTGAATAAAGTGAGTAAATATATAGAGCAGCAACCTGGAGTTTGGTAACAACCAAATAACATTATCTTTAAAACTCTGTTTCAGCTTCCAGCTGGCACCTTTTGAGGGGCAGCAGCACAATTGCGATTGTGGGCTGAATTCTGGCAAAGTACCCAACTACCTGCACAGCTGTGAGTTATGAACATTGCCTTTCTCAGCAGCAAAGTGCTTTCTCTTCCTGGTTTCTTCTCATACTCATCTCTGGTACTTGTCAGCTTTTGAGCTAATTACAGCCTCTTTCTAGAAGGGCTATGGCCTTTTGTAGTTGCAACACATGCACTCTATCAACAAGGTAGGAATACTCTCTTGTGACTGTCTTGTATTGCTCTGACATCTTCCCCATCTTTGCATCTTTCTGGGTTTTGCCCTGAGCCTCCACATTCAGGTCTCCAGCATGTCTTTTCTGCAGCTCACAGAAAAAGAATGGGAAGATGCAGAAGGAAGCTGCTGTTGTATTTTTGTAAATAGATACAGGAGCGAGCAAATACTAGGTTCAGATGCTTTCAGACTTGGGAGGCTTTCACCTTTTGGCTTTCAGCTTTGTGGTTTGTGATCACCCCTACAAACAGCTTGGCATTAGAAAACCTCTTATTTCATGGTGAAAGCTTCAGGGAAAGCAAGAGGAACAGTAGGCTATTCCAGTGCCCGGCCAAACTGTTCATTTAACAAAAAAGGCAACAAACTGTGCCCATGAAGCAGGTCTTGGCCTACTGGGAAAAAAATGTGGCCTTTGGTATTGTCTCTTAATTATTCATGTTATGGTACCAGCAGGAGGCCCTGTCCTCCTCCAGGACAAGTCTGTAGCTGGCAGTTAGCGCTTTGTCACATTCAGTGAATACGCTGAGGTGACAAGGATCCAACTGTACTTTCAGCATTGCTGCTGCTTCTGGCTGCCAGCACACTCTACACCTCCGGCAAATTATTTCCTTTATGAAGAGTGTGTAGGCTGGTTTAATTAATTGCTAGTGGAGCAGATCTGATAACACAGAGTACACAGCTATGTTTGTTGGCATATTCTTAAGATGTGGGTAAGAAGAGCTAGAAGCAAAGTAAAAGTAAATTTCTCTTAAGAAGTTTCATGATCTAATGCATCTGGACAATGTAAGTTACAGTCTGGACTGAAGATTTATCCATCTTTGGTTTTTGTAATACTCTCCTTGGTATTTTTAGTGGCTCATACTCTTCTGTTGCTATCATGACATTTGGTTGGAGTTTTGGAGTAGTTTGCTGTGCTTTGTTTGCTGACTTGCATTTAAGTTCATTTGCATTCTGAAGATTTCAGACCACTTTAAAAATGGTCATTAAATATACCTTGGTAGGTCTTTGAAAAGTATTATTGATTGTATGCTTCAGATTTTAGATGTCCCATGGAATATCTCTGCCACAGAATACTAGCTAGGATTGAATCCTTTTCTTGCTTTCTCTTTTCCTCCTTCAGATTTACAAATCTAGACTCTCAAAGCCTATTCTGTTCTAAGCCTAAACTGTTCTCTTTATCCTTTGGATGTTTGGAGGCTGACAGGTGAATTAAAAATGAAAATTTAGGTCTGGCTTTAAAAAGATGTATGAAACCCGCCAAAAAGAGTATTATGCTGTAGAACCACTTTAAGAGCCCCTTTTATGACCAGAACAAGTAAACCCTTTCTGGTCTCTGAACAGTGCAATCAGAGGCAGTAGAAATAATATACAGTTGTCACTGATAAAAATAAAAGAAAATATGAACTGTTTTGTTTGGACAAAGAGTTAGCAAGTGAAACAGGTTTTTGAACTGCTGAGAAGTCTGTATACAGTAATTTTGTGCTTGACATAGGAAATGAAGAATGAAAATCATTATGTTAGTATCTTTCTCAAGGTACCATGAAATAAAACAAGCAAAATAGAGAGGGAAAAAATTAAATGCAATTAACAGAAGTTACATTATAATGAGACAAGGAATTAATTACATAATGAAAGAAAAATATTCTAGCTGTGTGGTAATATTTGTTCACGTTGTATTTGATGACTTTGTTGAAGAGACAAAAATAATTTTTTCCCAAAATTATTCATAATAAATGTTTAGACAAAAGATGTAAATTATATGGAACCAGCTACTGAGTCAGACATGGACACAGTACTGCATCTTAGATGGCAAGGAGAAATAACATCATTCTTGGCCTTTTGGCTTTGTAGAACCTCAGAGATGCTGAGTCTAAATAAAAAGCTACAAACAGGAGGCTTATAGCTTACCTCAGAACTAAAGGGAAGCAACAATTCTTGTGCAGGGACTGACGTGCGGAAACAAACTCTACAACTCAGACAGAGTTATAAAGCAGGCATGTTTATTCCAGCCGGGGTGCAAGGGGATCTCTCCACAAAGCTTGCACACTGTCTCTGGCAAGTAGCCAGATATTTATTACAACAAAACATATATATTCATTAGGAAGGGCTGGGTTATTACAATCAGTTCGGGGAATAGGTGTGATTATTATAATTATTCAATGGCAGAACTACGTGATCTTCTTCACAGTGTCTGCTCTCTCCAGGGAGTCCAGATGTCTCCTTCCTAAATCGGCAAGATCATCCTCTCTAGATAGCATCTCTGAGTCCTTCTGTTCAAGTTTAAGTTTGCCCATTTGGGGCTTTGCTTCTGCTATAGGTGAGTTGTTCTTTTAATTCATACTCCCAAGCTACCTGCTACTTTCCTATCATAGCCAATCCCCAAGCTATCTGGTAAACTACGCTGAATCCACAGAACAAGTCTGGACAAGCAGGATTCTTAGACAACATTCAGAAATCATCATATGTTGCTATAAGTAAATAATTTGCAAGGAAAGTAGAAATTTCTCTGTATCAGGACCCAAGTTGAAGGACATTTCTTCCATACATTTTCCCCCAGCTAATATCCCATTTCCTGTCAGTTCTCTGCCAGAGAGCTCATATAGCTGACTTCAGCAAGATAGTCAAGATTCAGATTTCTATTTTCCAAGTGCAGCTTGCTTTGCAGGAAAACACAGACATAATACATCATTATTATGTATATATTATATATATACATTATGTATATGTATATATATATATATAATATATATATATATATTATATATACATCATTATAAGATTCAGCTGGTCCTAATAGCCCCATATACATGCACTCCAGGAGAGCTGAATGTTACTTTCCAACCCTGGGGGAGTCTCCTGAGACTATCCTTCAAATATTTCTATTTATATATTTATTTCAGTTTATGGTAGAACAGAATGTGAACAGGTCAGCAAGCTACCATGCCACTTCCTGCATGGGTTGTGGTTCATGAGCTGTTGTGGTGGTGCAATTCTTACCCCTCCCTGCCCTCCTTGTTGGGCTGCTTGGTGCCAGGTGTGATTCCATCCACATTCCCCAAGCCATACACCAATCTGTGGAGATAAGGACTGATAACCTTGAGGGGCCTGGCTCCTGCCCCTCCCAGTTGCTTGGAAAAGGTTATAATGGCCCATCATCTCCTGAGGGCCTGACACACCTGTGCCTGGGATGTGATCAGATGGAACAATAACAGGGTTGCATGTTATTCAAATTCTTGTGCAACTGCCCGAAGGCACCAGATAGTATTTGACAAAAGTCAATTATCTTGGACCCTATAAACTGCGACCACCAGAGAGACCCTTTGAGCTCTCCTGGATCACAGCTGGCCTGTGACCAGCATCTCCCCTGAGCTGGGACGCTTCTCAGGTGTTGTCTGCTCCAGACGGAAGTCCAGGGCGAAGTCCCCCTGCTCGAGTCTCAATTATCGCCTGTTGAGGAATGCCAAGGCATTGGGAGTATTTGCTCTAAACTCGAGAGGGAAATTTACTTTGAGCTAGCTTCTATTTCACCTGTTTATTGGGGGGGGTGTGTGGGTACGTACCCTTACCCTTGTTCCTGTGTGCTTGTCCCTTTTGTGTTCGTTTTACCAAATCCAAACCCCTTTGTTTCTGTATGTATATGTCTGGTTTGTGTATGCGCATGTACATATGTGTATAAATCAAGGTACCGTTACGTAAGTTAGAGTGAATATTGTCATTTTAGAACCTGAATAAGTTGCTTTTCTGTCTGAGTTATTTTGTATTGACAAATAGTTGTTAGTTATTAATAAATCTAGACTATTTTCCTAAATTATTACCGTGTCAATACTTTCATCCGCGACAAATTGGCGTAGTTGGCAGGATGACAAGCAAAATCACCGAATACTTGCAAAAACACGGTATCCAACCAAATCCCAACTTCCCAGAGGATTGGGCTTATAATAATTGGCACAACTGGGAAGAGGTAGAAAAACAGTTAACTAATGCCAGAGGCGCAACTAAATTTGGAAAAAAAAAAAAAAAGGTATGATTTGTAAGATGTTGGGAGTGTGCCTGGAAGCTGCCTGTCATGAACGACAGAAGTTTAATTGTAAAATACAAAATTTACAAAATGAGATTGCAGAGCAAAAATCCACCAATCTGCTGTTATCAATTAAAATAAAGCAGCTGCAAGGGCAACTTAAGGAATCCCAATTGAAACAACAAAAACTGGGGGAACGTGTTGAAATGATACTAATGCAGTGTCCAACCCCCCCTGATATCATTCAAATCAGAAGATTGATTGTGTCCCCTGAAGATTGGGATGGTAATATTTGGAGCAATACACATAATGACGACTCAGACAAAAATGATTTTCAACCGCCTGAGTCTCCTCCACTTGCAGTCAGACCAATTATTAAAACAGAAGTAACAACAGGATCTCGGGGTGGTGTGAGAAGCTACACCACCAAAACAACCCCTTTTGATCCGATTCAAATAGCCAATTTACAAGATCATTTCGGCCATAAGCCAGGAGAAACTGAAACTGAGTACCTATGGAGAGTGTCTCTAAACGGGGGAGATAGAATTTTACTAGATGGCGATGAAGCCAGTGAAGTTATTGGGGTCCTGGTGTGGTTTTGGATGCTGGTCCCAACCCCCCAACTGACCCCCACTCACTAACAAGCAGAGTGGCCTATTGGGCTGGTGGCATTGATGTGTTAGAGAGAGGAGAACCTCTGTTGATACCTATCAAATCTCTAAATGACTTCTCCGCAGCTTTTACAAAAGCTATCTGTATCTGTTATAAATTGAGACCACAATGGATCATAATCCAATTAAAATTTTATTAATTATAGCAAGTAGAATATGAGCAAAGACAGCGCTGGACGACAGGGGAGTCTGCGCTCCGCCAACTGCCGTGCTGAGCAGTTCAAACAGTCCCTTTTTATACATCTTTACTTCCGTGTTCATGAAGTAGTGGAGGTACTCTGCAGGCTTCAGTTGTTGTTAGGGGGTCGTTTTCTGCCTCCTCACTCATATGTCCTTATATGGGGTTGTTTGTCCTGTTTCTGTCGGTTCCTGGAAATCTGGCGGTTATCATGCACAAGCGGTATCTGGTTTAGTTTGTGTAAGCGATTGCGGTTATCTTACCCTACACAAGCGGTGTCTGGTAGCTGTTTGCATAAGCAATTTCATATCTTTTGTTGCCTAACCTTTACATTGATCTTAACATAAATCTTAATAAACAATACCCTAGTCCATAGTTTCTCACAATCCCCCCTTTTTCTTTTTATTCTATTATTGTTTATTAGACGCTATTTTCATCTTCGGCATTGTAAGCAATCCTTTTTCCACAATCTTGACATTCTTTATAACACTCACAATAATAGTTTTCGCGTGGCATAGTACATTCACAATAATCTTCATCTTCATTAATAGATATAGTTTCATATTTTTTTTGGATTCTGTGTTTAAAATAAGCAACTTAGCTATTTCGAACCTTTCTTTAATAAAATGTAAAATATAGCGTAATAGACAAGGCCCAAATATGAGTCCCAGAATCAACATAAGTGGTTCTGCTAAAGCAGACAACAAAGTGGTTAGCCAAGGTGAAACATTAAACCAGTTTTCATACCATGACCTGCCCGCTTCATGATCCTTTCTTTTATTATTTTGGAAAAGCTTCCTCTATCTGCTCTAGGTTCCCAATATCTAATTCCCCAGATATGGCCAATTAACTATATGTCATCCTCTGGTTGTTTGACTTTAATTTCTATTCTGTTGCATTCTGATGGAGATCTATATCCCCTTACGGACCCCCAGACCCCGGAGCCATCAAATCCATGCTGTGGTGGAATGCAGCCTGGGGGTCTCCAAGTAATGTTTATATATTTATCTCCTACCTTTGACCAATCTGAGGCTATTGTCTCACAACCCCAATAACCGCAATAAAAATGGCCTGGATAATTACAATAACTCTTTCCAGGATTGGTAGCTGGGCACACATAGAATGCTTTAGAGTTGGCTTCCGTCTCCTCCCAGCCTCTCTGGTTATCGACAGGAATCAGTGAGACTAATTGCACAGTAAAATTCCAATTTCCCGGAGAGGTCTGATTTTGTATTAATTTAGATTCCTGTAGGTTATATAGTTTCCAGAGCATCGGCTCATGGGGGTTTCCATTTGCTTGGGTCATTATTAATAACAAAACTAACGGTATACCAAGAAGAAAGGGAGTATATCAATCGTGCCAATTTAAGTATATTTTTACCAATCCTGGGGAAGTTCGGCCATGGTTGCTTTTGCATCCCATTGTTCTGGTTCTTTTCTCCACAGTTTGTTCCTCCTCTGCCTCGCCCGTTGACTTGGTTGCTTCGAGCCACGGGGTGTACCATCTTCTTGGCAGCAAGGGAATTCTTCAGGAGAACAGCTGTTTCGGGCTTTCTGCCTGTTTATATAGGCTTCCCACATTGCAGCCTTAACTAATGGGACAAAGCAAGACACAGTTAGTACTTCCCTTCTGCACTTTATAGCCAAGATTTCAGCTACAAAGGGGACTGGTTCGTTGGAATGGTAATAATATTGAGGGTTTATTCCTTTGGCAAAAATTTCCCACCACTCATGGGATTCTTGAATAATTTCTTGTTTAGACTCTAATTGTTTTAGTTTCCACTCAGTGAGAGTTCTTTGGATTTTCCAACACTGTGTGCAAACTCCTATCGGAGGGTATCCACATTCACAGTGTGTCCATCATTTATCCTGGCATACCTTACACCTGAAACAAGCAAATGGATAACAATTGCAGTTCAAATTATTACACCTAATTCGTATATCTAGAGTGCTTATATTATTTACATCAGCATATCTTCTATATTCAATATTGTGTGGCTGCATGAGTTTAACAATTCCCTTTAGCACACTTTGTACACTTCCATATATAATATACAAAGAGAGAAATAATTATTGCAAATATAAACAACAATACACACTTTATACCAAAGGATAATGTGGCAAAATAATCAAACAAAGTTTCTATCATTACGTTATCTTTTCAGGGTTATCTTGGTGTCACCTGGAGTACTGATTACTTTCCAGTGGGGTCTCGTCACTGGGCCTTTAATGCAACTAGCATGAGTCCATCCACGCTCAGCAGTCCGGACAGCTGTTTCTGTTGTAAGCAAAACAAGATAAGGTCCCTCCCAATTGGGTTTTAGGGTTTCTTCTTTCCACGTTTTCACCAATATCCAGTCCCCAGGTTTAAAATTGTGAATTTTTAAGTCCAACGGGGGTCGTTGCACAATCAGTCCATGTTCCCAAAGCTTGTTACGATGTTCTGCTAATTGTGAAACATATTCATTAATTACACGATCTCGAATTAAAACATTTGTTTGTGGACTTTCAATTCTATAGGACATTCCATACACCATTTCAAACGCTGATATTCCTACATCTGCTCGGGGTCTGGTTCTGAGAATTAATAGTGCCATGGGTAGGCACTTAATCCATGATAATTTGGTTTCTATCATTAATTTAGTCAAAATAGTTTTGATTTCTCCATTCATCCTTTCAACTTTTCCCTAACTTTGTGGATGCCATGGCGTATGGTATTCCCACTTAATACCCAAGCTTTCTGTTAGATCTCTAACAATTTTTGACACAAAGTGTGTTCCTCTGTCCAAGTCGATTACATCAGGTACTCCATATCGAGGTATAATGTGTTCAAGTAATACCTTAGTAACTTGGTTAGCAGTTGCCTTGAAGGTAGGAAAAGCCTCAACATAATGTGTTAAATGATCCACCATTACTAATAAATATTTGTAACGCCCTACCCTGGGTAGTTCAGTAAAATACACTTGTATGTGTGAGAAGGGTCTATATGCTGGGGAACGTCCTCCAAGAGGTTTTTGTCTCATGTTGTTTCGATTAACCTTTTGACAGGTCTCGCAGG
>NW_020799092.1:30360811-30367964 GCF_003259725.1 Athene cunicularia
TTAGGGGTACAGAAATATATCCAATCACAGGTTGAGGTCCCCCCATGGGCATTTCCCTCAGAGGATACATCTGAGCTGCCCCTTTTTGACTTCTAGTCACGCGTCTAGGAGGAGGGGGAGACCCTTGTTCCGACTCTGGTGGGGGGGTAGGCGCTCTGGGGACCTCTGGAGGGGCTGCGGGAGCAGGAGAAGGAATGTAAGGAGGGGGGGTTAGAAGGGTTTCATCTAACTCTTCCTTCTTTTTCTTTTGTTTAGTTTTTACTTCATTCAGTGGGTAAAGTCTAGCTCCCAGTCTTTCTAGCCACACTTCCGTATACTGACTCTCCTCCAGGTTAAGGGGTTTTTTATTATTAACCCAGAGGTTTAATTGCTGTCTTACCCAATCTTCTTCTGACCCATAGACTGGCCAAAAGACATTTTTAGAAATCTTCTTCCCTCCCCATATCTTAGTACAATATTCTATAATTTTCTGCTTATCTTTTCCTAGTGTTCCAGGGAAATGTCTCCAATTGTCTAAGATATATGCCAGAGGGGTATTCTTAGGTACAGTGGGTACCCTTCCCATGGGAGTCGAAGGCTTGCTGCCCTTCGCCCCCATCTTCTGGAATATCCACAAACACACACTCGCTCGCTCCCCTTGTTCCTGGCCCAGTCCCTCGCGGGAGATGGGAAACGCAGTACTTAAGAGTCCACACTCGCTTGGTTCAGTATATCGAACCTCTCACCCGTTATATTCCAGGAAAACCAATCCCACCCGAACGGCAAACCCGCGAACAAATTCACAATATACTTACGCGTCCTGCGTCTTCGTCCGGACTCCCGTGCACAGAATTTTATGGGATTTTACCGGTTTCTCCTTTGCTCATTATTCTAGAATTTAGGTTCGTCGGTAAGGTTGAGGTAGGCTGTCGGTCGCGGGGCCGCGGATTGCCGCGGGGCGCCTCCCCGGAGGACAGAAGCCCACCGTTCCTTATCCGAGTCACGGCACCAGGAACTGTTATAAATTGAGACCACAATGGATCATAATCCAATTAAAATTTTATTAATTATAGCAAGTAGAATATGAGCAAAGACAGCGCTGGACGGCAGGGGAGTCTGCGCTCCGCCAACTGCCGTCCTGAGCAGTTCAAACAGTCCCCTTTTTATACATCTTTACTTCCGTGTTTCATGAAGTAGTAGAGGTATTCTGCGCATGCTTCAGTTGTTGTTAGGGGGTCGTTTTCTGTCTCCTGGTGGTCGTTGAGGCTGAAGTAAGAAGTCTTCCTCATAATTGACTCCTTGCTCCTATGTCCTTATCTGGAGTTATTCTTCATATTTCTGGCTTTTCCTGGAAACCTTGGCGTTTACCTTGCACAAGCGGTGTCTGGTTTAGTTAGTGTAAGCGATTGCGGTTATCTTACCCTAAGTGGTGTCTGGTTTAGTTAGTGTAAGCGATTGCGGTTATCTTACCCTAAGCGGTGTCTGGTTTAGTTTGTGTAAGCGATTGTGGTTATCTTACCCTACACAAGCGGTGTCTGTTAGCTGTTTGCATATGCGATTTCATATCTTTTGTTGCCTAGGCTTTACATTGTGCTTAACTTACATTGAGCTTAACATACATTTAACATAAGTCTTAATAAACAATACCCTAGTCCATAGTTTCTCACAGGTCCATTGTGATTATTGATATCAAAGATTGTTTTTTCAGCATCCCTTTACATCCCGAGGACAAAGATTTGCCTTTACCGTGCCTTCTGTGAACCACACTCAATCAGTTCACGTTGGCAATGGACTGTACGGCCTCAAGGTGTGAAAAAGTCACCCCTGTCATTTGTCAGCTGTACGTGGCCAAAGCCATCGCAGCACTGAGAGAAGGTAAGACTGACCATTATGTGGTACACTATATGGATGACAGTATTAGCAGCACCTACAGAGCAGCAAGTGGAACATCTGTCCCAGCGTGCCAAAGCCTTGTTGCAAGAACATAATTTGAGCATTGCCGAGGCAAGGATCCAGTGAGGTACGCAATTACAATATCTAACTGTAGCTGGGAACGACATAAGTCCACAACCAATAGCTCTTGCTCCACACATTGCCACTCTACATGATGTTCAGAAATTAGTAGGAGCCCTGCAGTGGCTCCGCACCTTTATCTGTATTCCTTTGGGATTTATGCAACCCTGTTATGGATTGCTGAAAGGACAACACTTGTGGGAACCAAAGAAACTCACAAAAGAATGCCAGGACAATTTAGCACTGTTACAAACTATTTTATGACAACAGAGACCTTTGCAGCGATGGGATTCAAAACAGCCAATCATAGCAGGTGCTTTATTTCTGATCATGGCACAATAGGCATCCTATTTCAAGGCACGGATGGCAAGCCCGCGCCTTTGGCCTGGGCTTACCAAAATACCAACAAGGCCGCCTTTGTTACCATAGTCGCTGTTATAGCAGACCTTATCGGACGCCTACGTAATATGACCCTTCAACACTTTGGAAAGGAACCTGACACAATACTCATCCCTGGAAGCAGCAAGTATGGGATGACATAGTTATGCTTTCGGAAGATTTACAATGTGCCATCTTTGACTTTCCGGGCTCCATAGTAACTGGAAAGGGTCTGCAATGGGTTTCACACTTGAAAACACTTCAGCTACAACTTACACCACCTCTAGTCATGCGCCCTCTTATTGGCACAACACCCTTTACAGGTGCCTCATCACAATCCCAAACAGCTGCAGTCGTATAGAAAGCTGATGGACACTGGCAAAAGAAATTGTGGACTCAGATTGACAGATCAGTACAATGGTTGGAAGTCAAAGCTGTCCAGATGGCACTTCAACAGGAAACAGAGAATCCTATTAATATTGTTACAGACTCTTTATATGTTTATAAACTGGTACACAAAATGATAACAGTAGGATTTGTACAGACAGAAGCGTCAACTTTATGATGCTCTACAACAACGCATAGGGCAGGTCTTTCTTACACATGTGAACAGTCACCAATCCCTACCTGGTCCCATTGTCAAAGGCAATCATAACGCTGACCAGGCGGCTCGGGATGTATGGTCACTAGATGCTGCAAAGCATTTACATGCCTTTCTACACCTCGGAGCAAAAGCCTTAGCGAAAACACGTCATATTTCTCTGTCACAAGCAAAAAACATAGTGGCACTTTGTCCCTACTGTCAAAAGGGCCCGTTGTGGGAAGCAGGTGTCAATCCAAGGGGTCTCTCTTCCAATCAGATATGGCAAACTGACATAACAGAATGTGACCTATTGAAACCAAATAAATACCTCATAGTAACCATCGACACCTTTAGCTCTACAATATTAGCCACGATGGCTCGCAAACAGCCAGACACATTATTGCTCATTGGGAGGGTGTCATTGCCTTATTAGGGAAGCCACAAGAACTCAAGACAGGTAACGGCCCTTGTTTCATCGCTAAACGTACCAAAGAATGGTGTGCATTATGGGACATCAAGTTACTACACGGCCTTTCTTACAACAGTCAAGGACAAGTAATAGTGGAACGTGCGCATCGCACCCTAAAAGCAAAACTACAACAGCTTGGGGAGGGGGAAGGTCATGAGGGGACAATACCCATAGACCGACAGCAGACTCTTTTGTCCCGCGCCCTTTATGCTCTGACTTTGTTAGAGGCGACGAGTCCACACCTCCCCTGTGGAAACACTTTATGCCAACCCAGGTGACAAGAAACTCTCCCTTGGTTCAGATCAAGGAACCGGGAGCGATGGCGTGGGAATCGGGCTGGTCGCTGAGAATGTTTGGGCGTGGGTATGCAGCAGTGGAAAAGGATGGTTTAATTAAATGGATACCTGCACCATGTATAAAACCTGAAATACCCACTTCTTCTTAAAAGTTTTTGCAGATTTTCTGTGGCCTTTGGCTACTTAGATCCTTTGCGAGACGAATCATCTCGCCCAGACCTAACATATGGGTAACTATAGCAAATGAGACGGGAAAAGAACTCTTTTGTTTATCACAGGTTAACACTATTGCCCAAAATATTAATTTTGGTGGCAACATCGCAAACATTTGGGAAGGTTAAGTTAATGGATGGTGGAAAGGTGTGGTGCAAATAGAACCGTTTTCGTTAATAACCTGGAGAAGAGGTTACGCTTGTGTGTTCACAGGTCACAGTCCCTGGTGATTACTGACAAGGTGTGTGCAACCACACCTGAGGTGTGAGAGGCAGCCAGCACTCAGGAGCCAGCTGTGGGTGCTGTGGGTGCCTCTGTACCAAGTGTTCGCAATCTCTTCGACGGAATTTTGAGCAGAATGTCTGGATAATGTTTACTACTGCGATAGAACGAACCACACTACAGTCACCTTAAGGAAATATTTAGATTTACTAGTCAATAGTGGAATATGTAGTTTAGATAAAATGTAGTTATTAATAAGGATGAAATGCTGTAAGAATGCATGTATTGAACTTTCTTTGTTTAGGAATATTAAGAATTAAGATCTTAAGTGTTTGACCTTATTTAGAAACTCCCTTGGTTTTCCCCCTGGAGTACTGGCCAGACTCTGGGTGGAACCCAACAGGAGGATGAAATCAGATGTTTCCACTCAAAGAAAATTGCCAGTTATGTTGCCCTGTTGATTTAGAGGCTGGACCTGCTTGCAGCGACTTTGGACGTCTTACCTACGGATGGACGCATCGCGTAGGATTTCCGGTTTGTGAGGAAGGGCACTCTAAATTCTCACTGCATCCAGGGTTCCCTAGCAATTGCGGATCTGAACGTTACTATTTTATTAATTAAGTGTGCTACTTCATATTTTCCTCACTGTTTAGTTTATGTAATTAGTCACACCCCTTAATGATAAGTAGTGAACTTAGTTTATCTTTTAATTAGTAATCATGACTGCTGTATTGTTTTAGCCTTCTGTGGAAGTATTCTAAGTGTGTTTTGGTTTTGAAGTTTGACTAACCCTCGATTGAGACAGCTCTCAGACGGGTCTTGCGGGCGCTGCTGCGAAACAAAGAAAGGGAAGATCCGGAAGGCATCGGTCTTATACAACTTCTGACGCATGGTCGAAAAAGCATGGGGAGGGGGAAGTGTAGGGGGAGGCGCTTGGAAGATCTCGCGAAGTACGGGGAAAACAGGAGGCACATGAAAAGATCTCGTGATGCACGGAAAGTACAGGGAACTAAAGATCTCGTGATGTACAGAAAGGGGTATATAAAGGAATTGCGCAGTTAATAAATCGAACAGAGAGCATCCACCATATTGATGTCTGTGCTCTCTTTTCCCGCGAAGGTTAACCTCCTGCAAGGGTTAGCTGTGGTCTGAGCGCCTCTTCCTGTGGCTTAGCAGATGGAAAAAAACAGCTAATGCCTTCCCACAACAGTGGTGCTGGTTCCACCATGGTGGTGGTAGTGGTGGTTCCTCCGTGGTGGGGGTGGAGATGTTCTTGGTTCCTCCACAGTGGTGGTGGTTCTGGTGGTGGTTCCTCCAGGGTGGTGGTGATTATGGGTCCACAACTCTCGTGTCGTGGGGTTGGTCATGGGTCCTGCATGGTGGTGGCACTTCTGGTGATGGTTCCTCTATGGTTCCGGGGATGGTGGTGTTGGTTCCTACACAGTAGTTGTGGTTTTCCACAGTGGTGTTAGAGGTGATGGTGGTGGTAGTTCCTCCAGAGGGGTTGTGGTTCTTGTGACTGGTAGTTGTTACTCAGTGGTGGTGGTGGTTTTTCCAGAGTGGTAGTGGAGGCCTTTGTGGTGTTGGATCATCCACGGTGGTAGTGGTGCTGCTGCTGTTTCCAAAACAGTGGTGGTGGTGGTGATTCTCCCATGGTGGTGGTTCCTCCAAGATGCTGGAGTGGTGGTTCCTCCATGGTTGTGGTTTTGGTGGTGGTGGTTGTTCCTTCATGGTGGTGTATGTCTCGGTGCTTATGGCGGAGACTACATGGTGCGTGTGCTGACGGTTGTGGCGGTGGTAGTTCCTCCACGGTGCTGGTGGTGATTCCTCCACCATGGTGGTAGTTCCTACACAGTGATAACAATGCAGGTGGGGTAGTGTTGGTGATTACTTTATGGTGTCTGATGGTGGTTCATGCTCGGTGAGAGGGTGTTGCTGGTGGTGGTTTTTGTGGTGGTAGCTTCTCCATGGTGTTGGTGGTTCCTCCATGATGTTGGTGGTAGTGTTGGTGTTGGTTCCTCCACAGCGGCAGTGGTGTTGGTTCTTCAGCATTGGTGGTGGTAGTAGCTGTTCCTCCATGGTGGCTGTGCAAGTAGCGGTTCCTCCTTGGTGTGTCTGGTGGTGGTTGTGGTCTTACCTCTACTGTCATCTATGTGGTGGTGGTGGTAGAGGCTGCTCCACAGTGCAGGTGGTTGTGGTGGTCTTGGTGGTGCCTTCATGGTGGTGGTGTTGATGGTGGCGGTAAAAGCAGTTTTTCCACAGTACTCTTCGTGGTAGTTGTCATCTTTCCTCCATGGTGATGATGGTGGTGGTCATCCACCACAGTGGGTGTGTTCTTTCCACGGTGGTAGTGTGTGGGAGAGAGTCAAGTTGACATCGGCCTGTCAGCCCTGCGCAGCCCCTGAGCAGCAGCAAGGCTTTGATGAGGAACAGCCCTGGGGAGAAATGTCAGAAACTGCCGAGCTGTGCCGAGGTGTCAGGGAAAAATGAGGGACAGCTGCCACTCTGAGCTGTAGGAAAGTCCTGAACAGTGAGAAGTTACCGCCGCGTGAACAGCGCCTGAGCCAGCAGGGGATTGGTCTGCACAGCGTGTGAGAGTGGTCTGGTGCTGACAGGAGAGAAGGCTGAGAGCTATCTAATTGCTTATTTGCTCATGGTGAAGTAAGAGCTTTGGCGAGAGCATAAGTATGTGCTATTGTAATAATAAAGGGTCTTACCCTCTGCTCTTCATGGAGAGTCGGTGCCCCGGTTGCCACAAGCCTGGATCCAGCCTCACCTGGACTCCTCTCTGAGGAGGAGTTGAGAAAGCAAGGGGATCTGTTCTGAACCTCGTGTCTCAGCGGGAGGTCTTCCTTACCCTTTGTCCCTCTGCCATTAGGCAGAAACCATTGGCCAAGTCTGGGACTGAGACTGAATCTAGCTGCATCTAAGCTCCACCAGGAGTTGAGAAAGCAAGGGGGTCCATTCTGAACTTTGGGACTCAGCGGGAGGTCTCCCTTA
>NW_020799092.1:30368014-30369444 GCF_003259725.1 Athene cunicularia
GCCTGTCGCCTGTTCAGACACCAGTGACCTCAAACCCGCCGACACAAACTCCGGCTCTGCCCCTGCCCTGTCAGCTGCTCAGACAGCGGGGACATGATAAGCACCTACACATGCCGTGGGCCTACTCCAGTACTGGAGTTTAGTGTTAGGTTAGGGTTTTAGGATTTGTTTAGGTTTAAGGATTAGGATTTGTTTAGGATTAGGATTAAGTTTAGGATTTGGTTTGGATAGGGGTATGGCCATCAGGTTACACTAGGCTTAGGTTTGGTTAGGGTTTAGGTTAGGGTTAGGTTAAGGTTTTAATGTTAGGGTTTTAGTGTTAGGGTTAGGGCCATCAGCTTTAGGGTTAGGGTTAGGGTTAGAGTGATAGTTAGGACTAGGATTAGGGTTAGTGCTAGAGAAGGAATGCCAAGGAGAAGGGTCGGGGGGGGATGGTGTCCCTGGCCTTCACCACCCTTTGCAGCCCTTTCAGACCAAGAATGGATGTAGTGGAGGTGGTTCCTCCACGGTTCTGGTAGCCATGGTGGTGATGCTGGTGGTTTTTCCACGGTAGCAGTGTTTTTTTCCACATTGCTATGGAGGTTGTGGTGGTGGTGATTACTCCACAGTGGTGGTTGTCATAGTGGTGCTTCCACCCTGGTGGTGGTGGTTCCTCCAGAGTTGTGGTTCCACCATGGTGCTGGTAATGGTGGTTCCTCCATGGTGGTGGAGGTGATGTTCTTGGTTCCTCCACAGTGTTGGTGGTTCTGGTGGTGATTCCTCCAGGGTGGTGGTGATTATGGGTCCACAACTCTCGTGTCGTGGGGTGGTCATGGGTCCTCCATGGTGGTGGCACTTCTGGTGATGGTTCCTCTGTGGTTCTGGGAATGGTGGTGTTGGTTCCTCTGCAGTAGTTGTGGTTTTCCACAGTGGTGTTAGAGGTGATGGTGGTCATGGGTCCTCCAGAGGGGTGGTGGTTCTTGTGACTGGTGGTGGTTACTCGATGGTGGTGGTGGTTTTTCGACAGTGGTAGTAGAGGCCTTTGTGGTGTTCGATCATCCACGGTGGTAGTGGTGCTGCTGCTGTTTCCACAACAGTGTTGGTGGTGGTGATTCTCCCATGGTGGTGGTTCCTCCAAGATGCTGGAGTGGTGGTTCCTCCATGGATGTGGTTTTGGTGGTGGTGGTTGTTCCTTCATGGTGGTGTATGTCGTGGTGCGTGTGGTGACGGTTGTGGCGGTGGTAGTTCCTCCACGGTGCTGGTGGTGATTCCTCCACCGTGGTGGTGGTTCCTCCACAGTGATAACAACGCAGGTGTGGTAGTGTTGGTGATTACTTGATGGTGCTGGTGGTGGTTCATGCTCGGTGAGAGGGTGTTGCTGATGGTGGCTTTTGTGGTGGTAGTTTCTCCATGGTGTTGGTGGTTCCTCCATGATGTTGGTGGTAGTGTTG
>NW_020799092.1:30369494-30369982 GCF_003259725.1 Athene cunicularia
CTCGTTATATTCCAGGAAACCCAATCCCGCCCGAACGGCAAACCCGCGAACAAATTCGCAATATACTTACGCGTCCTGCGTCTTCGTCCGGACTCCCGTGCACAGAATTTTATGGGATTTTACCGGTTTCTCCTTTGCTCATTATTCTAGAATTTAGGTTCGTCGGTAAGGTTGAGGTAGGCTGTCGGTCGCGGGGCCGCGGATTGCCGCGGGGCGCCTCCCCGGAGGACAGAAGCCCACCGTTCCTTATCCGAGTCACGGCACCAGGAATTGTTATAAATTGAGACCACAATGGATCATAATCCAATTAAAATTTTATTAATTATAGCAAGTAGAATATGAGCAAAGACAGCGCTGGACGGCAGGGGAGTCTGCGCTCCACTAACTGCCTTACTGAGCAGTTCAAACAGTCCCTTTTTATACATCTTTACTTCCGTGTTCATGAAGTAGTGGAGGTACTCTGCGCATGCTTCAGTTGTTGTTAGGGG
>NW_020799092.1:30377601-30457191 GCF_003259725.1 Athene cunicularia
CCAAAAATCTTTGCCTTCTGGCCAATTTGTGATCACTTCCAGTATTCCTGGATGGCTGGGGCTCCCTGTTCCGAGCCTGCTGTATGATTAATGCAACCCATTTACTCCATGTAGCATCAGTTGCATGGTGTGTAGAGGGGACTCTCCCTTTGAACACCCAGCCCAGCACTGGCAGTCGGGGTGCCAGGAGGAGCTGTGCTTCAGTCTCAATCACCTCTGAATTAGCTCGGACTCTTTCATATGCTGCCAATATCTCCTTTTCAGTTGGACTATAGCGGGCCTCAGATCCTCTGCATCCCTGACTCCAAAACCCCAGGGGCTGACCCCAAGTCTCCCCTGATACCCTCTGCCAGGTAGGGCCATTCTTCCCAGCTGCAGTGTAGAGCACATTTTTTTGACATCTTGTCCTGTCCGAACTGGCCCGAGGGTTAAGTGCATGGACTATTTCCTATTTAATTTGTTCAAATCTTGTTGTGGCTCTGGGCCCCATATAAAACCATTCTTTTTCTGGGTCACTTGATAGAGGGCTGACAATCTGACTGTGATTTGGAGTGTGCAATCTCCAGAAACCCACAATGCCTAAGAAATCTTGTGTTTCCTTTTTGTTGGTGGGGACATAGCTGTTATTTTGTTAATCACCTCAATTGGAGTCTGACGATGCCCATCTTTCCATTTTACTCCTAAAATCTGAATCTCCTGTGCTGGTCCCTTTTGGTATTTTCACTGCTGCACTGCAGCAGTAGGGGACTGGCAGTATCTGCTGCAGTTTGCTCTGGACTTGGTTTGCAGAGCCTGTGATGAAACTGTGCTCTGAAGCCCCTGAGGAATGGTGTTCCCAGAACTGCTTTTTAAAGCAGATACAGTGAGAAATATTGGATAAAGTTGTGTGTCCAGCACTTTTTAGAAGTGCTTTTTAAAATAATTATTAATTTTCTCTCATTATATGTTGGATGTTTCCAAATGTCTGAGGTTGATCTCTGCTCCCAAGTGTCTATGATTCCAGGAAATGAAAGTAGATGGAAGCTAGAGAACTGCAATATATCCTTTACTGCTTCCAACATGTCAATTCAAGATCATATCATGCACAACACATTAAGCATACAAACACATCATGTTTATTGTTCATAGGAAGAGTATATGAAAGAAATAATGCCCTAAATGAAGGAGAGAAATGAGAAAACAGAATCTACTTTCTCTTCCTGAAAATATTCCAGTTCAACTATTTGGTTTTATACCAGTCAGGTATTGCTGGTAAACTGATCTGTCTGCTCCACAGTAAATCTGTGATACAGAAAATCCAGATCTGCAGAGGAGGGATACCAGTCCTAATATGAAGGCTAATAGGTTGAGTGAGTTTTTTCTAGCAAAATTTAGAAAGCTTTTTTGGAAATGTTTAGGTAGTTTTTAGCTCAGGTGGATAGTGTCTGAGCACATCTGCTTACTGAGAAATTAAATCTAAATAGAGAGACATTAAAAAAGATTCCTATATATTCTGGAATAAGGAAGGAGACATTTTGGAGCATACAGTGCCTTACACATCATAGGCATATTTTTGCATAGAAGGTTGTGGAGATGAAGTAAAACATCATAAGCATATAATAAGGATTTGGGTCTGGTTTTGATCTTTGGCAACTACAATTTGACTATAGCTCCCAAATATTCCTGCTCCTTTTCCAATGATAGCTCCTTGAGATAACTTTCCCATTGTCCGTTTTTTATCTTATTAAGTTCCATGAAGCTGGAGGCCTGTCTCCCCAAGAGCATCAGTATAAAACCTTATTATGGAAGGCCATAGTCAGCAGCAACTCTACAGATGGCATTAGAGGGCCCGTTTCAATTAGCTTATTTTTCATGTGTTCCCTGTTGGTCGAGGGGTAAGCAAACATTTAATTCTTTTGTGGAAAGAACATTTACGGAAAGATTTTTGAGTCTGATTGCATTTGTCATAGGCTCGGGCCTCTTCTCATTATACTTGACATCAAGTACCTTATAGCTACTTTCAGAAGCAGTTTCCAAGGCAGCTGTAGACCTGACAGGGCCTGTGTCCCACCCACCTTCTGCTGATGCCTCCTGGAATACCTGTGCAAGCATGCCTAGTGGCATGTTGATCCCTCAGGCATCTTGGGTAATGCTCCAGCTAGAGCTGACAGCACGTATGTTGATGCACAGTTTAGGAGATGGGCAAGGTGCCTAAGAGAACAGCTCTCAAGTTGTCCTTCCTACAGTGCACAGACAATTGCCACTGCCTTCAGCCTAAAAACCATGTTCTGCACTAAGCTAAGCCCATTAGCACTGCTCTTAGTGTTAAACCTGTGCTTAGGGCCTCTACATCTCTCCATGTGTAGGGGCAGGTAGTTCATCAGCCCAGTGAGTAGGTGACTTCAGCTGTTCATTGCAGTCTTGAAACAGATCCATAGCAGTGTAAATGTGGCCTAACTGTTCTCATCCTGCTGTTAGTGAGGTTGCTATAATGTTTTATATATGATGCAACTGTATGAAGCCAAAGGTATATTTTATGGAGAAGAAGCTGAAGTAGCTGTTACTGAAACAGAGCTGAGAAGCAGCAAGCACACTTTGGATCACAGCGATGTAGAGGGGAAGGGACTAAAGGTAGCTGAGATTATCACAGTGTGCACCACTGTTAGGAAGAGAAGACTACCAGCATGTGCTTGCCATCCTGGAAGGGATTGTTAGTGGACTGGGGATCACCTAAAAAAGATTTGATGAAACAAGGTCAGAATCTGTGTAATACCTGAAAAACAAGATCCCGTCACTGGTCATGCACATAAAACCAGTCTAAGTGGACTTGAAGTCATGAAAACTGTATGTGTGTTTTTATCGGAGTCACATGAGAGTTGAGTTGAATTGACATGATTGCTGTGGACCAAATTAGAAAGCTATGGGGTAAAAGCAGCCAATTTGGGAAGGACGTGGTGATCCAGACTGAAAACAGATTTCTACCTGATCCTTTTCCAGAATAAAGGCTGGGCTGTTTCTTGAGGACTGGTATATATGCATGTGTGCCTGTGCATTTTGCAGTTTTTAACAGAGTGGACAGTAAAAGCATATATTACTATGTCCTGTGGGTAGGTGGCATTCTTGTTTGCACTGCAAACTAAATTGTTAAAGCACATATGTTCAATTACAGGTAGGATGCATTTGGTTCAAGTTGTGAGAAGGATGCTCTACAGGCTTGTTTTGTTTAATCAATTGAAATTATTGAATGTGAGTTGCACAGCTAAGCCATTTTCCATTGTTTGGATTTTTTGCATCACTTCACTTATTTGAGGTGTGTACAGAGATTCTGGACTACTGTGAGAAGGCCTCTTTTTGAAATGGCTACGTAGATTTTAAGACTAGAAAAAGAGACTGATTTATAACTGTGATTCTGAGCCTTGTAATTTCCCCTGGTTTGCTATGATCATATTCTGAATTTGAATCTTTTCTCATTCTTTATGCCAGGGCCTGGTTCACGTTCAAGTGCTCAGTTGCTTAGAAGAGGGCAAAATTTTACCTTGGTAACAAACCCAGGATTATGCAAGTTTGTCTCAGACTTGGAATTTCCAACTCTTAGATCATAACTTTAGCCCCCCTGGAAAATCCATTTCACTTTAAAAACAATTATGATGTTGCCTTAAATTACATATATTATCAAGCAAATGGCAGAAAGTGAAGCCAAAGTTTATGATTTTGGCACTGCAGCACAGAAAAAGTAGACAATTCTGTAGCAGAACAGCACCCCCAAAGGTCTGATCTGCTACTTGTGCCCGGTAAAATTGCTGGGTAATAGGTTCTTTCGGAAAACTTTAGATTTCTGGAAAACCTAAGACAGCTAGTGAATGCCTTGTGTCTCAACACTGAAGTACTTTTGTGGACTCCCAGATGTAGTCCTTAACTTCCCAGTACAAATATCCATGCATGTCACTGGTACATTATTCTTAAAGTTAAAAACCAAGGTTTATGTTTTAGTAGGATTGAATCTTAAATGTAACTAGTCACTTAAAAATAAGAGCAAGAAATGGCCTCTGGAAAGCATTGAATGTCAGTTTAAAATATCTTTAACAATGAAATGAAGTATGAAGAGTGAATATGTGATAAAACCCTATGACATCAAGAATCATGGGAGCAAGCAAAAAGCCTCCTTCTATTGTTTTGCTTTGAGTCATATCTGTGTTTCTTACATATTAGCATGCCTCAAGCAGGGCTAGACATTTCATGTAACATGATGACCCTGGAAAACATACTGTAATTTTGGAATAATTCCTGATGAGGGTTTATGAATTTGTCAGCATCTTATACAAGTAAATGAACCAGATCTCCAAGCCACAAAATGCTGCACTGCTCTGTATTACCACAAGGACCACTTTGTGCAAAGACTGTTTTGCTCCAGCATAATGAATATGATCTCTGCTATTAAAAAGTAATAGGGACACTGAATAAACCATGATATGAGAGAAACTGACTTTCTTGTTTTGCTGGTTTAGCAGAGGGGTTTTTTGGTTGTTTTGTTTTGTTGGGTTTGGTTTGGGTTTTTTGGTTTGTTGTTTTTTGGGGGTTTTTTTTGGTTTGGTGGTTCTGTGCTGCCATCTATTAACTTTCTGTTACTGTCACTTGAAACCCGAATCAGGTCACCTCCCTCTCCTGCCTCTTACTGCCCAAGAGGAGCATTATAGTCCTCTCTAATAGTGCCCCAGCAGCTCAGGGCATCTTACTGCAGTGAAAAATATGTGTTTGGAGTTATTATTTCATATAATGTAATGCTTCTGAGTGGGGGGAGTTTACGTGAATGATTGTGTTCAAGTAGCTGGAGATGAACAACTGGAAAAACTGAAGGACAGAGAAAGATGAGTTTCTGACCTCTGGGGAAAAGGGGAGATGGCAAACACCCTGTGGTCCTTGTTCCTTAATATCTGTATGTTTCTATTACAGATCAAGGCTTTACTTAGCAAAAGTATTTTTCAGGCAAAATGAATATTGTCAGTCAACAGTATGCAGAAGCTTATAACTTTGGCCTGGGGATGAAACATCAGATCATTTCTTTAAGAGGTGACAAAGAAAAGCTGTCTGGGATTGAACACCAAAATGAGTTTCTTAGTGGGAAGACATAGGGAGTGGTAACCTGGCATGGAAATGGTGTATGAACAAGACTTCAGCTGACATGTTAGTGTGTTGGCATCATTTGGCGACTAACTCAAGGATGCAATGTCTTTTATGTCTTTCTGCACTAAGCGTGTATTGCACAGCCACTGAGACTACAGCAGCATTTGTTTCATTGATGCAACTAGTCCCTGCTAGCCTGTGTTGCTCATTTTAAAAAAAATGATAATTTTCTCATAGTCTAAACAGTCCTAATTCCAGTCAGTTCCTCTAACTAGCTTTCATTATTCAGATTTTAGAAGATGTATTTTTTCATAGCAAAAGCATCCTGTGTGTATTTAAAGCAAGTATCTACTTGATGCAGTAGTGCTGTGTTAGTTCAGAGTGATGTGATTGAAATATCACCATAGAGCTCTGCGAAGAGTGTCAAAGGGTTATGTCTGATTTCCAGGCGCTGCTTGCCTGAAGTCCTTCTTTTGTCTCATAACAGAGCTGTATTCTGATTGCAGACTGGCAGTTATCCATACCCTCCCTATTTCCCCTACTCCTTATGTGCCAGCCCACCTAGAAGCTTTCTATTCATTTATCAAATTTTCACTGGGTTCACTTTGTTATTTTGCAACTGTTAGCCTGTCCATTTGCTTAATTGGTCAATTTCCCATTTGTCTGTACATCATCATTTGAATGATTTTTAGCTAACTATTAATTGAATACCATTTATAACGTGATTAAATTGTCTACATTCTCATTTTTGCACAATCAGTAAGAGAAAGGGGGTTTTATTATGATGCATATCAAAGTCTATGGTTAATTGGTGGTTGGAAAATGGAAGAAAGTGATGACTCTGTCCAGTAATTACAGAGTAGAGGAGTTTTAACCAGTTGAAAGTGGGGAGCCAGTTCAGGTTTCTGTTTCTTGGTTTGGCTGAAGAAGGCCACAGGGATAAGTGCATGGCTGAGGTATGTGATCTTACTAAGCTTGTTAGGCCTTGGTGGATCAGAAAGGGTTTTAAGCCTGCCACTGTGCCTGTTGGGACAGTAACATGACTAAAGTTACAAATATTGGGACTGGGCCCCACTACTGTAATCCTACTATGTGCCTTCAGAAATGCAAGTAATAGTGAACCTGTATGTTAGTTCAGGTTCAGCAAGAAACCATTGGGTGCACAAAGTCTTTTTCATCCAGATACTTTCTCCTCTCTAGGACCAGAATTCAGCACCCACTGAAGTCAGCAGACACCCTCCAACTGCAGTGGATGGGCTTTTTACCAGACTTTTTTGCACCAGTGAGGGGTGCAGCAAACTATTGAATTTGTGGTAAATGATAACCATGTAAGCAGCCTTTATCCTAGGCTGCTTGTGTGACTGTCGGTTGGGCAGCAGCATGTGAGACTGTCAAGGTCTCCTAAGCTTTCACAGTTGGCACAAGTTCTCCACCTGCCTTGTCCTCATATGTCGTGGAGGGCAAAGGTTGGGATGGAAGCTGATCACCCACCAGGATGTTTAGTTTCAGTCAGGAAGGCAGTACCCTGGCATGCCAGCTGCTGCTTCTGCAAGCTCAGTTTGGACATGGTGAGCTCAGCATCCAGGGCATGAATAAGTCACAGTTGAGGAGAACAACCTGTTCCTTCTATTCATTCATACCTAACATCCTTCATGATTTAAAGTTAAGCCTGTTGTCCTGGTTCAGCTAGAACAGGGATAACTTTCCCCAGCAGAGAAGAAGAAGGGATCTGCAGTGGGGTTATTCATATCATGCTGATGTTAGGTACAGCGCGGCAGCACAAGAATTTTTTCCTTTGTGGCTTTGGTGATGATGAGCATTGCGAGCGAGCTGTCTGTAACCGTTGTGGTATTTCTCTGTATATCTTTTGTCTTGTTCACTGTTATTACTGTTTATTGTTGTTATAATTGCTACTGTTGTTGTTCAGATTGTTATTTACCACACTGTTGTATTACATTTCATCGTATTTTAACACGGGGTTTGTGCCTCACTGCCAGCCTGATCATCTGAGAGTGGGGGAGGGGGAACGGCAACATGGTCTACAGTCCTGGCAGGGCTTAAACCAACACAGCCTTTTATGGTGCACCAATGTGGGGCACAAGAGGGTTGTTACTGGGACAAGTATCAAAAAGGGACAGACCCTGACCAGAGTGTGTTAGAACAATCTGTTGAATGTAATTTTTCTGTTTGTATTTGTACTGCTTGATAAGAAAATATTTGAAATGCTGGCCCACTTGCTTGGTGGTTGGGATGGATTAAACTTTATATCCAGTATGTGATCCCAGTGCTGGTGTTTGTTATCGGTGGAAAATGTTTAAAGGGTCTTATTTTGATGTACTGACTATTGACTGCCTATAATGCCTTTGTATCGCTGTGTGTGGGGGCAGGCCGGTACCTGTTTGCTGCCTGGGCTTTTGTTAGGGGTTTCACCCCCTCTATGGGCAAGCCACGGGAAGAGATCCTCCCGGATTTTGAGAGTTTCAATTATCCTTGGAGCCTGCAGGCCAGTGTGATTGTGGCACAATGCATTCTGAATGTCTGCCTGATTTCGGTTTTGGCCATGCAGCACTTCTCTAACAACAGCAGTGCCCGGAAACCTGCCCCGAGGTCAGATAATAGTGAGTGGCAAGGGGTGTGGGAAAAGATGGGCAAAGGCCTGAGTCGGTGGGCACCTCCAGTGCTTTGGAATTTCACTCCCGAGCAAGTGCAGAGCCCTGATAAGCTGATGGAGTGCTTAGAAAGGGTGTGTTACCAATCTGGCAAAACCCAGGAGACACAACTCGCTGCAATGTGTTGGGGACTTGCCCATGCCTACCGTGTCCTCTTTAATACCACCCACTGCCCTCAAGGGGGAGAAAGGCCTGCAGGGTCTGAGAATGAACTTACTGGTACAGCAGCTGGGCCAGGGGAACAGGCAGAACCAGTTGCAATCACCTCCACCAGCACAGAAGCTGAGCCAGAGAGCCAGCCAGTGCCGGTATCAGTTGCCCTGATACAGAAAACAAAATATACCAGAAAGTCAGCTCGCAAAGTGGGGGATGGGGATGAGCCAGGCCCAGCACAGGAACAAGAAGAAGGGCCAGAGGTGATCGTTCGATCTCTGTCCCCGACTGAGCTGCGAGATATGCGGAGACATTTCAGCTGCCTGGGAAGCGAGCAGATTTGCACCTGGCTGCTCCAATGCTGGGACAATGGAGCCAGTGCTTTTGAAAGGGAAGGGAGAGAGGCCAAGCAGCTGGGATCTTTGTCCAAGGATGCTGGCATTGATAGGGAAATAGGGAAACAGGCTCAAACCCTCAGCCTTTGGAAGCAACTCCTATTCAGTGTAAGAGAGAGGCAGACCTACAAGGATGACATCCTATGTCAGCTAAGCAAATGGACCAATATTGAGAAGGGAATTCAGAATCTCGGGGAACTGGCTGTGTTTGAGATGATCTATGGTGATCTGAATGATGAGCAGTCACCCATGGACACAGATCAGGCCCCTTGCACACACCTGATGTGGTGAAATTTCCTGAAGAGTGCACCAGAAGCACACTCGAAAGCATTGGCAGTAGTGTCCTGGTGGACAGACACCCACACTGTGACAGTGGATGGAGTGGTTGGCAAGCTCCGGCAATATGAGGGAAATCTCCCTTCATCCCAACTTTCCTGTGTCTCAGCTGTGGAGGAACTATATCAGAGCGTCCAGAAAATGGAAGAGGACATGTCCTACATTCCACCTGCACGGGCAGATGTCTCAGCCATTAGAAGTAAATGTTTCCCCCCCCCCTCCGCCCCCAAGACAAAGGCAGCAGAAGGTACACAACACAAGGCACCCTGTGGTTTTTCCTCCACGACCATAGAGAAAACATGAGGAGATGGGATGGACAACTGCCCTGGTTCAACTAGGATAGGGTGAAGTTTTCCCCAGCAAAGAGAGAGAGGGAAGGGATCTCCAGCCGGGTTATTCATACCATGGTGACCTCAGGTCCAGGGGTGAAGCCCTTTTACTTTCACTTTTGGATTTGAGGGTTGTGATACACGCAGCGGGCTTGTTCACTGAATATTTTGCGGTATTTCTCTGTATATCTTTTGTCTTGTTCACAGTTACTGCTGATCATTGTTGTTATCTTTGCCACTGCTGCTATTCAGATTGTTTTATCACACTGTTGTGTTAAATTTCTTCTTATTTTAGCCCGGGGTCTGTGTTTAACTTCCAGCCTGACAGGCTGCGGGTGGGGGAAGGGAAACAGCAATGTGCTCTCCCATCCTGGCAGGGCTTAAACCTGATCAACAGCCCACTGCTGCCCTAGCTGCCTGAGTAGAGCAGCTGAAAGGGAAGACCATCACAAAAGGGGAGTCCTCCAAGAAGAGCACACCTCCAGTATCCAGTCAGAAATCCCCCAGACAGAATAGAATGGTGAACGTTATGTCTGACCCTCTTGAGGGGACTAGTATATCATTCTTACAAGAAGTGAGTGATGATGAGCAGGATTAGAGGGGCCCTGCCTCCAGCCAGGTGGAGGAAAGGGATAATCAGATATATTGGACAGTGTGGATCCGATGGCCTGGCACATCAGACCCACAAGAGTATAAGGCTTTGGTGGACACTGGCACACAGTGCACCCTGATGCCATTGAGCTACAGTGGGGTTGAATCCATCTGCATCTCTGGAGGGACAGGGGGATCCCAATAGCTGATCCTATTGGAAGCTGAAGTGAGCCTGACTGGGAAGGACCGGCATAAGCAAACCTTTGTGACTGGCCCAGATACCCCGTGCATCCTGGGCATAGGCTGTCTCAGGAGAGGGTACTTCAAAGACCCAGAAGGGTACTGGTGGGCTTTTGGTGGAGCTGCCCTGGAGGAGGTTGAACAGTTGTCCGCTTTACCCGGCCTCTCAGAGGATCCCTCAGTGGTGGTGTGGCTTAAGGTTGAGGAGAAGTGAGTACCGATTGCTACCAGGACAGTGCACCGGCGGCAGTACCGCACCAACCGAGATTCCCTGGTCCCCATCCATCAGCTGATCCGTCAACTAGAAAGCCAGAAGGTGATCAGCAAAATCACTCATCCTTCAACAGCCCTATATGGCCAGTGAGAAAGCCTAATGGTGAATGGAGGCTAACTGTGGGCTACCGTGGCCTGAATGAAGTAACGCCAGCAATGAGTGCTGCAGTGCCGGACATGCTAGAGCTCCAGTATGAACTGGAGATGAAGGCAGCCAAGTGGTATGCCACAATTGACGTTGCTAATGTGTACTCCTCCATTCCAATATCACCAGAGTGCAGGCCACAGTTTGCGTTCACATGGAAAGGCATCCAGTACACCTGGAATCAATTGCCCCAGGGGTGGAACCACAGCTCCACCATTTGCCATGGACTGGTCCATACTGCACTGGAGAAAGGTGGGGCTCCAGAACACCTGCAGTACATTGATGACGTCATTGTATGGGGGAACACAGCTGAGGAAGACTTTGAGAAAGGGAAGAATATAATTGAAATCCTCCTGAAGGCCATCTTTGCCATTAAGCAAAAGCAGTTAAGGGGCCTGCAAGGGAAATTCATTTCCTAGGAGTAAAATGGCAAGATGGGTGTCACCACATCCCAATGGAGGTGATAAACAAGATAACAACCATGGCCCCACCAACCTCTAAAAAGGAGACTCAGTCTTTCCTGGGTGCTGTGTGGTTCTGGAGGATGCACATCCCGAACTACAGCCTGATTGTGAGCCCTCTCTACCACATAACCCATAAGAAGAACAATTTTGAATGGGGCTCTGAGCAACAAAAATCTTTTGAACAAATTAAGCGGGAGATTGCCCAAGCAGTATCCCTTGGGCCAGTCCGGGAAGGGCAGGAGGTTAAGAACATGCTCTACACCGCAGCTGGGGAGAATGGCCCTACCTGGAGCCTCTGGCAGAGAGCACCTGGGGAAACCTGAGACCGACCTCTAGGCTTTGGGAGCCGGGGATACAAAGGCTCTGAAGCTAATTACACACCAACTGAGAAGGAGATACTGGCAGCGTACGAAGGAGTTTGGGCTGCCTCAGAAGTGGTCGGCACTGAAACACAGCTCCTCCTGGCACCCCGACTGCCGGTGCTGGGGTGGATGTTCAAAGGAACAGCCTCCTCCACACATCATGCAACAGATGCCACGTGGAGTAAATGGGTTGCGTTGATAACACAACGGGCTCGAATACGGAACCCCTGCCACCCAGGGATACTAGAGGTGATCACAACTGGCCAGAGAGCAAAGATTCTGGGATGTCACCAGAACAGGAGGTGACACGTGCTAAGGAGGCCCCAACATATAACGAGCTGCCATGAGAAGCGATATGCCCAGTTCACTGATGCCTGTGGTCGTATTGTGGAAAAACATCGACATTGGAAGGCTGCTGTATGGAGTCCCACACGACGGGTCACCGAAGCTGCTGGGGGACAGGGTGAATCAAGCCAGTTTGCAGAGGTGAAAGCCGTCCAGCTTGCTTTGGATATTGCTGAGCGGGAAAAGTGGCCGAGGCTCTACCTCTACACCGACTCATGGGCAGGGGCAAATACCCTGTGGAAATGGTTGCAGCAATGGAAGCAGAACAACTGGCAATGTAAGGGTAAAACCGTCTGGGCTGCTGAGGTGTGGTAGGACATTGCAGCCCGTGTGGAAAATCTCGTTGTGAAGGTGCGCCATGTGGATGCCCCTGTACCCAAGAGTCGGGCCACTGATGAACGTCAACACAACCAGCAGGCAGACCAAGCTGCTAAGATTAGAGTGGCTCAGGTGGACTTGGACTGGCAGAGCAAAGGTGAACTGTTCATAGCCCAGTGGGTCCATGAGACGTCGGGCACCAAGGTAGGGATGCAACATACAGGTGGGCTCGAGATCGAGGGGTGGACCTCACCATTGACACCATTGCAGAGATCATCCATGAATGTGAGACGTGCTACAAACATGCCAAGCGGGTGAAGCCCCAGCGAAATGGTGAGCAACGGCTGAAATATAGATATGGAGAGGCCTGGCAGATCGACTACATCACACTGCCACAGATCCGCCACAGGAAGCGCCACGTGCTCACAATGGTGGAAGTAACCACTGGATGGCTCGAAACTTAACCAGCGCCTCACACCACCGCCCGGAACACCATCCTGGGCCTTGAAACCCAAATCCTGTGGTGACACGGCACCCCAGGGAGAATTGAGTCAGAAAACGGGACCCACTTCCGAAACAACCTCATAAATGCCTGGGCAGAAGAACACGGCATCGAGTGGGTCTACCATATCCCCTACCACGCACCAGCCTCTGGGAAGATCGAGCACTACAATGGACTGTTAAAAACCACATTGAAAGCACTGGGAGGTGGCACCTTCAAAGACTGGGACATGCATCTAGCAAAGGCCACCTGGATAGTCAACACAAGAGGATCTGCCAGTCGAGCTGGCCCGGCTCAGTCAAAACCTCCACGTGCTGTAGATGGGGATAAAGTCCCTGTGGTGCGCATGAGGAATATATTGGGAAAAATGGTCTGGTTTAGTCCTGCGCCAGGCAAAGGTAAAGGCAAACCCATCCACGGGATTGGTTTTGCTCAGGGACCTGGGTGTACCTGGTGGGTGATGCAGGACAATGGAGAGGTCTGATGTGTACCACAGGGGGACTTGATTCTGGGTGAGAACATGCCGTGAATTATGCTGGGCCTTTGTAAATTTTTGTTTAGTTATTGTTAACTGCTAAATGGCAGCTGGACATGACACAGATGGTATAGAATAAAGGGGTGGATTATGTCCTGGTTCAGCTAGGATAGGGTTAAGTTTCCCCAGCAGAGAGGGGGAAGGGATCTCCAGCCGCGTTATTCATACCATGCTGACGTCAGGTCCTTCACGGCAGCACGGCAACTTTTTCCTTTGTGGCATTGGTCTGGGAGCACGGGGCTGTCTGTATCCATTGCAGTATTTCTCTGTATATCTTTTTTCTTGCTCACTGTTATTACTGTTTGTTGTTGTTATCATTGCTATTGTTGTTGTTCAGATTGTTATTATCACACTGTTGTATTAAATTTCCTCTTATTTTAACACGGGGTTTGTGCCTCACTTCCAGCCTGACTGGCTGATGGTGGGATAGGGGCAACAGCAACGTGGTCTTCGGTCCCAGCAGGGCCTAAACCACCACACCTGTATGAGAAGTTGATCCATAAGAGATGGATGAACTTCACTGTCTCTTTTGTGCTAATCCGACAGCTGAAAGTTTATACGGTGTCCGCCTTTGTAACAGCTTGTGATTTATAAGGAACTTGGGAGTAAATAGAAGTGTGCTGTTAGAAATGTTATGATGGATGACGGAAAGTACAATGAACTTTGTGGGAGAAAATGAAAGCTACAGAGAGCTCCAAGGCTGCACAATGAGACAGAGAAGGTCCTCCAGGTTTGCTGAGTTATGTCTGAGACTAGGCTGAGCTCACCGTTGTGAGGGCAGGGCTTGCAATCAGAGACGATTGGAATAAATGTTGACACAGTCTTCAAGTCCTGGCTTTCTTCCCAGTTGTGCCTGGGACTAGGAACATCTGGACTATTGAGTCAGATGGATTTTGGGGTTTTTAGTCACCAGAGCCAGATTTTGGAGTAGCATTTAAGTTCTCAGTCATGGCATGGTTCCCACAAACAGTTGCCCCTCCCTGTGGCACAAGCAGCAAGAGTTTGAGTGGTGGGCATAAAGGGTGCTGGGCTCCTCCTCAGGCTTCAGGGGAGCTTCTGAAGAGCCAGCCTGAAGTATTGTCTTTGAATACAGCAGAAAAACACCACTCCAAAATCAGAGAGGCATAAAGGTGCTTCAGTACTAACATCAGGCAGGGTTGGAGTCTGTCCGTCACTCTGGTGTTTTTGTGTGTCCAGCTTGGTTCTGGTGACTATAAACATCCATAGAAACACTCATCTGTGCCTGTGATACTGTGACAATAGACAGTATCTAGGCTTAGTTGTTCCTGGCTAAATTATTTAAAATAAAACTTGTAGGTTTAGCCAAACATGGAATTATTATTTTGGCAAGCAATAAAACTGCAGGGCTGTGCACCATCTAAATAATCCCCCAGCTGTCCAAGGGAAGATTATAACTACAAACAAAAACAACTCTCAAGTTAGAGTAACCCTACAAACTTGCTTCCATTCCAGAATAGTTGCTAATCACAGATGTGTGTTAGTCTTCTCTGAAAAATACATTGAGAAGCAACAAATCTCAAAGTTGCAGTAGTATGGAGATAATTTTATTTACACTTTCTGTGTGTTGGGTCCTGAGTGGCTCATTCTCCACTATTAAATTTAAAGAGAATGATATTACACCCCTGTCAAAAAAGGAATGGAGCCAGTTAAATGTTGACTGGGAGGAGATGTGTGTCCCTGCTGAGCTGAACACCTCCCCAGCTGAATTTTGGAAGGTTCCTTAACCTTTGTTCTTGAGGTCATTATGCTGCCAGTGTTTAAACTCTTTAACCTAAACAATGCTGGTAGGTTGTGGAGCATACCATTACACTTGGTTACCTCCAGCTCTGGGAGGGCCTCTTGCTTCAAGTGCTTCCCCTGCTGCCATCTCCCATTAAATGGAGTGGGCCAGGTCAGTCCAGCATGAAAACAGTGATGTCAATATTGTAAAAGAAATTAAAAGCTCTGTGGGAATCCAGGAGACAGACCCCCAAATTAAAGATCTTTTGGCTAAATACAAGCATTAAGATATACTTATAAAGATCAAGATAGTATAGCATGCCAGTGTGGCATTTGATGTAAAAGATAAACGGGGAACTTATTTCAGAAGCAAGATTGTTTTAGAAAGAAAAAGAAATCTCAGTATCTGTGTTCGAATCCATAAAACCACATTTCCAATACTGTTTTCTCATATACTAAGTGAACAGGACATCTAGTTATGGTTTTAAAAATTAAACTAAATGACACTAAATCAGTGCTTTACAAAGCAAAAGGTAGTAAACCAAGAACATCTAATAAGGTAACAATGAAATATTTGGCCAGACTTCAGAGTATTAGAAACTCGCACAACCAAAAGGAGCTGAAATATCTTACTGTGATATATAGGAGGCCTTAGCTTCTCATTTATCTGTGGTATTTCTTACTACACTTCACAGTAATATGTTGTGTTCCCAATGGTATAGATTTCTATATGTTTTTGCTAAAACCCCAGGTGTTTTCTAGGTAAATCTCGGGAGAGTATTTTATTGTGTTTCATTTCTCCTTATTTACAATTCACTCATCTTGAACTCCAGCCATTGGTAATAGAAATCCATAGAGTCTACAGCTGAGCCGAGTGGACACTATTGTCCTTTTTTTTCAAGTCAGAGATGGGTTGTTCCAAGCCTTGAGCAGAATCCAAACCACTAGAGTTTTCAAAAAGTTTATCTCTCATTTTTTTTAACCCTTCATGCATCAAGAAATAAAGAAACAGTTGCTTTGTCTTCCTTTTTTTCCTCCACTCCCTTGTAAAAGGTTTAATACTTCTTCACCACTGCATCATTTCCACTATTGCTGCCCACAGGATTGTCCTTTAACCAAGCCCTTCTGCAAAGACCAGGTCCTGCCTGTCCCCTTCTACTCTGTCCCCACTCAGTCATTTCATACGTCACATTGGAAGAACATCACTCATTACACAAAAGAGCAACATTCAGCTAAGAACTCTTTTTTTCATACTTCAGCACATCCGTGGAGATCAGAGACCTGACATTGCTGTAGCATTAGTCAAAGAGATGGCTGCTCCATCCTCTGTGTGCCCAGCAGCCCAGGGCTCTCTGTATCCTGCTGCCAGGCTACCTTCATCACTTATCTGCCATTTTTCTCTGCCTTCCTCTGGAGTAAAAAAAAAAAAAAGGCAATGTAGAGTCACAGTCTTGCCTCATCCCTGAGCCACTTTGCGCTTCTTAACTTATATTAAGAATACTTCCTTTTCTGCCTTGCAGGTACTGCACAGTGTTCCAGCCGGGCACTTACAAACCCAAGCTCCACTTCCTCTTCCAGGGAGATGTTCAAGGACGTTATTAATGAATTAAAATGTGATAAAACCTGCTGTCTCCTATTTTTCTTGGTCTGCCCTCTATTTAAATTGCAAAAACCTTCAGATTCTCTAGTACATCAGAGAGATTGTGGTGCTCAACTTGCACTGAAATCAGTCTGTGGTTACTGGGGAATTCGGGTCTCTACATCTGACAAAATCCCTGCTTAATGACATAGAAATAATTAGCCAGCCACTTTGCTGCAGTGGGGCTTCAGTTAATTTAAAAGAGCTGAAAAGTTTCATTTCAGAGTTGCTGTGGTCAGTGGCACATTCCATCACAGGCATGTTTGATTCTGGGATGTCAAACAGATTTTTATATGTATATACCCACCCACCATATGTATATAGATGTAAATCATTCCACAGCATAATCTGATCATGTTTTCTTAGTGATTATGGGGCTGACTGATCTGTTGGGATTCTAGAGGACTTTCTGCGAGAGAATGGACATGTGAGCAATCCTGCATGAGAACAAGAGTGATAAGAGCCTCAGCCAAGCAAGAATGCGATAAGGATGTGACCCTGAATGAGGGGGGAGAAACTCGACGAGACAAACAACCCCCATAAGGGGTTTGGATGGAAGAGAAAGTTACACAGGGCAGGAAGCCTGGCAAGGCTGATGTGGCACTTTTTATCCAATCATAAGAAGGTTTAAAGCACGGGCTAAGTTAACTGTCCAATCTTGAGGACTTGTACTGCATGTTACTCACGTGTGTGGGAGAACATTATAAAAAGGCTTTCTTAGTTGTAATAAATGGACATTGCTTGATCGCATTGGTCGTGTGTGTGCTCAGCTCTCCCACAACTGGTCCTTCAGGGGAAAGCAGTGCTGCTCGGAGAACACCAAACAGCGGGCAAGACCTGCTCAGATCCTCATAAGCACTGCTCTGCTCCCTTTTCACGTCAAGTAGAAGGGTAAACGGAAGGAAGTTGTTGCAGCTCTAAAAAGGTGATTTATCTCCCCGCGTGCCCAGGTAAGGTTGACTGGCTGCAAGTCCAGACTCTTCCCTGACCTGTGTTTCTGTGCCAACATTCAGGGACTGTGCAGTGCTAGAGACCTAGAGCTGCGATGCAGCTAACTGGTAACTCCAGCTGTCTGCAAGGCTGGAGGGAAATTTTTCTTGTTCTAGTAAGCAGCTAGAGTGGTAAGTGCCAGTCTACTAGATTTTTTAACAATTATTTAATTTTCCTTTGATTTCTTGTTACTTGGGCAGCTGAAATGCACTTAAGCAAACCAGATAACAGCCTTTTTGCTTTGTGCTAGTTCTTTTGAATTATTTACTTATATGTGAAGTGATAGAAGTTATCTATAGGGTGTGAAGTTTGTAATTTTTGCTCCATGTATCAGTAGGTCTGACTGACTGTAATTACCTGAAGATCTGAATATTTCTTGTGAGTAAATCCTTCAAAACAAAACAAGTTAAAAATGGACCAAACTCAAAATGCCAGACATGAGCACTCTCACAGTGGATCTAAGAACACATAAAAATTTCCAGGCTCCAAACTCAAGTTACAAAAATTGCATCCCAAAAGGTACTATAATTATTAAGTTTAGATAAAATTATTTGCTTAAGGCACCACAATTCAGTGGCAGTGCTAGCAGTTGATCTTCAGTCCTGTATCCTAGCTACTGTTATTAAAACCTTCGATGCAATGTGTCCTGAACTTCAGAGAAAACTACCTCCAAATGCTATGCCTCAAGCTCATGTCTATAAATATTTATTGAGCAAAATTTTAATTCAAGTTGCATTAAAATAATTAACAAAGAGAGCATTACAGTACAGTGTCTTCCCAAGCTAATAGTATTATACAAAACCTAAATTTCTAGCAAACCAAAGAAAGGATTATGCTGATCAACCATTTTCAGCAGGGAAGAATTAATACAAGGCAGTCATTAAGAACCAGGAACCATGGCTGCTATTTACTTTTATTTTTCTTCTCATTTGGAAACAAGTGTTGTGCCTGTAGCCTACAGCTTTATGTGCCAACAGTGAGGCTTCAGTCTGGACTGAAACTACATGGGTCACAGATTCCTCATCTGAAACCTGTGGATCTTCTGTCATGGTGTCCTTTGGGTGCATTTAGTAAAGGTCACCCTTATAGTTATTACCCCCCTCTCCATATTTCAGCTCATTCTGACTCTACTTGTGCACTGCTAAGGACCAGCTAAAGAAGGATTTTTAATTCTTCAGTGTGAAGCTGTGTACATATATAGTACTCAACATTTATATAGAATCTGCCCTTAAAATGTCAATGTTTGCCAAGCAATTCTATATATTGGCATCTTAGGTGAGAGAAATATCCCTCAAAGACTTTCAGTGATGTGATGGTTTTAAGACCTGCTTGGACCGGAGACCACGTTGCTGTTGCCCCACCCCACCGTCAGACACAACTAGGTCATGAACCCCGGGTTAAAATAAGAAGAAATTGAATACAACAGTGTAATAAACAATCTGAAGAACAACAGTAGCAATGATAACAACAATAAACAGTAATAACAGTGAACAAGACAAAAGATATACAGAGAAATACTGCAATTGATACAGACAGCCCCGTGCTTCCCATGACCAAAGCCACAAAGGAAAAAGATTGCGACGCTGCCGCGCTGGACCTGACATCAGCATGGTATGAATAACGCGGCTGGAGATCCCTTCCCCCTCTCTGCTGGGGAAACTTAACACTATCCTAGCTGAAAGATCCCTACCCCCTCTCTGCTGGGGAAACTTAACGCTATCCTAGCTGAACCAGGACATAATCCACCCCTTTATTCTATACCATCTGTGTCATGTCCAGCTGCCACTTAGCAGTTAACAATAACTAAACAAAAATTTACAAAGGCCCAGCATAATTCACGGCATGTTCTCACCCAGAATCGAGTCCCCCTGTGGTACACATCGGACCTCTCCATTGTCCTGCATCACCCATCAGGTACACCCAGATCCTTGAGCAAAACCAATCCCGTGGATGGGTTTGCCTTTACCTTTGCCTGGCGCAGGACTAAACCAGACCATTTTTCCCAATATATTCCTCATGTGCACCACAGGGACTTTATCCCCATCTACAGCACGTGGAGGTTTTGACTGAGCCGGGCCAGCTCGACTGGCAGATCCTCTTGTGTTGACTATCCAGGTGGCCTTTGCTAGATGCATGTCCCAGTCTTTGAAGGTCCCACCTCCCAGTGCTTTCAATGTGGTTTTTAACAGTCCATTGTAGCGCTCAAACTTCCCAGAGGCTGGTGCGTGGTAGGGGATATGGTAGACCCACTCGATGCCGTGTTCTTCTGCCCAGGCATTTATGAGGTTGTTTCGGAAGTGGGTCCCGTTTTCTGACTCAATTCTCCCTGGGGTGCCATGTCACCACAGGATTTGGGTTTCAAGGCCCAGGATGGTGTTCCGGGCGGTGGTGTGGGGCGCTGGTTAAGTTTCGAGCCATCCAGTGGTTACTTCCACCATTGTGAGCACGTGGCGCTTCCTGTGGCGGATCTGTGGCTGTGTGATGTAGTCGATCTGCCAGGCCTCTCCATATCTATATTTCAGCCGTTGCTCACCATTTCGCTGGGGCTTCACCCGCTTGGCATGTTTGTAGCACGTCTCACATTCATGGATGATCTCTGCAATGGTGTCAATGGTGAGGTCCACCCCTCGATCTCGAGCCCACCTTATTGTTGCATCTCTACCTCGGTGGCCCGAGGTCTCATGGACCCACTGGGCTATGAACTGTTCACCTTTGCTCTGCCAGTCCAAGTCCACCTGAGCCACTCTAATCTTAGCAGCTTGGTCTGCCTGCTGGTTGTGTTGACGTTCATCAGTGGCCCGACTCTTGGGTACAGGGGCATCCACATGGCGCACCTTCACAACGAGATTTTCCACACGGGCTGCAATGTCCTACCACACCTCAGCAGCCCAGACGGTTTTACCCTTACATTGCCAGTTGTTCTGCTTCCATTGCTGCAACCATTTCCACAGGGTATTTGCCACCACTCACGAGTTGGTGTAGAGGTAGAGCCTCGGCCACTTTTCCCGCTCAGCAATATCCAAAGCAAGCTGGAGGGCTTTCACCTCTGCAAACTGGCTTGATTCACCTTGTCCCTCAGCAGCTTCGGTGACCCGTCGTGTGGGACTCCATACAGCAGCCCTCCATCGTCGATGTTTTTCCACAATACGACCACAGGCATCAGTGAACTGGGCATATCGCTTCTCATGGCAGCTCGTTATATGTTGGGGCCTCCTTAGCACGTGTCACTTCCTGTTCTGGTGACATCCCAGAATCTTTGCTCTCTGGCCAGTTCGTGATCACCTATAGTATCCCTGGGTGGCTGGGGTTCCGTATTCGAGCCCGTTGTGTTATCAACGCAACCCACTAACTCCACGTGGCATCTGTTGCATGATGCGTGGAGGAGGCCTTTCCTTTGAACATCCACCCCAGCACCGGCAGTCGGGGTGCCAGGAGGAGCTGTGTTTCAGTGCCGACCACTTCTGAGGCAGCCCGAACTCATTCGTACTCTGCCAGTATCTCCTTCTCAGTTGGTGTGTAATTAGCTTCAGAGCCTTTGTATCCCCGGCTCCCAAAGCCTAGAGGTCGGTCTCAGGTTTCCCCAGGTGCTCTCTGCCAGAGGCTCCAGGTAGGGCCATTCTCCCCGGCTGCGGTGTAGAGCATGTTCTTAATCTCCTGCCCTTCCCGGACTGGCCCAAGGGATATGGCTTGGGCAATCTCCCGCTTAATTTGTTCAAAAGATTTTTGTTGCTCAGTGCCCCATTCAAAATTTTTCTTCTTACGGGTTATGTGGTAGAGAGGGCTCACAATCAGGCTGTAGTTCGGGATGTGCATCCTCCAGAACCACACAGCGCCCAGGGAAGACTGAGTCTCCTTTTTAGAGGTTGGTGGGGCCATGGTTGTTATCTTGTTTATCACCTCCATTGGGATGTGGCGACGCCCATCTTGCAATTTTACTCCTAGGAAATGAATTTCCCTTGCAGGCCCCTTAACTTTCTTTTGCTTAATGGCAAAGCCGGCCTTCAGGAGGATTTCAATTATATTCTTCCCTTTCTCAAAGTCTTCCTCAGCTGTGTCCCCCCATACAATGATGTCATCAATGTACTGCAGGTGTTCTGGAGCCCCACCTTTCTCCAGTGCAGTATGGACCAGTCCATGGCAAATGGTGGAGCTGTGGTTCCACCCCTGGGGCAATCGATTCCAGGTGTACTGGATGCCTTTCCATGTGAACGCAAACTGTGGCCTGCACTCTGGCGCTATTGGAATGGAGAAGAACGCATTAGCAACGTCAATTGTGGCGTACCACTTGGCTGCCTTCATCTCCAGTTCATACTGGAGCTCTAGCATGTCCAGCACTGCAGCACTCATTGCTGGCGTTACTTCATTCAGGCCACGGTAGTCCACAGTTAGCCTCCATTTGCCATTAGGCTTTCTCACTGGCCATATAGGGCTGTTGAAGGGGGAGTGAGTTTTGCTGATCACCTTCTGGCTTTCTAGTTGACGGATCAGCTGATGGATGGGGACCAGGGAATCTCGGTTGGTGCGGTACTGCCGCTGGTGCACTGTCCTGGTAGCAATCAGCACTCCCTGCTCCTCAACCTTAAGCCGCCCCACCACTGAGGGATCCTCTGAGAGGCCGGGTAAGGTGGACAACTGTTCAACCTCCTCCAGGGCAGCTCCACCAAAAGCCCACCGGTACCCTTCTGGGTCTTTGAAGTACCCTCTCCTGAGACAGTCTATGCCCAGGATGCACGGAGCATCTGGGCCAGTCACAATGGGGTGCTTATGCCAGTCCTTCCCAGTCAGGCTCACTTCAGCTTCCAATAGGGTCAGCTGTTGGGATCCCCCTGTCACTCCAGAGAGGCATATGGGTTCAAACCCAATGTAGCTCGATGGCATCAGGGTGCACTGTGCGCCAGTGTCCACCAAAGCCTTATACTCTTGTGGGTCTGACGTGCCAGGCCATCGGATCCACACTGTCCAGTAAATCCAATTGTCCCTTTCCTCCACCTGGATGGAGGCAGGGCCCCTCTAATCCTGCTCATCATCACTCACTTCTTGCAAGAATGATTTACTGTTCCCCTCAAGAGGGTCAGACATAATGTTGGCCATTCTATTCTGTCTGGGGGATTTCTGACTGGACACTGGAGCTGCTCTTTTCTTGGAGGACTCCCCTTTTGTGATCGTCTTCCCTTTCAGCTGCTCTACTAAGTGAGCCGCTCTACTAGCTAGGGAGGCAGTGGGCAGTCCATCCCACCTCCTCATGTTTTCTCCATGGTGACCGAGGAAAAATCACAGGGTGCCTTGTGGTGTGTACCTTTTGCTGCCTTTCTCTTGCAGGGGGAAACGTTTGCTTCTAATGGCTGAGACATCAGCCCGTGCAGGTAGAATGTAGGACATGTCCTCTTCCATTTTCTGGACCCTCTGAGACAGTTCCTCCACAGTTGAGACCAGGGAATGTTGAGATCAAGGGAGATTTCCCTCATATTGCCGGAGTGTCCTGGTTCAGCCAGGATAGAGTAAAGTTTTCCCCAGCAGAGTGAGAGGAGGAAGGGATCTCCAGCCGGGTTATTCATACCATGCTGACGTCAGGTCCAGGGGCGGAGCCTTTGCCCTTTCGCTTCTTGTTTTGGTTTTTGCCATACACACGGCGGGTTTGCTCCTTGATCATTGAGCGGTATTTCTCTGGATATCTTTTGTCTTGTTCACTGTTATTGCTGTTTATTGTTGTTACCATTGATGCTGTTGTTATTCAGATTGTTCTATCAGTCTCTTGTATTAAATTTCTTGTTAATTTAGCCAGGGTCTGTGTTTAACTTCCAACCCGAACGGCGCGGGTCGGGGAGAGGCAACGGCAACGTGCACTCTCATCCCAGCAAGGATTAAACCTTGCACACGGAGCTTGCCAGTCACTCCATCCACTGTTAGAGTGTGGGTGTCTGTCCACCAGGACACTATTGCCAATGCTTTCGCGTGTGCTTCTGGTGCACTCTTCAGGAACTTTCGCCACTTCAGGTGTGTGCAGGGGGCCTGATCTGGGTCCATGGGTGACTGCTCATCATTCAGATCACCATAGATCATCTCAAACACAGCCAGTTCCCTGAGGTTCTCGATGCCTTTCTCAATGCTGGTCCATTTGCCTAGCTGACATAGGATATCATCCTTGTAGGGGTGCCTCTCCCTTACACTGAGCAGGAGTCGCTTCCAAAGGCTGAGGGCTTGAGTCTGCTTCCCTATTTCCCTATCAATGCCAGCATCCTTGGCCAAAGATACCAGCTGCTTGGCCTCTCTCCCCTCCATTTCAAAAGCACTGGCTCCATTGTCCCAGCATCAGAGCAGCCAGGTGCAAATCTGCTCACCTCCCAGGCAGGCGAAATGTCTCCGCATATCTCACAGCTCAGTCGGGGACAGAGATCGAACGATCACCTCTGGCCCTTCCTCTTGTTCCTGTGCTGGGCCCGGCTCATCCCCATCCCCCACTTTGCAAGCTGACTTTCTGGCATATTTTGTTTTCTGTATCGGGGCAACTGATACCGGCACTGGCTGGCTCTCTGGCTCAGTCGCTGTGCTGGTGGAAGCGACTGAGACTGGCTCTGCCTGTTCCCCTGGCCCAGCTGCTGTACCAGTAAGTTCATTCTCAGACCCTGCAGGCCTTTCTCCCACATGAGGGCAGCGGGTGCTATTAAGGAGGACACGGTAGGCATGGGCAACTCCCCAACACATTGCAGCGAGTTGTGTCTCCTGGGTTTTGCCAGATTGGTAACACACCCTTTCTAAGCACTCCATCAGCTTATCAGGGCTCTGCACTTGCTCGGGAGTGAAATTCCAAAGCACTGGAGGTGCCCACCGACTCAGGCCTTTGCCCATCTTTTCCCACACCCCTTGCCACTCACTATTATCTGACCTCGGGGCAGGTTTCTGGGCACTGCTGTTGTTAGAGAAGTGCCGCATGGCCAAAACCGAAATCAGGCAGACATTCAGAATGCATTGTGCCACAATCACACTGGCCTGCAGACTCCAAGGATAATTGAAACTCAAAATCCGAGAGGATCTCTTCCCCTGGCTCATCCATAGAGGGGGTGTGACCCCTAACAAAAGCCCAGGCAGCAAACAGGTACCGGCCTGCCCCCACACACAGCGATACAAAGGCATTATAGGCAGTCAATAGCCAGTACATCAAAATAAGACCCTTTAAACATTTTCCACCGATAACAAACACCAGCACTGGGATCACATACTGGATATAAAGTTTAATCCATCCCAACCACCAAGCAAGTGGGCCAGCATTTCAAATATTTTCTTATCAAGCAGTACAAATACAAACAGAAAAATTACATTCAACAGATTGTTCTAACACACTCTGGTCAGAGTCTGTCCCCTTTTCATTCTTATTTCAACACTCTTGTGCCCCACTTTGGTGTGCCAAAAATGGCTGTGATGGTTTTAAGCCTTGAGGGGATTGGAGTGCACATTGCGGTTGCCCCTCCCCCACCCTTAGCTGGTCAGGCTGGCAGTGAGGCACAAACCCGGGTTAAAATAAGAAGAAATTTATTACAACAGTGTAATAAACAATCTGAATAACAACAGTAGCAATGATAACAACAATAAACAGTAATAACAGTGAACAAGACAAAAGATATACAGAGAAATACTGCAGTATATACAGACAACCCCATGCCTCCCCTGACCACAGCCACAAAGGAAAAAGCTTCCCATGATGCCAAGGACCTGACATCAGCATGGTATGAATAACCCGGCTGGAGATCCCTTCCCCCTCTCTGCTGGGGAAACTTAACCCTATCCTAGCTAAACCAGGACAAGTGATTTTACAGCATATTTTAGATTGAGCCATTACTCTCCTGCAATGAGAATGGGAAAAAGTCTGTGGTATCTAAAACTGTGATATGTTCTCATATTCCGGTAGCCACTTACCTTACAGTCCTTCCTGCTGTCTGTCCCTAAAAAATGCAGAGTTTGAGAAGGTGTTTTTTAAACATTCCTTAAAATTGAAAGAACAACTGTCAATAAGCGAAGAGAAAAAAACCCTATACATTTCAAACATAATTCTCAACAACACCTGAATTTTTAGTATGAAATACTTGTAATAAATTGTGTAAGATCAGTCTTGTGAAGTACTAACATTTCAAGAGAGGGAAATATTTTAATTTCAAAGACAGATTTGAAGATCATTGCCTGGACACAAAAAGTGGATAACTCTTGAGAATTCACTCCAGAAAAAGGCAAGGATGCTGCATTCATTGAATAAGTTATTAGTGTTAAATTATTAATTCAGTTCTGTGTCAGCTTTGAACTACTTATTAGCTGTTAGTTGATACAGAAATTTTATAAAATGTACAAGTAATTTTAATAAATACTTCTGAACACTTTTTTTACTGGATGCTAAATGATGGACATGTGGAAATGGATGCTCAGTCTTAATCTGCATCATTGTAATGTATGGGTTAGTCAGATTAACAGTGGTCTTCAGGGAAGGGAAGCAAGCACTGGTACGCTGGGTAAGGAACAAAACTTTAGAGGCACCTATGCTGGTTACTGGAGACAACTAGTAACAACCTCTCAGCGCACATGAAATTGTGTCTTCTTGTGTGGTTTTGGTTGTGATCATCTATCTATGAAAGTCCCTGCCCAAGGTTTCTGTTGTGTTCAAGCATCTGAGGTCCATAATATGAATTGAGCAGAAAGAGATTGTTATAAATATTAAACAGAAAATGTTTGCTATAATGAGAGGAGTAATTTCCCCTTGCAATATGGGTAGAAACAGAACCTGACAAAGCAGAGGAGGACACTGGTTCTCTACAGCATACCTGACCCACCCTTTCTGGCTCCCAAAAGCAGGGAGGGCCCATGGAGCCGAGTTCAAGGAGACATGTCCATGAAGGGAAAGAGTTAAGGAGCAGTTAGTTTTTGCAGCCTGATCTTCTAGGCTGGAAATCTTCTGCACTGACTATTAAGGTCCATTCAGATTTCTCAGGTTTACAGGACAATATACTGCTGTGATTTAAACTTTATTTCATGAGGTTGTTAAGAAATATAATGAAAAAACATGACAGACAGGAGCTCAGTCTCCTTTTGCCCAGACTAGTCTATCACATTATATCACTTATTCACCATTCAAGTCATAAGATTTCATAACTTATATCTCATTATTCTTAATATCATGCACCTATGAGCAAAAGGAAAGAATTAATTACCTAGCCGATGGTGAGAGTCGTCATCCTTCCTCTGTCATGGTGCAGGCATTCTCTGTATCACACTGGGAAGCACAAATACCTCAGCAGTCCAGCTGCTGTTGGATCTGCTTCAAAAGCTCTTTGGGTAAACTGATGTTTTATACCCTTCAGCCTGGAGGTTTGGTTTTATATCATTTCCATATGTTAGTGGATTCTGAGGAAACTGCCAGATAAAAAATAATAGCCACTGGGGATAGCAATATGCAGGTGATCATAGCTACATAATAGCCCTTCACCTTTTCCTGGCCACCTGTCCTGATAATGTGTTGTCCTTTCTTTGACCCAACGGCGGTGCTCCCAGCATACATCAGGCCTTAGCATGAGCTGGATTAGCCAAAATGTGAGCAGGAGTTGAGTGAACAGTCTCAACTGATCCCCATATCCCTCAGCACGAGAGCTTGTTGTAGGATTTTCAAGTGTTCTGCATGGAACTCCATCTGGTCTCACTCAGGTCAGTGCTCAGTGGAAGAGATGTTGGGCCACCCATAAAATCTTCTGGAAATCCCATTCTCTCTGAAATACACATCTGAGCTTGTTCCCATTCCAGGAGAGCAGGAACTTCTAATTTTGCTAACTGGGAGAGATAACTCAAGAGGCCAACCATTTTCCATGGATGTATGCTAGGTTGGCACAGGACAGCACAGAACGGGATTGATAAGGTTTTCTTTGAGCTACTGTGATTACCTAAGTGGACTGAATTTTGCCCCCTACCCAAACTCTTGGATAGACCCCTAAATTAATTGCCATGCCTGTCTAGCTAGCTCATGTATGATCATATGACCACATGTTGTGCCTTCATACAGATTATTTCTGCCAATGCTCTAATTAAAATGCCCCCTGAGACACTGTTCTCAGTGCCTGTATTGGAAATACACATTGAATGCTCAGCCAAAATTATCCGTTAGGGTGCAATTGGCTGTGAGCAAGCACTGAAACCTGGAATAATTTTGACTAAGAGGTCAATTAGTGTGATTGGGAGGCAAAGGAAGCAACTAGCCATAGTATGGTCAGAGGGAGAAATCAAGTGAATTGAGCAGTCAGCTGATTAGGAAACAACTAGTGAGAGCAGATGAATTTTCACCCTGGAAGTGATGAATGTAGATCTGTCTGGAGTGTTCAGCCAAACGGAATGCTCAATCAGCATTCGATTAACCTGAGCTGCCCCCTAGGTGAAGTCATATACATAGGATTTAAATATTTATATGATAGTCTTATCACATATGACGCTGCCAAGAGCTGTCCTATATGTAATAAAATATTAGCAAAATTAGTAAATAATAACTGAAAAAGACTAAGTAAAAGATAACTGTGTATTCAAGCAAAATATTTGTGTATCAAACAGATGACTCCTTTGCAACTCCTCTGTTCTTAGATTACATCTTTGTTTCAAATCTAAATATAAAAAATTTTTCAATTGTCTAGTAATGTCTTAAAGTAAGACTAGGCTTTGAGGTTAATTAAAGTTCACTAGAAATTAACTTTTTACTATCACACCTATGCCTTTGTAACTAACATTTAGAATTGCTTGCAATGTACAATGAAGAAATTATTTTTGAGTTTGATTTTGAGGGCATCTTTTATCAACAGGGAAACTACCCTGATCCATGAATATTGCTGTGAAGTCCCTGGTCCAGGTCCAGAGGAGGAAGGGAAAGATAGGTGGGCTTAAGGGTTTTTTCAATACCCAGCGCTGCTGTCAGTGATACACCTGCCCTGGAGCCTGCGGACAGTCCTTGCAGGGTGGTGGCACTGGGGTGATGCACCAGCCAAAGGCCACCTTCCCCTCTGTGTAGGAGTTGTTGGTTTGGTGTCTTCACCAGATTCCTGACTACTCACATGTGTGAGTAGTATGGCTCAGGGAAGCTGCAGCTTTGCCCACCCTCTGGCTAAGCAGCTGTGTAGGCATGGGCTGAGCTGGAAGTCACTGAGGAGCACCAGCCTAGTATCATCTCTCTGTTCTGGTAGTTAGCTGCAGCCAGGTGACAGGGACAGCAATTTCCCCAAAACTGGGAGTCTCCTCCAACCTCTCAAGGCTTGGTGGCAGGAGCTGGTGGGTATCCATGTTTCCAGCTCTGCCATTGTTCCCACAAAACGTGCAGCGGCCACACAGATGGAGTAGGTCACGCTCTTCTAAACAAATTCCTTTACTTCCTCTGTACAGCACTTTTAAACCCAAATGGAAACACGTCTCGCTGGTCAAGCAAATGAGTTAGCATGTGTAAGGTGATGTTTGACAGGCAGTGGAGAAGGCAGGCTGGAAACTCCTCCACGTCCCTGCAGCAGAGATGGCTGTCAACAGGGCTTGCTTCTCTGAACGTGAGCAGTGAGCCAGCTCTTGTCCTGAACCACTCCTCCCACAGGGAAAGGAGTTCGGCCTGCTCGCAGCAGTGTTTCAGCTGGGACTTTGCAGACATGCTGTCATTATTTTGCAGAGAAGCATCAGGAAAACCTCTGGGGAAGGAAAAACCAGAGACGTGCTTAGGTTTGGCTCTTCTAAAGGCTACCCCAGTTAACTTTGGTTTTATCTCCATGACTCAGAAATGTATGAAAAGTAGTCTATTTTTATTTTTTTAAAAGTAGGTCATAAAGACCATAGTGCCAATCTGAGCAAAGGCAACACTTTCTTTACATTAGCTTTACATTAGCTATCTAGATCATCTTTCCTTATAGTGGAAATCACTACTCCCTACATTTATTTCTTGTCCCTGTTTATATGTGAAGAAGTAATTGTTTAGCATTTGGGATATATCTTTTAACCCAGACTAGTTCTGTTTATAAGTGTATTGTGGTATTGGATTTTATGTTGCAACATTTCCATTATTAGTTCCTCAAACCATACCAAAGTTATATTATTTTAGCATGGAGATAGTTGTTCTTTTTTTCAAAATACTTATATTTCAAAGCTCATGCTCCCAAATCTACTGTAGTGTAGCAGCCACCAGTTCACTTCTCATATGTATTGATTTGGCAGCGATCAACCCACATAGATGTCAGTAGACCTACTCATTTATTCTGGAGAAGGATGAGATCTCCAGGGGCTATATAAATAAATCTGATTTAAGATTTGTTTTCCAGAAATGTTTCAAGTGCCATGTACTGTGCGTCCATAATTAACATGGAGTCTCATAATCTTTGAAACCATAGTTTATGTTACTGATTGCACAAATCATTTGGGATGCAACTGCAATACAATTCTGGATTTTTTTCTCATGGTAAAAGAAGAATTATGACAGTGGAAGTGTGATGCTCAGCAGTAAAGCACGGACCTATCCTACTCAAGCCAAGAAGTAGTTCAATTAGTTTGCAGATTACAAGAATATTGCTTTCTGTACAGAGACTAAAGAAGGTTGAAACACTCAGTAAGCAAATTGTTCCTGCATGTCAAATGATACTCTGGGGTAATGGTTGTTGTGGCTTCCAGAGTCCTGTCCATGGCAAAGCTCTGTGGTGCATTTTCGGATTGCCACACATTGCCCATTGTCCCAGTTGATCCTGAGATGTATTGGCCCTGTCTGGGGAGAAGTAGATAGCTTCCTGACTTGCAGTGTGTCAGGAGAGTTGTGTGCTTCTGGTTGGACTTGATGATCTTAAGAGTCTTTTCCAATTTAAATTATTCTGTAATTCTATGTGCTACACAGAGACTGCCTTGTGCTGCTCTCCCTGCTCAGTAATGCAGAGCAGTAATTTCCCAGGAGCCCGAGGAACTTCTTTTCCTGATGCAATTGCATGTGTCTGGATTTACTTTGGTGGTATTAGCCTTCTTCAGAAGTGGTCAGTGCATAACTTGTCAAGACATGCCTGTACATTTCTATAGCACGTTTTGTCCAGTTGTTCAGTGCAACACACAGTGCATAACTGACTCTCACTGTCCTGTGGGGAGCATCTTCTGGCAGAATGGTGTAACTGGTATGTGTGTAGATGACAGTTTTTCCAGCTTTTTCCTAGCTGAGAGTCAAGAGGTCAGTTTGAGATGGTAGGATTTGGGGTTTTCTCTTTTGTCTTTAAAGTGCACACCACTATATGGTTGTTTAAAGAACTTCTGTCTGTGTGTATGCAGAAATGAGAGAAATTCCATCCTGATACAATCAATTTAGATCTAAAACATTAGCTCTGTTTATCTTCTTTGCACTGTGTTTAACTATGGTGACTATTGATTATAAATTATCTTGCCATTAGTTAAATGACAAATACAGACACACACTTATCTGAGAAATGGCTGAATGTTATGATTTAATGAATATAGGACCACTTTTGAAAGACTGCAATTCACAGGGACACCATCCTGTTTGCCTCATAAAATCAATATCATAGGTAGCCAAACTCATAAAAGATATGAAGTTCCTTTGACAAAATGGTCACCCAGAGATATGCCTGGCAGAGGAAACAGGTGGGAGAGTTAACTGAAAAAATACCAGTCATTTTTACCTTATTTCCATTTTTGCTGTACGTCTCTTTTACAACTGTATTTGAGTAGATACATCACAGATATTTTCAGTTTTAGAGTAGACAAAGAAAGGTCTGTGCCACCACACCTCACAACTGATTAGTTCTTTACCTGAGGAAAAAGAATGCCAGGTTTGTAAAGGCATCACTGAAAGAGTATGACAGTATTTCTTCATTGTGTTGTTCTAATGTCATGCTAGACACAATTTTGTCTCCTGAGTTCCTACCAGTTCTTCCTTTCAGGAGAGCCCCATCTAAACTCCCAGAGCACTACATCGTTGTCCTGGTTCAGCTAGGATAGGGTTAAGTTTACCCAGCAGAGAGGGGGAAGGGATCTCCAGCTGTGTTATTCATACCATGCTGTCAGGTCCGGCACAGGAAGTTTTTTTTTATTTTCTCCTTGGTGGTCTTGGTGGCGGGGAGCCGTTCCGTGACTATTTTGCGGTATTTCTCTGTATATCTTTTGTTCACTATTATTGCTGTTTATTGTTGTTATCATTGCCACTGTTGTTGTTCAGATTGTTTATCACACTGTTGTATTAAATTTCTTCTTATTTTAACCCGGGTTTGTGCCTCACTGCCAGCCCGACCGGCTGAGGGTGGGGGAGGGGCAATGGCAAAGGCAACGTGCTTTCCGGTCCCAGCAGAGCTTAAACCAGCACAGTCGTGTTCACATGTTGTTGGCTCTTTTGTCTGTATTTCAGAAGTATCCATAAGCCTATGAGGTAGAGCTAATATCAGATCCCCCATTTTCTCAGGCTTCCAACTTGCCTGAGTCCAGCATTTTACTTCCAGTGCTATGTGTACTCTTACTCTTTGCCCTGCTCTGTTTCCCTTCCTTGCTCAGTTAAACAGGTTCCACTTTGTGGAACCTTTGTTAATACCTGTTCCCTTTCAGGGAAGTAGTTTTGTAAAGCCCAGAAAGGACCCAGCAAGCTCTCTTAGCTTTTTTCTTGTATTCTTCCAAGCCAATTTCCAGTCCCCTGCATGCTGAATTACTAGAAATCCTTTGTTTAGGAGGCACATTGACTCACCCAAGGCAATGCAGCCTATGTAGATTTGCCAACCCAACCTCATCCCCTCTTTCTCTGAGCTACTCCTGACTGGACTCAAGGAGCCCTTTACCTCTCCAAGTAGACTCTGAGAGTGGAAACCATCACCTGGCACTGCTGAAGCTCATAGTCAGCCTCCTAACCCAGGTCCATATCACCTTATTTTATTCCCTGCACATACTGTGTTAAAGACAGTGGCTTCCTTCTCTTAGAGCAGTGCTTCTCAATCTGTGGTAAGCAGACCCTTGGGGGTCTGTGATGTCATCACAGGGGATATGCTGAAGGTTTAAAGCAGAGGTGGGGAACATCCAGCCCGGAAACATTTGGTCTGGCCCGCAGCAAACACTGTGCATCCTTTTCCCACAGCTCCCTCCTGTCAATGCTACTTTCATATGCTCCCCCTGACTTTCCCCACTTGCCCTGATACACTAGTATATTTAGTACTACTATGGTTGGTGGGACTCACTTTAACTAGGTGGGTTTTCTCTTAAAGACATTTTCTTAGCCTGACAACCCTCTTTAGAACCACAATGGGACTGAAGTTTCTTCCTCCAAGTGGTAACCCTGGACCCATAAACAAAAATATATGGTGAATGAACACAGATAAAAAAAGGGGGAGGTGAGAAGAATTGTAAAAACTTTTCATCAAATTTTCATGTAAAAATTGGCATAAAATTCAGAATTAGCATGTTAAAATACCATAAAATGGGCCATTTCAGCAAGGAGAGTGTTGATGCTATTATTTTAAATTGCAATGGAATTAAATATTTTTAAATTTATTTAAATTATTTAAAATTGCAATGGAATCATTGCAATAAAGGTATTACAATAGGAGTGTGTGCATTAACAGATTAATTTATTTCCCCTTCTCTCCAGATTTGAAGACCCTTCATGAAAAAACTGAAATAATTATTGGATGCCAATTTTTCTTCACTTAACAAGAACTGTTTGCTCAGGTTCCACCTAGCAGTCAGTAGCTGAACTGTGTTGCAGGCTCCTGGAGTAGGCATGAGTTTCACTGGTGCAGTTCTTCTCTTGCTACTCCCTGTAGTTCAAAACTGTATATGCTTGAGATCTGAAAACTACAGTGGAAGGAAGGGGGTTCACTAGCCAGCTGTGGTGCCAAAACCCCAAAATTAAAGGTCTTGTTAAGGGAATGGATAACTTGAAGAAAAATGTAAGGGCTGCATATACATCAGTAAACATAGGCCCATCTGATCTCTTTTAATTAGCAAGTGTAGAGAAGTAAAGAGCAAATTCTGAAATATAAATCAGGTTCAGTGATCTGGTCTCCCTGTCAGATATGGTGTTTTTTACACTGACATGTTGATTTCATGCAGGAGTTCATGGCCTGCTGAATCCTTCTGACCATTCACAGATACATACCTATATAGGTGTCTGTATGTGTACATGTATAAAATCACAAAATAAAATAGATAATATAATTTAACATAGCATAGCATAAAATAATTAACATAACATACTTAAATATAATTTATGTGTTATATAAAGCAAGTTGTAAGGGACTGTGTTGGACTGTATGTCTCAAGCATTGCTGTCACATCACCACCATTTCCTGGCCTCAGTGTCCTGTGGACAGGGAGAAGTACGCTCGGGAGAAGAGGAACTGTCCCAGACGAAACCACGACATCTGCCCAAAGTTAAATCGGGACGAAGAAGATGTGAGGACAGCATGACCACTGTGAATGCCGGGGCATGCATTCTTGAAGGACCACGAGATAATAGTCCCATGGAAATGGGCGGACTGTTTGGAGAAATCTGGGACAATAAAAAGACTGTGTACTTCTCTCCATATACACATATCTTCAGATCTCTTCACATGTCTGCATTCTGAAGCTCGGAGCACCATCATCTGCACTGGGATTGGGTCAACAATACATCACTGGATTCGTGGTGGTGGTGGTAACTAGCCTTGCTGCATCTCTGCTGTTTTTCTTGCTTAGGGATTCTGACTTTTCCTTCCTTTTCCTCTCTGTCCTATTGTTATTACCAGTTGTATGCTAAATAAAGTTCACAAGGTTGTACAGCATCTGATCTCGTTTGTGTCTTAATCTTGCTCTTAGGATAGTTTAAGAACCCTCCCCTATATCGGTTCGGGACACAAGCCCTATAGTTTATGCTTTCCGTCTGCTTGGAGCCATTTGCTAGTCGATAAACTAAAGAGCCATTTTAATCAGCACAGGCTCATCTTTTGCCTTGCTGACTGGAAACTGCAGAGACTTACGCAGAAAACAAATCGGAGTGGTTTTGGACAAAGACTTTCTTCTGAAGGACTTAATATGGGGAACTCAGCAATTCTTGTAAGATCATGGTGAAAGATGCTCATGTCATCCCCAGTACTACTGCTGTCATTAGCTGCCTCCTTTAACCCAGGGAGACTTTGGTCCGCTCCTGTTTAATCACAACACATAGTGCAGGCATTGAACGTTGTACTCTAAGCACTGCCAGAGTAGGCTGGACATATTAACATCCTCTTATTCTATCCAGTAAGAAGACCACAACAAATTTACCTGTATTTTAGATTTTGTAATGTATTTTAATGCACAATGCTTGTTCATGACATCCATTGCACACACAGGTTTTTGTTAGGTATTAGAAACATTTTGCCAGTCTCTATAGATGTTTTCTGTGAGCTAGTGCTTGCTCTGGGCTCAGCTGTGCTCTCAGACACCTGTATAAACCCACAAGTAATTTCACTGAAGTTATTGAAGTTGCTCTGAACTTGTACCACCATAGCTGGAATCAGGAGGTAGATAAGTTCATTTTGAAATTCTTCAGCATACAGCAAACACTCTGCACTACCCACCCACACAGACAGAGAGGCATAGGTACATAAATGCAGCTGGAGTTCATAAAATAAATGGCTTGACCAAGTGTATCCACCCAGATGAAAGCCAGATGCTTGGGAAGGAAACACTTTTCTCACCAATTTGGCCTAAAACCCACCATCTTGTATACAGTCAGCCTCAGCTGTGTTGTCAGGACAAAAAATAGTGTTCTTGGGAATATTTACAAGGATGACTACACACACACTTTTTCTTCCTTTGAGGTTTTCAACACATGCTGCTAGGCTTTGAGTTTTCTAATTTAAAAAAGTCCTACATGTGTCACTATCATATGAACTGTGGTACTTTTTCTGCTATCCTGTTTCATAGTGTAGATCCAGGGAAGTCCTTCGAGTGCTGGTTGCTGTATGTGTCCAGGGAGTGCCTCTGCATTTACAGGCACATTTTCTTTAATCACATACATTCCTTAAAAAGTGCATGTTCATGTACTTGTGTCTGATAGGTAAATGCCTCCACGTTTTCAATGGCCACATAGGGCTCTCATGGACTTGCAATGGCATAGCTCATCTGAGAGGCAATGCAAAGGACCGATGCCTTGAGTGGAGCAGAGGAATCATGCTTCAGAGAACAGTGGCCAGCATATTGTCCATACAAGACATGAAGCTCACACACTTTTTTAGGCTGTTGGAAGAGATCCCACATCCTGTCCCATGAGGCAGGCTGGATGATGTAAAACACCATGTTTCATCTTCTTCTTTCCCTGAATCTCTTCTGGTGTCCTGGCTTTGCAGCATCAACTCTTGGTGCCACAGTAAGGAATTGTGCAAAGTCCTCTGAATGATATGAAATGAACCAGGTAATTATTTAATTTCAAGAGAAGGACAAAGAGTTTCTTCTGAAGGACTTAATATGGGGAACTCAGCAATTCCTGTATGATTGTGGTGGAAGATGTTTGCAAACCTCATGGTCCTGTGGGCTAGATGTGCTAGCATATGATCGGGAGCCTCTCAAACCACTGTCTGGTCATCCTTCTAAAGGAGCATTCCACACAGTTGGCATCTAGAAGCATGTCTAAGTCTAAAACAAAAGTGCAAACAAATCCAAATCTCTCCATTTGTGCTCCTAGCAGGATGGATATAAGCTGACTCTGTTTAGTGTTAGGGCCTGAATAATGAACTCTGAAACAAAGTTGACCTGTAGATGAACCTCACAACCAAACATTATCCATTATTAGTATCTGCTAATTAATAAAATCTGTATCACCATTAGCATTTATTATTAGTATCTGATCACTAAAGAAATATGTATGCTCACTAGTGAAAGATGTAGCTTAGACCAAATCTAATCAGTAGTGAAAACGAAATGTTGTGAGAATGTATTCAACTTTCCTTGTGTGGCCTTGCTGGAAACTTTGTGGGAACAGAACCAAGTAGATAAAGAGACTCCCTTGGTTCTGTTTGGCATTGTTCAAGGCTGAGAATCCAAGTGTTTGGTCTTGTTGGAAACTCCCTTGGTTTTTCCCTCCTGAGCCCTGGCCAGGCTTTGAGAGGAATCCAACAGGAGCATGAAACCAGATGTTTCTGCTCAAAAGAAGGTGCAAGTCATTTTGACTGGATGATTTTTGAAATATAAGGCTGGACACTCTTGCCACAACTTTGGAAGCTTCACCTAAGGGTGGACACACTGTGTAGGACTTCCCACTTGCAGGGAAAGGCTCTGCAAATCCTCGCTGAAACCGGGGCTCCCCAGCAACTGCGGATCTGGATGATGGTAACGTGTGCAAGTGGTGAGGTATCTTTCTTTATCACTATTCTCCCTGTCATGTAGTAATGATTAGGTGCATTACCTTACTTATTCTTATTTTCTATAATTCACTGTATGTAGTAATAATTAAGTGTACTACTTTGTATTTTTCTTAGGGCTTATTTTCTGTGTTACTTGGTTATATCCTTTAATTATTAACAGTAAAATAAACCTACTCTTTTCACTCTGGTGTCTGAGTTTAATTGACATCCTCGATCAGCAAAAGACTCTGGTCTAAAACCTGCACATATGTGTTATGATAAGCAAGTATATTAGTTAGGATGTGGTGCTATGCTGACTTGGCAAGGTGACTTCCAGATAGGAGCTGGCTTAGGTTCATCTGGCCCAGGAAGTAGGCACTACATGCTCAGCTCTTGTCTGCTCCTGCCCATGGTGCCATGCAGAAGAGAATTAGAGTTACAGATTTCAGCCAAAAGCCACCACAACCTGACAGCTTCAGTAGCTTACAAGAATACAAAGATCTCATCACAGATATGGACCTTCTCAGCTGGCAGGATGTGACAAATGGTCAGCCCAGCATGCAAACACATTAGATGGTACAAGCATATTACTCAGAGCTGAAGATAGGTTTGTTGGCTGTATCGCAATGCAATATTGCTCAGCTGGGACTGTGTCCACTTTAAAATGAGGAAAATGTTGGGACATCGTTCTCTGGGTTAACATTGTTATGACTTTCCCCATATAAGATCCTGCTCTCACTTATTTAGTAGAGAAAGAGACCAGTGTATGCTTTGGTCTGCTTTTAGAGATCATTTTCTTGACAAATTTCTAAACGGTCAGTTTTTCATACAGCACAGAGACAACATCCTCCCAGCTGTCTTCTGAGCTATTGGTCACAGGCTCTATCACTACAAGCTCCACAGCAGATGGGTCAACATAGTCTTCAGACGTGTCCTTTGCGGGTTTATCTCATCCTGCCTCTGTCACAGGGACCACAGAGATGCCCCACTCTGGCACCATCTTCTGGCCTAACTCAGGCTTTGCAAAGGAGAGCCATAGGTAAGCCTCTGGAGACTTGACTGCTTTGTATTTAGGACAGGAAAACACAGCCCTTTGTTTGGCCATGTGCACACAGTATAAAAATATAACACTAGCATGAGAGAAGGCTTTGGTTATATTTCAGCTAATGGAATGGAGCAGCCCACATCCCATTTCACATCCCACTCTCTGGCTTTGTGTCTCCAAACATGAATAGCAGGTGAGGCCTTGGATGGTAGAGAATATGCCTGTGTTCCCTGGACTAAGTGTTGTTATTTCCTTGTGTTTCACAATGGGTACAGCTGCAGTAAGGACTCCATATGTAAAAAGAATCTTTTATTTTCATGCCTTATGTTATAGTAAGCTTAGCTTTCCCATGTAGAAAAATCTGCAACTGTCCTCCAAGCAGCACATGGATGCCTGGAGGAGGATTCTGGAAAGATGTGTTCTGGGAATGCAGAACTGCTGAGTAGTGAGCATCTAGCTCTTCCCTGTTGCAGGGGTTGTGATTATTTCCAAATCACAGGTAGGGCTGAGAGCAGCCCTGATGCCCACAGAGGTTCTGTATCCTCTGTCTCCTCCCCCTGTGTCATTATCTAGCTCTGTGTTGTGAGACAGAAGGCAGTGACACCAGCGATCTTGCAGCAGGGTGCTGCTGATGGGGCCATGGCCCAGGCTTTGAACTTGGCCACTGCATCTTTTTGACTCCCACAGAAAGACATGGCAAGTCCAAGAATAAACTGGTGCTGAGTGGGGATTTGTGTGCGTGCTGCTCTGGGCAAGGTAGGCTCATGAGAGAAGGAGGACAAATCTCCATTACATGATGTACAGTGAAGCAGAGCATATTTGTCCCCAGAGCAACAATGCCAATCATATCAGGGGGTTTGCTGAAGATCCTGTGAAAAATGGGATGCAGCACAGCTCTTGAAACACAGTTATGGTTAGATTTTCTAGTCAGTGGTTAATTCTGATTTTGGCATTTGGTATAGACCTGCATGTGAGAAACGCTCATTTGCCAGTTATTAACGGCTCAGACAGGATGCGGTGTGAAGCACTCTTTATTACCTTCTTGCAAGACGGGGCACCCCACCAGGTGGATGTGCCTAACAGCCATCATGCAATGGTTTATATCCCTTTCTCCCAACCACGTGTTCCCTCCCCTGATTCAGCACTGGCTGAGTACCACAGGGCGTACAGACTTCCTGAACCACCTACCAATACGCCCCTTCATGTATGTGTTCATACGTTGCATGTTCATGGAAATGAACCTTGGCTTTCTCCAGGGCAGAGAAATTAATATGCAGGAGCTCATCACGCAAGTGTACTAAGACAGCAAAAGTTCGAAATTCAGGTTCCCCAAGTCTCTTGGTATCTGCATCCATCCGAAGCCACTTCTAAGTACTGGTCATCACAGTTGACAAAAGGGCTACCTGTCTTCTCATCCTAGGCCAGGAATTTCAGTGGTTGTGAATTGCTCCCATTAATTGCTTTGGTGAATCGCTCCTGCCATTCCCATCAGGCTGAATATGTGAAAACAACATTCTTTCCCTTACATGCACAATGATAAAAATGGAAACACTGACATTTTGGGGAAAACAAAATTATTTTTTTTAATTCTTGTTGGTACCTAGCTACTGGTCTGTGTCCCTATGTGCCCATTTCTCTAACTTTAATAACTTTGGAATACATGGACCAGTTTCTCACTCCCAGGTTGGCATGGGGACACTGCTCAGGGATCAGGTCCCATCGTTTTTCTGAAAATGGATGCTCAGGCATGAGAGATACTGTTAGTGGTCCTATTGAAGAAAAGGTTGATATGTCCTTCCTTCCACTTTATTAGCGACCAGAGAACCAACATGAATCCAGGGTAGAGGGATGGAGAAGTAGAAGGAAGGGGAAAAGTATTTGAAACCAAGCTTCATTAATTCAGCTGCTTGGGGGAACAGTGTGTTTGGAAAGGTTGAGATGTTTCATTTGACCTAAACAAAATGCTTGGACATTCTTCAGTTGAAATGTTTCATTCCTGCCTATTGAACCAAATCAAAACATTTAGCTTTTGTGAAGCACTGTAATGAAGAGCTTGGGAGGGAGCAGCTGCAGCTCATTCTAGCAGTACTTGTCTGCCCGATGGTTGGGAGAGGGTGATGTTCCTTTTCAAAAAGGGCGATGTTGATCATCTCCAAGGTATTGATAATTAAGATGGATTTCTCCTAGATATTAGAAAACAATGAAAGACCCCAGTCTGTCTGCTGTCCAAAAAGAGTGTATGTCCTCCTGCCATAAACAGCTGTCTGAAGGGAAAAACAAGTTGTGAAAATGTCTTAATGGCCCAGTCTTCTAGGAAAAGGAGCTGATGTGACCTCACTCTGTGTGTGTGAGTGCTCACGTCAGTCTGTCCTCTCAGTTGTGTCTTTAGTTAATGATCCGCTTCAAACAAATTTGGGCATGTTTATACATATATGGGGCAGATATTTGGAAAGCAGTGGGCCTCTACTGTTCCACCTTTTGGAGCGTGATCTAGCCACTAGCCTCAAGTCCTCCCCTGCTGTTTCCATATGTGTATCAGTGAACAGTGAAGCATGTTAAGACAGTGAAATTTGTTGACAGAACACTTCTCCTTTCCACACCATTGCCTGGAAGTTAATCCAGACCCCTAAGTGGAAAACTGTGATTAAAATAATTTCCCTAATTTGCATAGGGTAAGTTTGAACTTGGAGCCTCCTCTCTCTTAGGAGACCTTTCTAAGCACTCTACTACAAATTTTGTGGTTTAGATGTCTCTTGCTGTGTCATGACACAGTAAATGGCACAAAACAGGAAAAGGAGACCCTACAGGGCAGAGCTGGTGTCCCAGGGTGAACCACTTAAGGCAGCTTAATGACTGATGGAGATGGAGTTTTCCTGGAGTTCAGGGTGCCACAGGAGAGGAGACTTTGCCAAAGAGATGCTGCCCTGGAGGCTTCCCTTAAAGCATTTTTCCCTGTTGAGTGTTTGTGGAGTTCGACCACAGTTTAGACAGTAGTTTCCAAAGAAGCATAAGAGAATTAGTAATTTGATCCAACTGAGTTTCAGAAGTGTCAGGGCCCCTCCTAGAGGCTCTCCAAAGCCCCTTTTAACGATGCCAGATCCTACCAACAGCAAAAGCAACCATTGGTCTGTTTCCAGGAACAGATTGGCTTGTTGGCACATCAGTGAAACGGAGCTTCCACACAGTCTGTTCACCCTGTGGCTGCCAGTTCGGCTGCCGCTCTAAGTGTTTGATCTAGCAAAGGCTCCAGCCCAGAAAAACAAAGCTCAGCATTTCTAGTTTCTGGCTTCAGGAGTTTGTTGCCTGCCTTGTTGCTTTGCTACCAAAAGCCCAAAGGCCATTCGTCAATGTTTCCTAGTTCAGTTCATCCTCAATAAAAGTCACACTCTGTTAAGCTATATGCTAGCTGTAGCTTTCTCTTTAGACTGCTTGCACTGTAGCGTTTCACCTCCTTATTACCCCTGTGCTATTACATTTGCTTGCTACTAACTACTAATTTAACACAGGCAGGTGAGCCAGCAGCACTGTTCAAGGTCTGGAGTGGTGCTTCCCTGGGTATCCCAAGGGAAGGGATTACAAATTATGCTGGAAGAGTGATGCTATGACCTCACCATGCCATGATAAAATGCACAGGGAGAAGGGACTACAGAATTTCTAACACACTGCTTTTTGCAATTAAGAAAGACCTCATATGGAAAAAAAGTAATACTATAGATGACATTCAGGGAGTTGGTGAGGCTGATCTGCATTGCAGTGATCCTGTTTAACCCAGACGCTCATCCAAGCAAAGCTGATTAGTGCTTCAGTCATTTCAGAGCTAAGATGAGCTGATGGACACATCTTCACACCAAAATCTGCCCCACCAGATCTGGTTACAGATAGATTGCCTGATGGAGTGAGTCTCATACAATACTCATAAATATTTAAGGAAATCTCAAATGTATAGTCTGAGAAACAGGCACTGAAAAGAATTGTTTGTTGGGGAGACTTTGATGTGAAAGATGAGCTACGTTTTCCTGGTGAAAGACAGGTTCATTGGGCATGTTCCCTCTGTCTGGCTCTCCCTGCTTTTGCCAGGATTGGGAGTCCTGCATAGTCCTTCTTGAACATTTATATTTGAAAAGTAGCACAAAAAGGGGATTAGGAGATGTTACCACTTTCATTTTGTAACTGGAAAGGAGCCTTGATATATCCATTATCCACTCACAGCTGATGCTATGCTGTCTAGCAGCACTGAAATTGCAGGATGACATTTATACCGCTGATGGCATAATTTATTGGGGGTTTGTTACCTAAGGTAATTCCAATGAGGCAATAAATCTACATGTCAGTAGGAAAATACTCAGTTTACCAGCTGTGCTCTATTTTATAGCCATAGGTTTAATGCTTTGAGAGGAGCGTTTGCTAAGCATCATTTTGCAATTAAAGGCAAAGAGGAAATTAAATGTTCCATTTTTGTTTTCAAAAAAAGATAATATTTGTTTCTCATAATTTTTCTTTCTGTTAATATTATGTAACTCAGTGTCGTTGTCTTTTTGCTTGCTCATCAGCTCAGCCCAAAGATGGTATTAAAATACAAAACTGGAACTCTGCTTCACCAAGAAACCTTAGCCCTTCAATGATGTCAACCACTTCAGCCCTTTGTTTACTGACTCAGCGAAGACTGCCAAGAGCATTGGATGTATGGAGAATCATGGAAGTGGGTGTTCTGCTTATGAGGACTACCAACAGTCTGCATTCAGGTACAGGCATTGTTGGGACTTTCCTTCAGGATATTTCTGTAGGGAAGAGATGGTGTTTGCTGTGATATGTCCTTTGGAAGAGCTGCAAAATACGGGCAAACCCTTGATAAGAGACTGAGTCATTATCCCAGAAGATACTGGAGAACATCAAAGAGTTTGAAATGTAACAATCTCCCTCACTGCTTTAATGATAACTGGCCCCAAATTGCATTTCACCAGTTCACCAAGGATAAATCACGCTTCATTCACCATGTCCCTTTCAAGGTTTGTTAATACAAATGCAGAGATACCTCCCTTGTGAAGGTAGTCTACAAAAGGAGCAGAAACACAATACATCATGGCTGGTTTGCCCTTGTCTTCAATTGATTCCACCTAATTTTGAATCCAAGAATAAAACTGTTATTGCAGGCGATTTCAGAGGGTCCCACCATGTGGGCTGCATGTAGATATTTGAGGTAGTGACAGACAGCCAGAGGAGTAAACTGGGCTGTATGTGGTTTACAACACCTAGAAATCCCATTTAAAAAGAAAGTATTGTCTCCTGGAGAAGGTAATTGTCCCAAAAAGGCATTTGCCATCTTTAAATTAATTTCACCTATACTAAGGGTGAGAAACACCTATCAAAACAGATCCTTAGCTGGTTTCAGTTATCTTGAATCTGTCTCCTTCAGAGAAATGACAACAGTTGACAACGTCAATTTTAAGGCTAGCCCCTATGTGGACACTGCCTGCTACAGACTGATTCCTACTGTGTTGTGCAGTGGATAGGCCGGCACATGCTTACTGCTAAGGTTACTTTCACATTACTCAACCTTAATTTCTCCTTTTACAATGATATTTCACTGGTGATATTTCAGCTGCACAAAGCCTTTGCCTTTTTTGGGATTTTCCACCCACCTGCTGTATCCATTCTGGTATCCCATGTCCCTGTGATTATTTATTGAAGACAAGCATTTTAACTATTTTACTTTTCCCCTCCCACAAATTAGCCCCTTGATCCCTCATAATTTTTGTGTCATTCTATAATTCCTTGTTAATTGTCAATATTTTTCTGGTGATGAGATGTCCTAAAACAAACCCAGTACATTTTATTCTGGTCTCATGTCAGCCTAAATCTAGAGTTTCTAGCAGAGTAGTACTTAAAGCATCATGTATGATGTTGCATGTTTGGTGCCTCAGGCCAAGATGCAAGAAGTGGATGAACTCTATGTTGCCTGTATTCGAAGTGGGAGAACTCTATTTACCTGCATTTATTCATAGGAGAAATTTTCTTATAGTCAGTGAAGCTCAGTCACACCAGGCACTGGTGTATGTGAACATCAGTATTTCCAAATTCCCCTCTACACAACTGCACAAAGGGAATCTTCCACTTTGTCTCCCTACTCCACAAGGACAGTGCCATAAAATTGTAACAACCTTTTTTGTTCTGTCAGATTGCAAATGCATCATTGGCTGCTTCTTAACCTTCTTTCAGCGTTATTGCTCTCCATACTTTTCCCTCCAGTGAATGCCATTTCCCCCCAATAAATTAGTGCACCATTTCCAAGACCTGCATCTCACTTATTTCCTGCCCATATTTCTAAGCTCTCTAGGGCTCTTTGTATTATTTCTCTTGCTCTCACTTGTCTTTCCCTACCCTCTCCTCTCAAATTAATGTTATCAACATATTTTATTAACGAGCTGTTTTATTCCCCCTTGCACATCAGAAGTGGAAATGAGAGCTACCCATTGTCCCTATAGGGAACATATGAGATGCACCCCCCTTGTCTATTATTATTCCTTGTTTGCAGTCCTTCAGACAGTTCCTGTGACAGTATTTATGTCTAATCCAATGGGAGATAATATTTTGAGAGGCACTTTATCAAATGCTTTCCTAACTCCCAGATCCTTGATGCCTGCTGGTCTCCCTGCTCTCATTCATTTTGTAATTCTGTCGACTTTATATGCATTTTTTTCATGGATGTGGTCTTCGTAAACCCATGGTGCTCCTTGCATATGTTTCCATAAAGAGGTCTGTGTAATTCTCTGGACATTGTAGGGAGAGCCATGAAAAGATAGCTTTGAAAGACAGCGTGAAAGCTCTAGTTGTGTTCAGAGATCTAAAGCTGTTTCCAAATAATGACATACACCATACTGTTTGACTGAGCTTGAGGAGAATAATTCTAGATAAACATGAGGAGATAAAAGAGATTGCTTTCCTCCTTATGCATTTCCTTGTATTGTGTGAACTGTTTTCCAGTGGGGATCGAATCACATCTTGTCTCATACAGAAAGCAGAAGAAATCATTAGCTCTGCTAATTGTTGAAGATAAAGAGTAAAAGGCCATGACAGTTTGCTTTGTTTGTGGTTAAACTTGTTAAATGCATAAATTAAGCAATTCTTTTTATTCTCATTTTATTCATTACTATTATGGTATTCCACCATGCCATCACACTAGCACTCTTCTTTTTACGCAATTTGAATTTAAACTATACCTGTCCTGGTTCAGCCAGGATAAAGTTTTCCCCAGCAGAGTGAGAGGAGGAAGGGATCTCCAGCCGGGTTATTCATACCATGCTGATGTCAGGTCCAGGGGCGGAGCCTTTGCCCTTTCGCTTCTTGTTTTGGTTTTTGCCATACACACGGCGGGTTTGCTCCTTGATCATTGAGCGGTATTTCTCTGGATATCGTTTGTCTTGTTCACTGTTATTGCTGTTTATTGTTGTTACCATTGATGCTGTTGTTATTCAGATTGTTCTATCACTCTGTTGTATTAAATTTCTGGTTATTTTAGCCGGGGTCTGTGTCACAGTTCCAGCCCGACCGGCGTGGGTGGGGGAGGGGCAACAGCCACGTGCTCTCTCATCCCGGCAAGAATTAAACCTTGCACAATATCTATTCTTGTTATACACATTAAATAAATAGAATTATGTTGTAGTACACAATATCCAATATTTTAATTTTGGTATTACATTATACAATGACCTTTGAGTATACACAGTGTGAACACAATTTAGCAATACTTCTGTAGAGAACTGATGAGTAGTACGGTGGAATCTTATGTGTTGTGAAGCCACAGTATAAGTATACACAAACTTAGTAGAAATATGTGGGTTTGGCCAACTAGGATATTTTGGGTTTATTGTTTATAATTGATTTTAATTTACAACCATTTGCTTTTGAGAATATGTGAACATGCTTAAAGCATCTTTAAGGTTATATGTTTAATTAGATTCTTAACTAATGTCACACTGAGAAATGGATGGGAGTTGAGCTGTCAGGATTTTCAGTGACATCGGGTTTTTCAGCAGCATCAGGATTCACTGCATTAGGATTTTCAGCTATCAGCTGTGTGCAAGGAAGGTGATACTATTATCACATGTCCTTTTGACACTGAAGCTTAGAGACATCATAATGTCTGTTCAATGTGGATGTCACCCTAAACTTTTCCCTGACTTTTGCACCTGAGCAGTGTTAAATCTGATGTATTTTTAGGGTGTCTGTCTTGCAGAAAATTAGAAAATTAGAAACTGATACTTGCAATTTTGTGCATGGCTATTGAAAATCAACAATATATCTTTTGTACTAAATGCAAGTGCTAAATACCAAGGATGAGTTAAAGCCCTGATCTGTAAAGCACTCTGGATCTCATCTGAACCTTGGCATTTCAGGCCTACAGTTGCATACAGCTACTATGTATACAACATTTCACATCCTTTCACAAGAGGCAGCTGAGCCTTCTCACAGAACTTTTCCTGTTCTGTCCCTCTAGTATAGTTAAATCTGTTGGCATACAAATAAATAGAATTGTACTTCTGGAGATAAGCCTTTCCTAACATAATAATAGTATAAATCTGTGACTTTCTTAAAGACTTTGAAGCTTATAAAGACTTGAATTCTTGGTGTGCTTTACAGTTAAAACACTTACACTGCTGCTACCTCTAGCAGCTCAGAGAGGAACAGTTCAAATAGCAACCTAACGGCAGGTCATAGGTCCACGGCTGATGCACCCAATGCTACCAAAAGCACTGATATTTTTGCTCCCCTCTGTAATGTGCTGTGCTATGTATGTTATAGAAAACGTTGGATTCTGTTCCACCAGATAATAGTAGCATGTAGCAGAAGAAACTACAGCATCAACACGCACAGACATCTCCCCACGCACTTTAGCACTTTAGCTCCTGTCTCACAGGAGCTGGGCCACTATTTTGAAAGGTAAACTAACTCGCTAACAAAAAGTTTTGAAGCCTTCAATGAACATCTGCTTAGAGGAGTTATTGCCTCATTTAGACTCACAAAAGTCTGTTGCCATCCAGCAGCTAGCTGGCTATATAAGTTCTTAGCGAAATCCTACACGTCTCACTTTCCCCACCAGCTCCCTCCATCCTGTTACATGTGGGGCTTTGACATGGGACTAAGAGCTACATGTACACTTAGAGTGCAAAAACCAAATGGGTTTGGGGAAATTAGTTCAAATGGGGCCTATACCTTTGGGATTTTTAAGGTCAGGGGTAGGAAAGGTGCAAATTCCCAATGAGATACACATAGATTGTGATATTAATAAATTCAGAGTCTTGTTTGGCAGAAAATAATATACCAGAACATGAAGGTACAAGCATACGTGTTTTGTTATAAGGTTCCTTTAAAAATAGGTGCTGGCAAAACAGGATTTCCAGTTCAAACAAAGGATATTATCTTGGGTCAGTCCTTTGTTAATTTAGTCACTCTGAATTTCATCAAATAGGGGCTATATCACCAGGAATTCGTCTGACAAAGGGGTCCTCAAAAATATGGAAGATTATCCAATTACAATTTAAAGAAGCATACAACAAAGAAGTCTCTGAGGAAAAGAGCAGGAAAGAATGAGAGGGAGTGTGTGTGAGGGAGCTTTACTTTCTCTTATAAGTAAACTGAGGACAGTTATATCTGCTGTTAAATTTTTATGGTGAGTGGAGTCAATGTCCCTGATGTCAGGCATGGACCTGCCTGCTCTCCTTCCTTTCTTCTCTTCTGACACATCTCACTCTTTTGCTATGTGCAGGTGCCGTACCTATACAAAAAAACGATACTGATTTTTTTTTTAGGAGGTTTTTTTTAGATTTACATGTGTTAATAAAAAAAAAAAGATTCTTGAATTAGATGCTCTATTTGGGATATATTGGCAGAGAAAAAAGATCACTGTTAATCCCAGGCTGAGTCAGGGGATCAGTGGATGGCTTCTCCCAGGAAAAAAGGGAGATGCCAGAGCGCCATTACCTTTTAAATCCCACCCAGAGCAGGATCCTCAAGAGCTACCAGCTCTTCCTAGGCTATTCTAGGTACTGGGAGTTGCCCACAGAAGGAAGCTGTGTTTTCATGTCCAGAAGAACTGTGTGATGATGGGTTCCTGTCACATGACCAACAAAAGTACTGTGCTCTCTGGCACAGCAGAGTGCTCAGCTGATTCAGAAGCATTTGAAATTGAAGGATGATCAAGTCCATTTACCCTTGTTTATCACTAACAACACTTTCCAACCTTGATCTTGTTTAACCTTGCTGTTTAACCCTTGCAGCTTTGGATCAGACATCAGCCTGGATGCAAGCTGGGAGCTCTGCATTGCATGCTTCAGCAGCTTCCAACACCAAATTCCCATGTCCTATCATTTGCTCCTTTACCAGTCCTGTGTATTGTATCCAAAACTCCTGTTAGCTTAATTTCATGTTCTCAAGTTTCCCTGGCTTCACTATGTTTAACTTAAGGTCTTGTTTAGGGAAAGTTACACTACTCTGGACCCTCATTATTCACCCCTTTATCAACCAGGATTCTGCTGTTTACAATGTTACATCATAAAACTTTTAGGACCATTTTAGGAGTTGTTTTTCCCCACCTCTTTTTCCTGTCCTCCTAGATACATTTTGGCACTCAAAACCTTTCCTTCACTTTCCTTGCACAGATAGAGATAAATGGAGATCATGAAGACCTTTGCCTTCTGTATAGTTTAAAAGCCTTCTCTCATTGACTTAACTGGCTCTGCACCCTTCCAGAGGTCAGGGATTTCTCTTTGTTGCTGGTGTCATTCTGGTTTTAGAGCCCAGTGGAGTCCTAGGCCACTGTTGGAGCTCTGAAACGGTAGTGATCTATATAGAAAGCAACTGTGGATTTGAGTTGCAGCACTTTACATCTGCATGTGTACTGCATGTGTAAACAATGACTTACAAACCAAGGAGTCCTGATGGATCATTCTCTGCATCAGCAGTTTTCAAAGTTTTGAAGCACAGTGGGCCATCCCTTTGTCTGCTCTGATACCGCAGCTCGCAGAGACTGCCAAAAAAGACCAGGTTAAAATATTGTGTCCCCCAAAAAAAACGTTTACACTGGTTTATTTCAGCAATCCAGCTGAGAGTGTGGGCAGGGAGGAAGGAGAAACATGCCAGACTGTGGCAGCCAGATGAAAGCAAGCAGCCAGAAGTGGGGGAGAGCCTGAAAGTGAGGAGCCCCTCAGTCTGGCTGTGCTTCCAAGCCCCTCCAAGGCTCTGTGTTTCCAGTAAGCTGTCTCCAGGTCTCTCCTTGCTGACAAATAAAACCACAAGTAGAGCAGGTCTGAGTGGGAGCTCTGGAGTTCCCAAAGTTGGCAGGAAGGCAGAGGAGAGGCAGCCAAGCGTTACATTTGCTATGCTGGCCATGGAGAGGGCAGCTCCCCGCGAGTCTGCTTCCAAATCTATCAATGCCAACATCAGCCTGGAGGCAGCCTGTCTGTCCTGAGCAACAGCGACTCACTGCTACACCACACAGCTGAATTATTTGGAGTGGGTGCACAGTATTTGTCACACTGTGGATGAGGATTTGGCTATGTTACACAAGCACAGAGGCTGTCTGGGCTGTGGGGTCAACCTTTAATATACACACAGAGGTCTCAAACTTACTGCAACGGCACAAATGTGGCAAGGGCAAAAGCATTACATGCACAGAAGATGGGTAAGACACTGCACCAGTGCTAAATAATGAAATTTATTGGAGTAAACAACACAACAAAAGTTGAGTGATTCTTAGATTTCATTCACAACCTGTCTAATAAGACCTATAATGAGTATTACAGTCTGGGACTGAGTGTTTAAAAGTGCACCCTTGACATGCGCTCTACTTTAAGGAACACTCAAGTGATAAATTTGCTTTCCAGTGCTTAAGGGAGATTGAGTGTTCCCCTGCTCATAAAAGAAGTCCCTGATCTTACTGCAGATGCAAAACAGAGCTTATTTTGATGTGATTCTGAAACAAGGGAGGGATGAAATCATCAATACAAGCCTGGCATTTGCATGACAAGTCCATCATTTCATGTTGCACAGCAATGTTAAGCTATCCTGTTAAGTCCTTGTTTGATACATTCTTTTCCAACCATTGCTCCCATAAAAAGCTCCCCATACTGTCAGAATATTGAGTTGTGCCAGTGTTTGCCAACAGAGTTGTGAATTTTGGATTGGATATCCACAAATAATAGAACTGGAAAGGAAACAAATTTTATGTGTTGCTGCTGAAGTAATTAATATGGTTTTGTGTACAGCCTGAGGTATCACTATAGTAGGGTCTCAACTGAAAATAAAAAGAAAAATGATGTTGCTTTCCAGACTGTGCCCACTATCTGAGGAAAGCAAAGCCATAAAGCGGTGTTCTGGCAATGGGACTCTGTTCCTGGCTTTGCCTTGGATAACTTTAGGCAAAATGGTGACACTCTGTGCCTTAGTTTTCTATTCTGTAAAAAAGGCAGATAATGATGTGCTCTCCTTTGATGTTGTGCTAGAACATTAACAATTCAATGTATGGGCTGCTGCTCTTCAAAAATTACTTCCTCTCCAGCTAGTTTAGATGTATCTTTTTGCCAATTTCAATGAGTTAGGGAGGTAGGTAGCATCTGAGATGCAACAAGTCAGATAACTTCATCATACCCCAGAAGAACTTTAAGTAGAAACCCACAAATATAAGCATCTGATATCCATGGTAATGAAAAAGGCTTGAAACCGTGAATTAAATGTGATCACAGTTCAGTGGTAGATATAGCTGAGGAATGTCTGCTGATGTCTGCACACAGTCTCCAGCAACCTCTTGGATGTACCCACACTCAGAGAAGGCTCAGCTTTTGCTGTGCTGGGTAAAGATACTGGTTGCTTGGTTGGTTGCAAGACATCTTGCAGATCTCCCCAGAAATGGTTTCCTCTTAGTTGGCTTTGATGCACCAACCATTCCCACCCACCCCAAAAGTATTCCTTTCTGAAGTGTTCTGATCAGTCCTAAAGTAATTGACAAAGTTGCTGTTCCATTATCATTAAAGGGCTCTTGGGTGAACAACCAACTGAGGAAGAAGGTCCACCACAGCTTCTGTTTCCCCATATGCAAGCAGAAAACTTCTGCTGGTTTATTAATTTCAAAGGGTCATATTCAAGCTGCCAACTCTTGCATCTAAAATTCATGTACAAGACCATCTATGTCAGACAGCCAGCTAAGGAAGACTTCCAGGCCCCAGCTCACTGTGAGAACAACAGATGATCCAAGGCAAAATGCTCCAGTCAGATGCCAGTGTGGAAGGTTGGGATATGGTCTGAAGCCTCTTTTACCACTGGTCCTTGTTTCTTTTTCTGAGATGAAAATTGAGGCTTCACAGGATAAAAGGAGGCAAAGTTGATGTTCATCACCAAGCTCAAAGCAGGTCAATGCAGCCCTGTGTGAGCCCTCTTACAAGAAAGATGGAAATACAAGCTGGTAGCATCCCAGAAGAGTCAGTGCTGTCTTCTCATGTATTTGTGAAAAAATCACAGATACACCTTGGCAAAGTGCTGTATGGTGAAGCACTTTTGAGAGAGACCATTTTATTTTTTTCAAGACACTTCTCCTTTAAAATTTAATAAGAATTGTTTTGGATCCCAAGAAGTCATTGAAATCATTTTCTCACAGATGGCAAATGCCAAATCCTTTAGGAACACCATTGGCAAAAGCATGTTGTGGTTGTCTTATGTAAGAGAAATGTTTTCATAATGGGTCCTTTTGCTATTGTGATAGTGATAAAGGTCACAGGTAATTGTATTCACTTTATAAAGTACAACGTTGTTAAATCTTTTGTATAAAGATAAAAGTACAAAAAATTTCTAGTCTCCAGTAGAGACAGGTTCTCGCTGAAGAGAGAGAATCCAGAATCAAGCAGAGACAGGAATTTTAAAGTTGTTATCATAGATCTTTTCCAGTGCCCCTGGTAATGCAGAAAATAAAAGAAATTGACTATTTTTGATCTTACTCTCAGCAAGCCACATAAAAAATCCAGGATTTACTATCATACCTTGAAAAATGTGCCTTTGCCTCTGTTAATCCACCGGAGAGGCTCTTGAAAATAATCACTATAACTAAGCTGCGAGTCTTGAAATATAGTTCTTTCAGCTTTGATTTCACAGATCAAATAGTCACCAGTGTTAAAAAAAAATCAAAAATAAAAAGGAAAACCTGATGTTTTTACTGAGTTCTTATATTGTATAAATATCCAGGAACCATTTGTGTTTAATCTAATAGATGCTTGGTCTTTGCAGGTTTGGGCAGCAGATGTTACAGTGCTTCACAAACATCCCTCAGATTTTCTTTGGAAGAACCTGGAGAGATTTAGGACAACCCTTGACTGTGCTATCATTCTCTGTGACCCTAGCAGTCAGGTGAGCGCCCTGAGCAAGATCAGCACATTCTCTTACTCAGACGGCTCTATTGCTGGATTCCCTTCAGGGATTAGGGATCATGTTGTTAAACTCCTTGTATAATCAAGCACAAGCAATCCAAAGATGGCAAAGCTGTGATCTGTCTCTATTAACCTTGCTTCAGTGTGGATGTTAATTATTAGGAACTGAAGGACTGAAGAAAAACAGTAGATTGACAACCCTGCTTGCTGAATAAAAGGCTAACATCCTCACAATGATCGAAGCAGGTGTTCCATGAGTGTGAATTGCCAGTGCACTGTTCTTTTCCACTGTGTTTCATGAAAGATCCAGCTATGCCCAGGGCTATTCAGCCCATTGGCTGCCCATTAGTAACTTCTATCAGCTTGGCAACTGTGCTGAATATTTTTAGGCAAACTTCTGTTGATTTGGGAATGAAAAAGAGCTCAAGATAATTTTTTACCCTGTAGTTGTCCAGTGGCAACTATGGTTTTGGTCATTTTCAGCTAGACAAACTCAAACTAGTGACAATAGGGAAGACATGTGTGATTTTCATAAACAGTGTAAGTTATACAGCTTCCGCAAGGTAGCATAATTTACACTTTACAAACTGTTATGTGAATGTTGACTTTTGGTCACACAAAAATGTGACTTTTCACATTTACTCCTCTTCTATCTCAGTTTGCCCATACTAGCTATTACATCAGTGCCAGGGAATTGGAGGCTGAAACTTGCAATGTGATTACCTCTGCCAGGATTGCTCCTGGCTGTGGCTTCCCTGGGTATTTCTGGAAGACCTTCAGTAAGGGAAAACTCCCCAGGCAGTCTGCTTTAGTGTCTCACTCTATGCTTAGAAAAAGCTTTCCTAGTGCCTAAACTGAACCTTTTCTGCCTCAGTTTTAGGTCTTTCCTTCTTGTCCTATCCACTTGGACATGGAGAACAGATTGCTTTTTCTTCCTTCAGCAGCCTTTTGACATACTTGCAGAATTGTCATGTCTTCTTTTCTGTCCTCCTTTATCTGGTTTACTTAATTGGAACAGTGGAATTTTCAAGGGTCTTAGATGATGAGTTGACCTTAAATATATTTAAAGACTGGAAATGGATTTTAAAGACCAAAGAAAAAAAGCTAGAATTTGGTGGTGGTGATTAGTATTTATCTTTTAAATTATAACTAACTCAGAAATACATTGGACCACCTACCCTTTCAGCCCTTTCTGGTTTGTCTATAACAAAAAATTGTCTTTATGAAAAACTGTAGAATACATATAAGCAGTGGTATGTTGGGTTTGGGTTTGTTGTTTTTTTTTTTTTCAGGCTGTGGCTTGGTACACTCCTCTCTAATGGAACAGAAGTCAAGGATGGGTGGCAAAAGATGAAAGTAAAAAATTTAAGAACATTGTTATATCAACTTTCTCAACAACAAAGCAAAAAGAGGGATGGGAAACTGAACAGGAATTTACAATAATTGATACAGAGCGGAAGAGGGCTGACCCATGGCAAACAAGAATAAAAAACCAAAGCTTCATAAAAGGTATCTGACATTCACTGTGTGTGCTCTATAATTGCAGCATTGTGCCAGGCTGGCTCTGTAAGTGGATGCTTTTAAATGAGCATATTGGCAAGTAATTTTTAAAAAGCTTTGGAATTTTGAAAATAAGTGTTAACCTTAACCTTCGAACAGGAATCCAGCCCAAAACTCCTGATAAGAGTGTGTTCATTGTCAGTCAAGACTATGTGAAAAGTAATATCCATGTAACGTTGTTCTTAAAATGTGACTTTATTATTATATATTATCCTTTGAGCCCCAAGTTGGAGACTTTCCACCAAAAATGTTCATGTTCACAGAATTATTTAACTTTGTCTTGAGAAGGGTGGGCCTGAACTCAGTCTTCTCTCAGTCCACTGCACTTTGAATGGGGATAAGGACTGATAACCATTGCTTTCTAAATTGCTTCAGAACTGTCTTCTAGCCTTTGTATCAAACTTAAAATTGGTAGCTCTATGAAAAAGTGTGGTTCACTGGTCTAGCTGCAGACAGTTTAGTCTGGGAACCCAGGTCTAGTCAAGAACCCCTGAGCTGAGCTATTCACCATTTTGAATCAGGAACACAATATTGGTGTTTTTTCCTAAGTCCCCTTCAAAATATTTGTTCCAGGGACTTTTGAGCCAGGTTCAAGACAGAAAAACATGTATTTAAAAAATAAAGGACTGCCCAATCTAGATATATTTTTGCAAGAAACAGTAGGTGACCCTTCTCATGTTTGGCATAACTGCTCTCTCTACATTTCTTCTCCAGACTGTAGCTGGAGATGTTCAGAAGATGAGCAGTTTCCAGCATACATTAAATTGACTGTTCTTCACAAGCTTTGTTCTTAAAAATGGCTATATCACTTTTGCTCAAACTCAGCAAAGAAGCCAAATCAGAAGCAGGAAGAAATTATGTAAAAATTCAGTGCAAAGACTTCAAGTCTGGCAGAAGTACAACCAAAGGCAAATGGTAAATTATAATGTGATCTGTCAAACAATATAGACATTGCAGTTCTTCCACTTATAACTAAATGCAGAATGTGTCAAATATGTGTGTGCTGTTTGTTAGGTATATCACATAAATTTCACATATGTGTGTAGTAAACACAAATCTATGCAAAATAGAATAGTAAATATGCTAATGAAATACAATAAATAATGCAGTAATAGATAAAATATATGTATTTTTTATATTCTGTGCACATACATGCATGTGCAAAATACGTGAAATACACACAGTAAACTTAACTGAATTTCTATTCACAGGCTAAAAAAGACCTCTGCATCCCTTTTCCCTAATCAGAGCGCCTGGTGCCAAAGTCTAAACTCTCCCCCACACCCTCACTTTTCTCTGGTTAGACCACTAACCACAGGGAATGATGGCAGCAGTTTGTACAGGCAGTTCCAGTGTCAGTCATCACAGCCTGACCCTGTTCCAGGTGAGTTCAGATGGGGTGTATGTTGTAGCATTCACAGTGGCAATAGAGTGGATTTTTTGACACAAATAGCTCAAGACTTAAAATACATGTAAGTCACCACCTCTTACTTCTATAGTTGTGGTCTCCAAACTTTTTAAATTGTGCACTGATATCAGTAAAAAATTTTTGAGCACACACTCCCAATATATATACATTTATTTATTTGTAAATTAGATAAATTTACCACTGCAATAATATATTATGTACATTATAAAACATACACATGAATAGAATTTTAAAAGGATGAGATAAAGATTAAAAAGTACTATTTTAAAAATTAATTTTATTTATTAATATTACAAAAATATTTTCTTCCTGCACCCCAGTGGATTTTCTTGCATTGCCCCTGGAAGACCACTGCTCTATAGAGCTGCATGTGTCAGTAAGATGTGAGTTGGCTGTTGTTACTAATACTGATGTATTTAGGAAACGAACCAAAATGTTAAGAATCAGTAAGAAAGAGACATTTATATTGGCTGTGAATTTTTAATTAGGCAGTGGTGAAAAAGTCAATGTGTAATTTGGATACAACAAACTCAGAAAGCTGTTGACACACTGGAAAGAGTTCAGGGGAGGATGACAGAGTGAAAAAGCATTTTAAAAGATTGATTCATAAAGATTAAAAAGAGCTAGATGTGTGTTGGACAAGCAAGGTGATTGTCATACAAGGGGGTTAAGACATCACAGCAGGAGAAGAAACAGTCTTAGATCCAAGAAACAAAGCTAGAAGGTATAGGATCAAAGTGAAACACAGGAAGGCTTAGGTTGAATATGTAAATAAAAAGGAGTTTGGATGATCTATATGTAGTCTTCCAGTTGTTCTCATTGCCTCATTCTGTATTTTTAACCCCTGGCAAGTTTTAAGTGCTTAGCTGACATTAATTTTAAAGAAACTAGGTATCCAGCTCCTGAAGTCACCTTTGTAACACTCATTCTGTCTTTATGAACATTTAAAACCTGACTGGTCAAATTATTTGAATATACTAAGGAGGTCATCCTGTGACTGATGTAGATAGCTGACTGCGTAACTGTCAGGAGTTTTTCCCCGTTTCTAGGAATACCAGCCTGGGAAAAGTCTTTCAGCTTGAGCCAGGGGACCATTTATGCACCTGCTTAGCTTTACACACCCAAATAGTAATCCTGCAGGAAGGGAGGACTCTCAGGAAGATCCTTGTGAAAGGTTAAATCTAGGCAAAGTAGATTAAAACCTGATAAAGTGATTTGTAATAATTTTATGGCTTGTTTCCTGCTATCTCTTAATCACTAGTAGCATCAGCTACCGAGTGTCTATTTTGTGTAATCCCTGTTTTGCTAAAACTTAGTTTGTCTTGGTGTCACTCTTGTCTTCTGCAGAGCTGGGTCCCCCATACGTGTTCTGCTAGTCTCCAGGACAGGGAAAAGCTGGGGACTAGAGATGGAATCGGCACCTGCCAGCTGCAGGTGCTGGTGACATTGGAGGTTGTGCTCTCATGAGTAAACGCTGTGGACAAATAGGAGCAGGTCTGTAAGGCAAACCCCATGATGCTGCAGACCTTGCATCCACCCTGTACACATTTCAAGGGCTATTTATTTTGTACCAGCTCTAGGCTGGTCCAACAAGCCATGAGAGGGCACCTGCCTCTGCATAGCACAGGTCCTTGTTGGGTATGAACTTTCCGGGCTGTTGCGTAGTCCACTCATGCTCACTGCTGGACTGCACAAAGTGCTTTGTGCTTGAATACTTGCTTATGGCCACAGTGCCTGAGGTGTGACTCTGGAGGACATCTTCTGGCTCAGTTTCATTCAAGAGGAAACCAGCTTGTCACTTGATAGTGCTCCATGATGTGAACCTGAGCACAGCGCATGGGGGGAGTGGCAACTCCACTCCATGTGTGTACTATTCTTTGGACCCAAAGTGTTACAGACACATGCAAGGACATCCCCCAGTACTTCTCCCAAGCCAAAGGGAGTTGACTGGCACAGCATGGATGAGCTGCATGCAGTCCTCTTTGTACATTCCCATCTTCTGTCACACCTCTGCAGATGGAGGTCAGTGCTCTTTGCCACAAGCTACATGTGGTTTCAAGATTTTTTCCCTTGCAAATATTAAAACTAAAATTTTTTTTCAATCAAGTAAGTGATATGAAACCAAACCAAAATACCTCTGAGACTGTAACACAATCACACTGTTCCAGGACACAAGGCCTTCAGGCAGAGAGACGGCCTGCCTGCAGATTTGTTTCCTGCATGTAAGAACTCTGAAGGCAGAACTCAAAGCAAGGTGGTCTGTCACACATTAAATATTTCTGTAGGTTTTCACATGCAACCTACATAGCCTCAAGTCTCTCTTACGTAGATCTTTGCAAAAGATAATTTACTATTTACTTATGATTCATTTTCAGGTCTTTTGACTACTGAATTATCAAATTATTCCTCTTAATACTGCCAGAAGAATTAATATAATCCAAGATCTCAGATTAAAAATTAAATATGAGTATAACCATTATTTTCCCCCAATAAATATTGATGTATAGTATATAATACTGCTGGATTTTTCCAGAAATGGATATACAGAGAGATGTAAGCATCCTTGTTATTTTATTACAGCACAAAAATTACAAGTGTTTTAGGCAGATTTATACAAGTACGCCTCTAGACATTCTTGCTGATGGTGGTGGAATGATGATTTTCAGTTGTATGATGGGATTATGATTTTGAAATGTAAGATTATTTCCTTTTTTTCTCTTTGATTTTTCTTTCCTTCCTTAAAAATTTTTAGCTAACAGGCTTATAAAAGATGAACAAATGGAGTCCACAGTAATATGCATAAATGCAGTCTTGCTTAGGTCCTGGTTTGTAAATGCTTCATAAAATCAGACTTACAGAAATCAGTATTTTTAACGTGTTTTCCCCTGAAAACACACTTTAATAACTATTATCTTTAAATAATGTATAGTCACTTTCTTAATGCCATAGTACAGCAAAGTTAGGTCAATGTCTTTGAATCAAATTAGTGATTCAAAGTTTTTTGCATTTTCCTCTTAGATACTTGATTTTGCTTTTCAAAATCAGTTTACTGTATGTTCATATTTCAGAAGTACAAAGGCCCACTCAAAACTGCAAAAAGATGGGCGATGGGCTTCACAGATGACATTGTTTGATGGTATTTGCTTATTAACTTGAAGTACTTAGTTTCTCACACATCTGTTGTATCCTTTACAGCTCCTAGCTCTCCTCTATAATAATCGAACATTGTCTTTTCAGTCTCTTTTTTGGGGGATGTTAATAGCAGCAGTTCACCATACTCTAGTACAGAATGAAGTGTGTTTAGTGGCATGATGGTGTTTTGAGAACTGTTTGCCTCTGCTCTCCTCATGAAGCTCAGCATTTTACCTTTCAAGCTGCTACAGAACAGGATTTTTACTACTCAGTTCCAGTGACTCCTGTGGCTTTACTCTTGAGTCATTTGCAGTTGTTAAGATGGTTCCTTTCAGCAAACATCCATCCACATGAAATTTTAACTGGCACTTTACTGTTTGTCCACTTTGCCTTCTGAGTCTCTGTGAGAGCCGAGAAACCAGGCCTGTGAAAAACTAAGACAAACAACCTGGGAAAGCAAAAGTTGAGGCTGATTGAAGATTTGCCTCAAACACTCCCAAGACAAAACCATGAGTCACAGGGTGCTTTCTGTGGAGGCCAAAGCTGATAAGGCTGCCCGATGTATCTGGGGGAGAGAGCCCTGTGGAGACAGGACGGCTCTGCTCTGGGGCACCTGGGCAGATTTCAAGGGCCATGTGTCCGGTGAATGAACTTTGCTTCATTATCCACGAAATGCATATTAAAGTTGACACCCCTCAATATGCTAACGAGGGCTGTCATGATCATGCTAGTGACATCATCCCATGAAACACCTTACCCCTCCCTGTACATGGGATACGTAGGTCTGTGGGTTGACCTAGGGGACGGACCCAAGGAAAGTGGGTATAAATCAAAGGGGAGAAGAAAGGGCTCTCGCTCTCTCTGCCCCTCTCCCCCCCCCCCCCCAGCCGTCTGGAGAGAGCAGTGAAGCAAAGACGACAGATGCCAGCGAAGAAGATAGCTGCCTCCAGGAACCCTCACCGGCAGGAGCAGCGCAGGAACCCAGACCGGTGATCTGTACTCCCCCATTCCCTCTATCTCCCTCTTTTCCTTTTTCTATTAAGAAATGCAAACCATATTGTATTGCTCGCCACAACTTGCTCTGTACTTAGCCAATTATCATGTGTTCAATTAGTGCATTGTAGGTAGTTAATAAATGCTTGAACTTGGAGACTTGCTGTCCGCTCCAATTGGGGATTTGCGAATCTGAGTCACTTGTCCCCCTCGTCGGAGCAGGACGTGACATTAAATCAGCGTAGTCGGCAGGATCCCCTCTGGTGTCGGAAAGTCTGGTGAATTGGCCCCTCAGCTCTAAGCTGGGAGAGGGTCGGAGGAACTTGTAGACTTGTCCACTCCAATTGGGGATTTGCGAATCTGAGTCACTTGTCCCCCACGTCGGAGCGGGACGTGACAGTCTCTCCTGAAGCTCTTCTGAATACTTTTCTGTGTTGCTGATGACAGAAGACCTCACAAGTTATCTAAAAATAGTTTGACTTCATTTCTCACTATAATTTATTGTCTTTTTTTATTAATTGTTGAACTGTCTGTCTGGTTTTCTCTTCACTCAAGTGGCCTCATTTTCTTTTCAGACTGAGATAAGAGGGGAAAAGCTACTACTGCCATAGGTCACAAAGTTCAAGCTGACCTCCTACCTGCCATTTTCCTCAGAAATGCATCATTCTGGTGACGGCTTTTTTTGTTGTTTTTGATTAATTTAACTCTGAATCAAAATGCTCAGCTGTGAATTTTGCAAGGAGTTTAAAAATAACCGTGGAGTGTATTGTGAAGCGAGCACTTTGAAATCTCAGCCAAAACCAGAGAGTTTTGTCAACCAGAATGTTTCCGTGTTTCTGAGGAACACTTAATAAAGCTTTCAGTGGCAAATTGAACCTACAGACAAGGAACATATTTAGCACACATTTTCAGTGAAAAGGAGGCAATTTTGTCCCAGAAATTGAGAGTTGAGTGAGATGTATTTGCTCTCTTGCCTTGTCCCAAGGACTTCTCTAGTTTATGGGACTGCCCATGTAATTTCCAGTTAGCAGTGAAAATGTTTGCGGATTCATTTTCAGTACTCTGGGGAAAAAAACAAACAGGTTATTCTACCTAGAATTTTGGAGGAGGGAAAAACTTGGGAAAATCAAGGGGATAAATAATAATTCTCTGTGGCCAAATATGGAAATTGTGAAAGGAATTAAAGATTATTGCCAATGTCTTCAAGCAATATGAACAAGTACAGCTCTTTCAACTCACACCTTCCTTCATGGTCAAATAAATTACATTATGAATACTTCATTGTCACTGAAAAAAATCGAAGATTTATCCATGACTTTGTCAAGAGAGAGAGGAGGTGGCATTCGATAAGAGGCTTTTCTTAAGACTTTAGCAAACCCAGATATCTCTGCCACTTTTGATGTGGGTGACCAGAGGTGACAGTAGGGTGTGTGTAACAGGCTGTCCTGTGAACTACTTCAGAAAGTCAGTAGCACTGACCTGCATGGTGTTTGTTAGCATCACTTACCAATGAAAACATCATCACCATGCTGAGATGTGCTACCACATTTGGCACTTGCAAACTCTGGCTGCCAGAGAGAGGAAAATCTGGAGAGCTGCAGTGCCTTTGAGATGTGAACAATTCCAAGCACACAGGTCCCCTGGAAATATCACCAGACCTTTCTGAATGAAAAATATATTTATTGCCCCTTGCTCCTCTTGAAAACTGATTGCTATGGGGAAACTGTGGTTGTAAGTGTCAGGCTGGCCTGCAAAAATGCAGTTCTCATGGATAAGTTTGGCAGAACAACCTGACCTTCAAGAAGCCATGACTAAGGATGGCCCTTTATCTTCTTGTTGCCCATTGCAGCATACACTCTGTGACCAGGTCATATAATGGAGTGATAAAAAGAAGTCCAGAGGTTCAATTCTGAAAATTACTCTCATATAATAACAATACTTAGCTCCCATTAAATCTCCAAGTTAACTTGCTTAAAGTTGGTGTTCATGTCAGTAGAAATGTGAAGACATTTACAAGCTGATTCTATGGTAAAAGAATGTCCAGAGCTGAGATTAGGTTTGAACACAGCTCCAGGAACTGACAGAAAGCCCGAGTCAAGGAGTGAAAAAGCTCATTCCCTCCCTACCAGGAATTTATGAAGAATTGCAGGTAGTGAAAACAGGGAGCCAAAACGTGATGATTTGCAGTGAGACTTGTAGATATGTATAAGGCAGATAGTCTGAGAAAGTGACAGTGAGGAGGAAAATAACACAATATCCATTCAGATAGTGCTAAGGGTTTGAAGAAGTACATGTTGTTCATGGACAACCAGCGCAACTGTGATTTTGGCCAACCAATGCTTGCTGAAATCCGGTTCAACCAAAAGTCTGCAAGAGAGAGTTTGAGCCTTTGGAGTAAATGTATCTTAGTGATAGCTAGTGACCTCACATGTGATTGTATATTTATCCCAATGTGTCTTTTATTTAAAATGTTATTCCATAAAACAGAATAAACAGAGAGTTTTTGTTGGTAGCATGCTTGTTTCTTTAATTTATCTTCTTTTTAAAGTAAGTATGTGGAAATAATGACTGTTGTCATCAACAGGCACTCTGTATGCAGGAACTAGCTGGAAGAAAATAGAATGGAAGAAAATAGCTGGGTGTGCACTTAAATGTTCTTTTTCCTACAAGGAGTGTAAATAGATTCCAACTTAACAGAAACCTAAGATAGCCAAAGACAACTATGTGACATTTCAGAGATTTATGGGGAGGAAGCCCTTAGCACTACAGGCTTGATGCTGGTTCACACTGTGAAAATTTCACAGCTCAGAAAACAGTTCATCCCGTGATCTGTGCTGTTATCAGCAGTAACTAACTCTGTGCACACAGTTATCCCAGAGCAATTGAAAATGAGGATGTTTGCTTTATTTTCAGCAAAAGAGATTTAAAAGAGTACTTCATATTACAGTGTGTTAAAAGTTTGGCTTGACACTAACATGACTGACTTGTAGCAATTTATTAAACTCTGGTGTCACAGCTGTGCTGCAGACCCCTATAAATATATCTGCTTCACAGATGAGTCAAGCTTTCATTCAGATACTCCTTATAAAATCCTTTTACCTAATAGAGTTATGCTTTCAGTCAAGGCAGATTGTCAAGAGCTTAAATCCCAAGAGAATCTCTCATGTGGGCTGGCCACTTGCCCATTTTGTCATGAAGAGGTGTCCAAACCAGCTGAGACAAAGAGATGAAGATCTAGAAGTTCTTGCACAGGGTAAGAAATAACAGAGCAGCTCAGTTTACTGCAACTTAAAGGACCATGGGATGTGCTTCTGAAAGTGAGGTGTGTACAGCACCCATGAAGACACAGTAACTCAAATGTACCTCTGCAGTGTGGCCTCTCATGCACAAGCAAAACTACATGCTTATAGAATAAAGATAATTTTATATATTTTACTGCTATTTAACTATAATGATTGTTATAGACGGTTGTTAATGATTTTCTCAAATGCTCTATATATTTGTAGTGCTATGATGATGATTATTAAGAAAACATCCGGGTATAAGGTATTTTGACTCACTATGAACTTATGGTTTTATAGAAACAATCATAATGATCATGTAGTCCTAACTCCTCAGTCATGAAACCACACAGTAGACAGGAGATTCTGAGAGACACCAGAGACTGATGACTAAGAAGCACAAAAAGTTTGGTCCCATATGAAGGTAGTTTCAATATGGGAAACTGGAGTAAGTAAAATTTAATCACTGAATGCATACTGTATGGATAGTCTTATACTTCCTTTCTCTGGCTTAATCTGTTGCACTTTCAAAATGACATAACTAAACAAGAAAAAAACCCTCTTATTTTGAATGGAATATCTGTAGAGGCAGTTAAATCCCTGTGACCTCAGTGGTATAACCATATTAATAAGTTCTTCCATACAGAGCACCTTAATAAACACCTTCACAAAGTATCCTTTAGACAACATGTCCTCTACTATATATTAACTGTAGAGGAATATCTGTGAGTATGAACTGAATCCAGATAACTTAATAATTACAGTAAATTCCTGGTTTCCCCATGAAATGCATCTCAGATTGGTACTCAGTGGCTATCTGATGCTGAGAGGAACTGTGAGCTTCCTTCCAATTCCCAGTGGACAGTGTTTGCCAACACAATAAATGGGTTTCCTTGGTTTGCTATGTCAGTAGACAAGCAAAAAATGGAGTGGGAAAGGACTAACATCTGGCCCCTCTGGCTCCAGGATGAGGCATTTCTGAGGCAAGATGGATGTACCATGTTGGGATGGAGTAAGAAAACTTGCAATGATCATAGGCTTTAAAAATTCACTTAGAAAAAATGCACATGTGAGGATCGCATCTGCCTCCCCCATTCAGCCTGTCTCAGAGGGATGTTCTCATCTCAATATGTGCTACAATTTTACTTCTCTCCAGGAGGAGGAAGTGCATATCTAGTGAGCAGTAGGATTTCCCAGGGTGTGGTATCCAGTCACCAGCCGTTAGGAGAAAGGAGACACAGTAATAAGGCATCTGGTTGGCTTAAAAAGGAATAACTTCTTGGACATCCAACTTTCAGCTTCTTAAGACAGGAGAAGAGGCATAAATCCAGTTCAGGTGTTTCCCAAGCAGAAAAAAACCCAAAATGAACGATACAGAGATAAAACAGTCTACTTGTTAGTACTCATCATATTTCTAAAAAACATTAATACCTTTCTCCTTTACCTTTGCTGTGTGATTTCTATTGTTCTTGAATTGTTTTTTTTCATAGCATTTAATGTAAACTGCAGCTGTCCATCTCAGTGCAGGTGTCTGTTTCATGGGTAAGAGAAAGCAGGATAGAGAAAACAAGGCTGGCTGCATTCCAAACTCTTCAGTGGGGCTCAGTGGGAACCAGAGGAAGGGAAAAGGGGCTGGCTTATCTGCAAGCCTGTGTGTGGACTGCAGGAGTCAGGACAGAAGGAGATGATGCCTGACTTGGCCTTCTCTCCACTGTCCTCACAATTCTTTCTCATGAAGAGTCCTAGCAAACTGCTGAATATACATTTAACATCCAGATTTCAAATCAGCAAGGTCCTGCCATTGATAAGTAATCATTTTGCCTTTTGGTTTGGTTCTTCTGCAGTAGCTATTGTTATGCTACAAGGTATTTTCTTAAACAATGACATAGAAACAGTCTAAACAAGGCACACAGTCAATTGTCAGAATACTAGTGCAGAATTAATATTGATCTCCTCCTCACTGCATTTCAGGTCATCTGGAATTGCTCAGGAACATTCCAGATTACTGTTAGAAGATGGACCAGGCAGTGACTCCTGGTACCCTTTTGATTTCTCATTTTCTTCCACTGCACTCCAAGTACTTTTCCAGTCACGCTCAGTGCTGGGACTAAACAGCTCCAGCAGTGAGGATGCTAATGGCTGGGATTTAATTGCAAAGGCTCTCTCACCTGTGTGTCAGCAGTGTGGGTTGTTATGATCCGGTTGTTGTCACAAGCAGATTGCAGCCTGTGTGGAACATGTTCATAGGTCTCAGTTTAGTAGAGAAGCCACTGTTCTATGTGGTGCTAGTAGCAATCCCAATAGCAAAGACAGAGACTGCATGGGCATAGAAAAGAAGCAAATCTGTGGGACAGTTTTAAGAGAAATTAGATGGGTAGCACAAAAGCACCTGTGTTGTGGATTTATGAATTTCTGAAGTTTAGTCTCCAAAGCTAGCAATATTGCTTCTTTTACAAGCTAAGTGAGTATCAAGCACCCCAAAATAGACCGAGGCGTTTCAAGACAAGACAGACTTGGTGTAATGTTATCCCATGCAGTTCTTCACACTCACCTGAGGCTTCTTTGGACACTGTAGAATAAAACAGGATATTTCAAAACAAGGAAATTAAACCTGCACCTTATCTCTGATCCCCATATTCCCTACAGTTTACAGTTTTCATGTTGGGGAAATTTCTATCCAGATTTATCCTATAAGTAGTGTAGGGCAAGGCCACTCCATATTCTGTCTTACCCTTTAATGAAAGAGATTGTTTCAGAAAAAGCTTAAGTATTAGTTGAGAAGAAAAGTAGTTCTGAAAAACAATACACATAGCATGGGGAGGGCTCGATTTCATTCTTAATCCTATGTATATATGTTACAGCTACAGGCAACACATCAGCCTCCTTAGACAGAGGTTAGAAACAGCAGCACAGAACTGGTGGTGACCCAGGTGATGTTTGTGCTCAAATTGCACTCTGACTTTAGGAGAGATCAGACAAGTTGTAAGCAGGTCCCCTGACTTATATGCAGGACTTGGCAGAAATAAGGAAAAGGTGAATGTAGTGCCTATTTAGTGGGTTTTAAATCTTACTAAGAGGATACAGTTTTTCCCCTTGGAAGTGAATTTCAGGCTCTGTCTAAAGTGTTTTAATGGGAGACAGAAGAAAGCTGGATTTGTTTGTTACAATATTTTAGTAGCTCGAAAAAGGAGTGTATTAGCAAGCAAAGATGCATGTTGGGTGATGTTGTATTCCTGCATGGAAGACTGTAAGACAGGTGCAGGGGCCTCCCCAGCATCTGGCTAACAGTTTTTACATCCAATATCATATCACATGCACCAGTCATGTTTGCCTGTGCGTCTGGGCCCTAGGCACTTCATTTTGCAGGAGTATAAGGTGCAAGTGCCAAACAAGAGAAGCACAGACATGACTCCATTCTGGAATAACTGCACAGTCACAAGAGTGCACAGGCAATACATGGTGGATAGAGAGTGTCCTGTTTTCTTTTAGTCTGTCTCTTTTTCTGTTAAACAAAATACTTGGTGAGACAAAATTTTGCTGCATGCTCCCTCAAGGAGACACTGTAACACACAGTGAATTCCCCCCTGGACTTGATTTAAAAATTTATTGCCCAATCTGTAGGTTGATATTACTGCATGTAATCCCAGAGAGTTGGTACATGTCTATGTGTCACTGCATGTTTTCTTTAGATAGAGCTCTGAAAGCAAAGTAGGATCACATGCTATTTTTATCACAGTTATTAGAAAGCACATATAATAGTGCTTAGAAAGACAACAGGGGTTCTTGTGAATCTCAGGGAACTGTAGCAGCCTAATTTGTAACCTTGCTGAAATAAATAAATTCCCAAAACCTTACAAAAGAGCTGTACTTTTGACAAATCCTTTTCCAAACAGTGCTGAGATAGTTTCATAACAAAACTTAAAGCCCCCCAAAATTTGTCATTGGGTACATCTGTATAGCTCAAGCCATAAACACTGAAAGGGTGACTACTAGTAGTCCATATGTATATTTTGTGACTAAGTACATGCATGCAGTGGATTAACAACTTCATCTGTTCAGCTCAGGGCCCATTTTTAAGTTTCAGTGGCAGTTTTACATGGGAGGTGACTAAGGGGGAAAATAAAGATTTGGTTCTGATTAATTGCCAAAATGTCCTGGTGCATCTCAGCAGGCAAGCCCAGGGCTTCCCAGTGTTATGGTGGAATATTACTTAGGACAGTAAGGTGTAAGTGCATAAAACTGCTTGTAAAAGAACTTTAAATGAAAATATATCCTTTGAGTCCAGTAGGGAGATATTACATCTTATTCATGACTTTACTGAAAATTTACATTACACAGAAAAAGTTACATTAAGAGGCTGTTCATGTTGCAAAACTGTGTGAGTGAAAACTTGGAAATGCCAGAATTAGGACATTCTGTGTAACCTCAGTTTAGATCCCTGAGGAATTTTGCCCTCCATATGTGTTGTTCTACTCTCAATGCCTTGCGTGGTTTATGCCCGGCCCAAGCTTTTGCTAGCAAGGCCCAGTATCCTCCAGATATGTTTCCCATTATTTCTGACTAGATACTTCCTCTCTCTGCTAGGTGGCTTCTGTCCTAGATTCCCCAGTTAGCTCCCATTCCTTGTTTCTTACAACCTCTTTATCCAGCTACTCCATCCTTCCATCCTGCTATGGGCACTTACTGGCCCCTTCCCAAATGTGTGGATCTCTGTCTTTTCCAACCCTTTGTCATAATCTCTGCCTTCAAAATATTTTGATTTACATCACATTTCTCACCAGCATTGGCTTTGAAAATGGTTTATGCAGAGGTGTACAAGACTTGTGTGTGTGTTGGAAATCCTGTGTGGTCCCAGAAAAGTCATGATGCAAATTGCATTGCATCTGAGATGTCACTGTGCTGACTAATGACAAAGACATAGGAATTTTCAGAAATCACTGATCCACTCTATTTTTATGGTAATTTGGTAAATTAATTGCTGAAAGCTTTGTTAGTTTATTTTCCATAGTCCCTTGAAGGGGATCACTATGACTCAAGCAACAGGAAGTGTATTGTTTTTCATGTCTCTTTTGGCTTTCAAAACATGGGATTTGTGTTCATCTGTTCTTTGTCTATGGACTTTTCTATCTGACTTGAGCAGACATTTCCAATAGGATGACATTAGTGTCTTTTTCCATCATAACAGAACTTTAATTTTGGTTTCCATTTATCCTAAAGTTTATCCTAACTGAACTGCAGCCTGTGAAACAGCTGGCAGGTAAATACACTATGTAAACAGCTTCATTTCATTAGCTGGCATTACATTTTAAGGGTGTCGTATTGTCATTTGCCTCCCTTGCAGATGTTGTAGCATGTGCTGGACCATTTCACAGTGTATGCTAAATATAAGCATATCAAACAGCTGCAAGGTCCTACACAGAGGATAGCTTCTTCCTTCTCTTTAATTATAAATTACATTTTGGAAAGGTAGGTGCAATCTATCTTGGCTTTGAAAATAGTTCTTGCAGAGTTGTACAAGATCAGTACGTGTGTGCATGTTCAAAATGACGTGTGGGGTAGGCGGTGCTTTATAAGCCTGCAACATTGCATCACTGGCCTAGTGACCATGGAGAAGTGATTGTGCTGGCTAATAATGATATAAATTGTGACCAGCTGTTTCTTTAGTCTGTGGAATTGCACGAATGAGAGTGAGAGGTGTGGGCAGCAAACCAGAGCGAGCCTGTCACAACACAGGGCAGGAGGTGTAAAAGACATGCAGTATGCTCTCTGAGGCATGTGCACAGGAACAGAGCCTGAGGACTTTGCAAATAATTAATTTTTTTTTAATTGATAACACATCATTTAGGGTTTTTTTTTTTTCTCACTTATGAGGTTTTTTGTTTGTTTCATTGTTTACACATGCTGAGTCTTACAATCTAAACACAGTTCATCTAGCCACAGTAAAATCTTGATCATTCTCAGTTAGCTCTCTTCTGCAGACTCAATAAATTCCATCTGGAAAGGCAGTCAATGATTAATTCAGAGTGCTGTGGTCAGATCTCCTGTCGTTTGGGGAGGAGTGGCTGGAGAGCTGCCAGTCAGAGAGGGACCTGGGGGGGGGTTGATAGACAGCTGGCTGAATATGAGCCAGCAGTGTGCTCAGGTGGCCAAGAAGGCCAATGGCATCCTGGCTTCCATCAGAAATAGCGTGGCCAGCAGGGACAGGGAAGGGATCTGACCCCTGTACTCAGCACTGGTGAGGCCGCACCTCGATTCCTGTGTTCAGTTTTGGGCCCCTCACTACAAAAAGGACATTGAATGACTCAAGCATGTCCAAAGAAGGGCAACAAAGCTGGTGCAGGGTCTGGAGCACAGGTCGTAGGTGGAGCGGCTGAGGGAACTGGGGGTGTTTAGTCTGGAGAAGAGGAGGCTGAGGGGAGACCTCATCACCCTCTACAGCTCCCTGAAAGGAGGTTGAAGAGAGCTGGAGATGCGTCTCTTTAACCAAGTAATAAGTGATAGGACAAGAGGGAATGGCCTCAAGTTGCACCAGGGAAGGTTTAGAATAGATATTAGGAATCATTTCTTTATAGAAAGGGTTGTTGGGCATTGGAATGGGCTGCCCAGGGAGGTGATGGAGTCCCCATCCCTGGAGGTGTTTAAGAGTTGGGTCGACATAGTGCTGAGGGATCTGGTGTAGTTGAGAACGGTCAGTGTGAGGTTAATGGTTAGACTAGGTGATCTTCAAGGTCTTTTCCAACCTTGGTGATTCTGATTCATGTCATTGCTTTCACAACACACTGCTACAGAACATTTAATGGCCCTCTATGAAGTGTTAATACAAATACATAAATCTAACTTACAATTCTTTTGGAGGTGCAATATCATCAACAGTATTAATCATTGGAGTTTACCTTCTAATTTGCAAAATTCATTAAACTTTCAGTACGTGTAAAACCCAGGGCTCCTCAGAGTTTCTGCTGATCTTCCTTGAGCCTTAACTTTCATCCACAAAACAGACAGAGCCTGAGAAATGGCAGGATGAATTTCCTCTCATCATCTTGCCAGTGTGCTGAAAACTGTTCATGATACTTTACTCTCTGTGCCCTTTCATTTGTAAGTGCCTCTGCTGAGAGTGTCAAAAGAGATAACAAATTATGCCTGCTGTGTAGTAATTTTATTGAGGGTAAACAATGTCTCAGTAAGAGTGGGGTTAAGGGCGACCAATCATTCACAGAGGTCACCAAATAAGAACATTACATCACATTTTCACAGCACTGGTTGAATTATCTGTTTTGAGATAAACTTTGCCTTGGCCGATTTCAGAACAGGCCTTAATTTTCACATTCAGTCACACAGATGAGTTTGCAATGTTTGTTATCAAGAGAATATTACAAATACACTTGTTACAAATGCACTGGTACATTACTGTGTACGATTTATAGATAGTCTGTGAGCTTGCCCCTTTTATTCTTTAGAGAGTCATATTGTTCATATGAATTTCAAGCTGTGATTGAACCTTTAATAAGAAGTGTTGAGCAGTGATGAAGCTTTAGGGATCTTAGGCAATACTGCAGCCTGTAGGACAGACATTCCAACTTGGGGTAATTTAGACACACTCTGTGACCCTGCCTTGTCCCAGTTCCCCATAAATCATGACTGTGGCCTTTCCAGTCTCCCAAGCAGTGCTGAATTGAGGTGTTACAGGGGGCTGGAACTGGGAGCATAAAGTGTTGGGGACCGGACAGAAATAGAGGTGGCAAGTTGGGTACAATCTGAACTCTTGTTTGGAGGGTGGTGGGGACCTTGAGAAGGTACCTTCAGCTCATCTTCTCCCACTCCTCACTTCTGTGGGCATTAATATGTAGTAAATCCTGCTCTGCATCTGGCAGTGTGAATATGCAGTTGCTGAAATAAGATAAAAAAGCCCAGAGCAAAGGCACAAACCATGCATTAGAAATCATGTAACTTCAGTTTCATTCAGTCCGAGTCTGATTTCTCATATTTGAAGTTGGCTGCAGCAGACCAGTTGATCATATAATAGCAGCAGATACATCACATCAGATGTAACAACCTCAGTGTACTGAACATTGCCAAATAAACAATTTCCTCACATGTTTTATGAGGTGAGTGATGCACTATCAGACACAGCAGAAGTAACCCTTCCCACATGGTGTGCACCACCACTTTAACTAGACCTCAGGTCTGTTGGGAGATAATGGACATGTGAGCAACCCTACACATGTGCACACCCGGCAAGGACATAGAACGAAGAACTCGGCAATCAACTCCAGGAGATGGGTTGGGTGGAGAAAGACATTTGAGTGTGGCGCTTATTATCCAATCATGAGAAGGCTTGAAGCACGTGGACAAAGCTAACTATCCAATCATAAGGATTGCACCACGGACCGTTCACATACACAGGAGAAACCTATAAAAGGGCTTGCTTACCTTCAATAAATGGGCATTGCTTGATCATACTGGTCATGTGCGTGTCCATATCTCCCGCACAGGTCTCTTGATGTCCATTTTGTGCTTTTCCTGCAAAGGCCAGGGAAAGAGTAGAATTAGGTTTTCTGGGGAAGCACAGCCCTCCATGTCTCCCCATGTAAGTACTCATGCTCAATGGATAGTAAGTTACATTAAAAATTCATATGAAATCATGTAGCCTACAGATAGTTTAAATTCCTTCTCAACAGCTAATACTTTGTAGTGGTAAAACAAGACATAGTTCCTCTTCCCTCTTCTTTCCAGAAGGAAACAAAACCCAAGGCTGTGTTTCTCAGCTGAAAATGAACTGACTTCAACTTATGTATTGAGCCATCTGGGAGTCTACTTCTGGGCTCTGAATTCAGCATCTCCAGCCTATCTTTGAAAAAATCTGCTTCTTCTGTCATACACAGACTCTGTCTTATGTTCAATATATATAAAAAACAACTGTAAGCTAACCAAACAGTGACCTTGACTGTAGCATCATTTACAAGAGAAACAAAGAACTCCCCATGGCATGCAGCATGATTTATCAAGGCATGCTTCTATCAACTGTGTTCCCTGTAAGGAAAACATCTTGATTTCAGGCATTATTACTGAAACTTTGGGAAAAGTTTGGGTAAATCTTGGCAGTGGAGGCTTAAAAATTTGAAATCAGTCAAGAGTCTTGTACTTTAGAATCTTTCTCCTCCATAGTCCAAGCAATTGCCACAATGACCACGCACTGACTTCCCTTGCCACATGATGCTTTCCCGTTGCTGCAGTCCCTCCTCATGGGCAGTGTATTTTGGAGATGGCACACTGACTCTGTGCTGTCAAGCACCTCTGAATGCTGCAAAGTGGCAGTTGATATTCACACAGTATAAATTCAAACCCAACTTAATGAGATCTTGTCCCCTTGTAAATCTGTGATGTTCTGCTGGCTTCACAGGACAGATGCTGTTTTACCTCGGTTGAGGGGTAGGCATATAGACCAGTAGAGAATATTTAAAAGATTTTTAATAAATAGCCTCAGAAATTCAACTAGTCATTGCATGGGAGGTGTCAAACTCTTTTCAAAAAGTCCTAATAGCATAAAAATGCATCTATTTATTGTTATGTAGATGAAGATATACATATACTTAGAAACTGGCAGGAGAGAGAGTGAGAGACTGTAATTCTCAGTGAATATTGTATTAGATTTTTCTTCCTTTATGGACACTACCTTTTCAGATCTGGGGTGCATCTCATTTCCCAGTTATTTGCTTCTGAAAGTTTGCTTTTAAAAAGGAAAATGACAACTGAATGATCTTCCACCATTTCCTTGCTGTTTTTACAGGTATTATTTCCCTTTGCTGTCCCTATTCTTTCATTTAAGCTGTGCGCAGAATGATCTGTCACTTCTTACACTTGAGAAATATCTACACAATATAGAGACTAGAAACTGATCCAAGTTTTATTTAAGCCAGTGTGAAATTTCAGTAGATGTTGGATCAGGTCCCAAACATCCCTTGCACAAAGATTCTCCCCACTTGGGAAACTGTTTATTTAAAGGTAGTCCTCTGTGCTCTCAAAATCCTGCTTTTATTTTCCTCGTGAAAATGAAATCTCTGGCCAGTGTATCTGTGTCAAGAACATACTGTGGTTTTTTATATCGTATTTTGATGACAGCATTGATTTTTCACTCCAGAAAAAAGGGGCAATACTTAAGGATCAGCAATGTGATAGTTAACACACTGGACTTGTATATTCAGCTCAGCCTCCCAAGGAAATTGTTTAGCCATTTGCCTCAGTTTACCCACCTGAATCCAGGGCATAGTGCCTTTGTGAAGTTTAAATGATGCTTGTTTTTAAAGTACCTGAACCAAAGGTGTTTAATTAATGGGGGGAAAGAAGTTATTAGTTTAGAAAAAAATATTCTACAGCATTTTTATAGGTCTGAGGAATAACAAAAAAGGATTTGCTAAATACCATTTTAAAGCCAACCTTGAAAATGTCCTCTTACTCTTTGTTTTGTATCTCACAACAAACACTCCAGCTTCATAATTTCAAAGAAATTATTAATGAATGGGAATCTTACCCATACTCTAATCATGCTTCATGGTACATAAATCAAGCAGATTGCCTATTAAACTCGTGTCTCTCCAGAACAGCAGAGTCTGACTCTAAATGTATTGTGAAGACACATCCTTTTGGGCCAGAACACTGTGTCCTCAGTCAAAGCCTGGGCCTATAAAAAAACCATTGCAAATTGGAAAGTAGTGAACAGCACTGAGAAACACCTAGTCCTGTTCAGCCTATAAAGTGAGGTTTTACTGCAGTAACCTGCAGATGTAGAGTTAATTCATTCAGCAGCAGGGCACCATGCTGTGAAGAAGCCTGAGCACACAAAAAGATATACGATTGTTTCAACCATTGCTATTGCAGGACAAATACATTTGCCTTACAACTGTACCACATTTCACTAATACATGCTTTGTGGTTTACTCTACTTGTATGATGACATTGCTTGCTACAACCACAGACCACAGGGAATTGACATTGTCTCCATGATTTCACTGGCTTTGTCATAACCATACCCTTTGGCACTGCTGCCAGTTTCATCAAGAGGAAATGCTAAACTGGCTACACCATAGAACATTTCTACAAACTCTCATTCCCAGACTCTTTTAAAGGTATGTGTCTATAGGCAGTGCTTCTGTCTAGCACAACCTCCTTGTAAATGCAACCAAGACAGCTCCCTCCTGCCCTCCCACATAGTGGCGCTGAACTCCACATCACCCAGAACTGAAACAGCACATGCTTTGGGGTAGGTCATGGGCCAGCCAGCCCTTCCAGCTAGCAGATTTAAATGCGCTTGTGGTTGATAATGAATGAAACCTGGTAGTTGCTCAGCCTTGATTGCTACAGCTGAAGTATGTGATAAAGATACCACCCTACAAGATAAGTTGGCAGGTGGAGGTCAAGAAACATCTTCACAGTTACCACAGTTTAGATGGCACAGGACTGGGAAGTAAAACACCCTGTGATCATTAGAGGCTCTTCTGGAAAAGGAGAAGAATGCCAGTGGCTTACAGGGAGAGTGGCTGATCTTTCATTCCTCCACTCCCTCCCTCTGCCCAGAGGTAATGGCCTTCACTTGTCCAGTTTTTCAGTTTTGATATCCCTTTAGGACACTGCATGTCCTCAGGCAGCTGGAAAAGGAGTTTTCAAATTGCACTCTCAGTGTGCATAGCCAGAATCTCCTAGAAATTGAAAGCCCTTATAAAATAATATTGATAATTAGTAGGGCTGGAATACTTTTAAAAGATAGCTGGTTCTTCATTATCTGTGATAGTAGAGGTCTAGGAAGATCCAACTAATAGACTAATTGAGGTTTTACACATACAATATGTTATGGTGGAGAGTATGTTGGAAATATACCCAAGTGGTGCTGCATGGAGCCAGCTCAGGTTTTCCAGAGTGATGCTGTGCTCATCTCAGGGGGCTTTTCCTTAGTCATTCCAGTACCTGCACCCTGTCCTCTTCAGCTGGGTACACAAGGCAGAGCCACTCACACCTAGCACCGAATGATGCCACCTCAAGTTTGTTGGGACAAAACTGCTCAGTCTCAGCTCTTGACGCAACTGTGTTTCTTTTAGAGAAAGCAGTGTAGTTTCATTCAGTATAGCCTCATTCCTGAAGATTGTGCTCTGCAATGAACCAGAAACTGCTTGGATTTCACCAGTTCCATGGTATGACATGTCTGTGCCAGACAGGCTGCTTGCAGAAAAGGAAGAACTGATTGTAGTACTGTTTCTGTTGGCAGAACAATCTCATTGCAAGGATGAGAATACATTGCCATTTCTTAGTTAGATTTGTTGCGTGGAAGAACAGAGATCTTCATGTGCTATTTATCTGTCATGTTTTAATAGTGCTGAGATTACATCTAAATGATAGAGGAATGGGCTGAACAGAGGTATAGCAATACATGAGGGTGATTTGTTCCAGGCAGTCATGGCATCACCAACTTGATTAGTTTTTGTGTCATCCAACTGCACTATCTCAATGAATTAGAGCATTTTTATGGCTGAAGTGAACACTCTCATGCATAGTCCACTTGTGTCATATAGATAGTTCCATATATATCTTCTGCCAAGTAGGTAGTAAACAAAAGCTATGAATATCTACACCCAGCTGGAGTAGCTCTGTGTCCCCATTGTAATTTGTGATCAAAAAAACAAGATATGTTGTATACTAATGCTATAGTGTACATTTGGCTCTTCTGAAAGGGCATCCTCTGAGATTTTGCATCCATACACACACACACACTCTCCCACACTCAGATGCTGTCCCTCTCTGAGGGGTTGTACAAAGAGATGTGAAGCACATAAATCTTCCCATTCCAAGAATCTCCTGCTATAAAGAAAGCCTTGGCTAGAAAAAAGCTTGTGTATAGTGGTTTTTCAAAGCAGCAGAGCTAATGTTTCAACCAGATAAATAACTCACAGGCTAGATTCCTATTTGATCCTCCTCTGTTTGCAAATGTAATTAAAAAGAAGCAGGATAATCACTGTACAGTCTTTTTCTCCCAGAATTTAGTAGACTGCTTGAGGATCTGGAAGAAATAGGTGGATATTTTCTCTAATGTGTTCCAAACATCAAAGTTTCATTAATTTCAAAGAAAAATAATCTGTTTTCAGTCCTGCTGATTCTTATGATGAGTATTGTTAAATACTGAGTTGTTACCATCGGCACCTATGTTCTATGAATGTATCGGTCCCTATTTTTGTGTAATTATTGATGAATTAATAAGATCTGCCATTTTTGCTTTAAATCTAATGATTCCTCAGTTATGGAGAAGTTAATGAGTGTAGAAAGTTCCACACAGATCCTCATCTTTATACCACCACTGGGACAGGACTCTGTTGGGAAGGGAGAAAATCAGGATTGACATCTCTTCTGCCTCTCTATCAGGAACAGAAGGCTGCAGCTGCATGACCTGATAACCTTATTATTTTTTGGAAGTTCAGCATTGATTTGGTAAACAAAGGCAGGGTGAAACCTTCAGCTGGTATAAACCAGCATACCTCTGTTGTCAGAAATGAACCTTGCCAGATGACTCCATCAAAGGAATTGCCCCAATGTAATGGGAATGTGTTACTGATATATGTAGAAAATTTTTGCACTGTATTCCTTCTCTTGAAAACTCACTTTAAGTTTGGTGATTGTCCAGAGGCATTTGTAAAGACTTTTTTTTTTAAATTAGTTTGAGTTCAGGTAGACAGGAAAAAAGTCACTGGAGTTGGCTGGAACTCCAGCAAGAAAATACCTTATTTAGAGGAAAGGAAAACACTGCTGCACTGAAGTTGCCTTTACTTGTCAGAAAGAGGGGGAAGGAGGCCGTGAAATGAATGATTGGAGCCAAGGTGTTTTGTTCCATTTCTGTGGGTTCTTTAATCTTTGGCACTACTATTATTGTGAAGCAATACAAAGATTTAAGGCAGCGCATGCAGCCACTTCAGAGGTGAGGCAGAGAAAGTCAGCAGGCACTGCAGACAGAAAACCAGCCTCCACCCACAAGGTGAGAGGTACATAGTGGCTACATGCAGATGGGCTCCAGCCAAGAAGTGTGTAGCAGCCTTGAAAACTTCTAAAAGCTGGCTTAAGGTGCGTGGTCTGTGTGTGTCAATACCTACATATTCCCTAACTAAGCAGTGAATAGCTTCTCAGTTTATTTTTCTGTACCCTCTGTGCCCATGTGCACAGGTGATATCTTCTCTGGCTACAATATCCATGGAATAGAAAGCCTTGTGCTGGGTTATATAATCAGTTATAAAAGCTGTGTGTGTTGACTTCACTGTGCACACCTGTTTGGGATGCTCTCAAATTCAATGTTGACTCTATTTTTTTGCATAAAGAAGCGATTCAGAGGGGAGCCAAAAGCTCACAGGACTGATTTATTTACTCAACATACCAAAGGGGCACCAAGAAGTTATATAAATCAGCATGTTAAGAACTTTAAATCTTGTACTTAAAAATTATTTGTGTTTACTATACTAGGTACCAAACAAGAGGAATAGCAAGAAAATACGTGAAGTATACCCAGAGCTTTTACTGTATTTGCAAGGAGAGAGTGCAAGCACAGCACTAGCAACCGGTTTTCTTTACTGAGGTTTAAGATTGCTACCTAGTTTTCCTCAGATTTCCCTAAGCTTGATCAGGTCTACTTTTAAACTGGCATTTTTAGAATAAATAGCACATTTTATTATCAGGATCATTATCTCTGTTCAATAGTCTTTGTATGACAAATTGGTGTTTTTACACCATGATGATACAAGAAATTGTTTGGATTGAAACATAATGATATTGTGGTTTAGAGTAAGACTCCTTCATCTAACCTTAGGCATTAAAAAATTAGATGTCTAATCTCAGTCTGGGCTCTATCAGTAGCCAGTGAAGAGAGATATGCTTCTAGAAGATGATTCATCCTATCTAAAAATAGATGTCTAGGACTGACAGGATGATTTTCCAGCTGGAGGTATTTTTCTCTCTCTGTACAGCAAGGTACCTGTATAACTAACTTGGCCAGGATACTTGCCTTCTAGATGGTTACATATTTGAGAGAAAGGCGTGCTGAAGTGTGTTTGGTTACAGTCCTTCTTTGTGGCTTCGCTATTACAGTCAAGGCTTTTGACCTAGCTAGAGCTCTAATAAGGTTGTAACAAAATTGACAGAAGCAGGTAGTAAAGATAATTTCATTCCCAATGGAAAAAAAAAAAAAAAAAAAAAAAAAACATTGAGAAATATGGGTGTGTTCAACAAAAACGGAACTGAGCTATATGATTTCTGTCAACTGTCAAAAAAACCCTCCACTTATGAATTACACAACTGAGACTCCTTTGGGGCAAAACACATCATGAGTGATCACATTAAGCAAGTTGTAAAGATAAGGATAAAATCTATTTATCTAGAATTCACAGCACTGTTTCCCAGTCAGTACAAGTAGATGCAACTTGTGTAACAGACCTGTGCCCATTCACATCTTTCTGCAATTTGGCATCCAGTTGTGTGCCCCAACCTTCTTTTATAAAAGGCTCTGTATAAAAGACCTTGCAATGAACTGTGCTCTGAGTGATGCATGTGTGGATGAAAGGGAGAGGAAGGGTCTTAACACTCTCTCCACTCTAGAGATGCTGATTGCTTCGTGGGATCTGAGCTATCATGCAGCAAGATTTTGGATCTTGTGAGAGCCTCTGAAAAATGTGGTTTCCCACTGGATCTTCTGTGATGACAAATTATAACTGTAAAGTATTATCTTCCACATCCAATTTATTACCTTGACTTCCAGATACCAGGTTTTATTAAAATATTCTAATTTCTCCTTTTTTAGCAGTAATTAAAACTAAAGTGGAACAACCCACCTTCTAAATGTGCTACTTAGTAACGACCCCTGTAAAAAACCCTTTGATGTCATTAATAGATAGACTCCTTTGCTAGGCCAGCAGAATAATTATGCTGATCCATATATTAGGCTGATAATTACATCTTCTTTCTGATTCATCCCAGATGTAGAAGAATAGCCCAAATGGCTATGTTTGTCCTTTTAATATGGTCATAAGCCAGGCCACCAGGACCACAGTTTCCTTCAGATGACCACCTAATCCCTCTGACATAACAGGTGCAAGAATGGGTAAATGACAGAGAAATCCATAATGACAAAATAAATCAGGCAAGCTGGAACCCCTTAAAATGAAACATTTATGTTAACTTCCTTCCTGAATGAGGATGCTTTTCTGACTTGGAGAAAGACATTTTATGATGTTTTACTGCCCCTCTTTAGCAGCTCTGTGAGCTCATCTGCCTGGGGACAATTAGCTGCAGTCACTGCTGCTGGAGTGCATCACTGCACAGCAGATATTCCCACAGTGAGTAGGTCACATTGGCAGAGTTCACAGTATTGATTGCCTTTGCTGCATTTTCCAGAGGTGGGATGCAACATTGTGCCAGAATTTGTACATTTTCATTTCAATCACTAGCCATATCAGACTTCTTCCCCCCAAAAAAGATATGATTCTAGGAGAATGGTGTCTTTATCCCAGACTAACCACTCTGGCTTTAGAAATGCTCTCATTCCAGAGCACAAGCATCTCTTGTCCAGCATACAGCATCAGCACAGAGAGTTATTTTGGTCAGTATCCCATACAAAAAGCTTTGCATTGTGTGGGTCTATACTGATTACAGATAACCCTGAAGCTCAAATTAACTTGGTCCAGTGGATGAGAATGGGGTATCCTTTTGCTGCCCTCTTTCAAACATATCTCCTGCGTGTGTTAGTTTAGTCACTTCCACTTTCATTCAAGGAAGCCAACAATTTGAAATGAGGTGATATACTTAAAATCAGATTATTTCAGAAGGATTCAAAGCCTCTTGAATCTACAGCCTTACTAAATCTCAGCATATAGAAGTTGGGCTTTTTTAAGACAGTTTTTAAAGGTGGTTTCATGTATGTGCAGAAATTATCTCTTCAGAATATCAGTCCCAGCAGATTTATTCCTAGAATAGATCTCCTGTTTTTCACAGGTAAAGATAATCACATTTTCCTCCATTGTACATAATGGAATTTATTTTCCATCAAAAACCACTTATTCTTCCCAGATATGTATTTAAGACTGCTATTTTAATAAACAAAAAATATCTGAACAGTTTGGATGACCACATTGCATTGAAATATAGAGGTCAAAAATATCAGCAGGCTGTCTTTATATTCCTCCATGATATTGGCATTTGAAATGCTGGGGTTTCAACCCCAAGCCCCAAATTAATGTTGACATATGGGTGATTCCCACAGCCCTTCACAAAGGGAGGGGGGG
>NW_020799092.1:30457241-30479741 GCF_003259725.1 Athene cunicularia
CCAAATTAAGGTTGACATATGGGTGATTCCCACAGCCCTTCACAAGGGGGGGGGGAGTTACCTTTAAGCTTCCCTCCAGGGTGTGGCTGGCCTTGTAGGGAGAGCCATTAGGTAAATGAGCCCCAAGTGTCCCAAATAAGTAAACAAAGGTCAGGTGTCCCACTTGGGGATAAAAGCTGGGACCCCTTGCAAGAAGAGGCAGTATTTGTCTGTGAGGTGGATGTACTTTGCAGGGTTTCTTGTTGGGGAAGGACCTCCTGCCTCCCTGGGACTGGGCTCCAGTCAGGTCTGGCTTTTGTAAATGTGAGCTCTGTAGAGATTCAGTATGTGGCTCCCTTGGTCTTATGTGTTTGGTTTGTTGACTTGGTTGTCTCCTGTCCCTTCTATGGGAGACTGCATTTCACCATTTATTCCACCTGTTGTTGGTTGTGAAGTGGTGTTGAGGTCAGTGGGATTGATGTTGATTATGTATAATCTGACTGATTTGTTTGTACCCCCAGTGCTCACCCATGTACTGACCCTTTTGTATCAAATGCAATTTGGTTATTGGTTCATCTTTATGATGGCTGTGTCCTTTATGCTAGGCCTGATAATTGGCAGAACAGCATTTTAAGGACTAATGCAATTTTACATTAGGAGCATAAGGAGAACAGACAACATCAATGTAAGGTGAGAATCATCAGAGACAACTTTTCATGCAGCAGTTCTTATTCAAAGCACTTTTTATTTCATTTCACAGTGCCAATATCTGAGAGATATTTATTGGGTTTCTTGTAAATAAGCAACGTTTAAGTTACTATTCAGTATTAGAAATTAGAGAAGACAAAGAAAACAACATCTGAAAGAAATTACACACACATTGGCAAAGGATTAGTAGCAGGTGTCTTAATAATCCGTACTGTCAAATGTATTCTCTGCTGGTTTTATTAATGATCTGTAAAACTGAGCACTGAGGTAACAAATTTTGCATATGACACAAAATGGTTGAAGGCCACTGAGGACTAGGGATGGCTATGAAAATTTTTAGAAGCTTTCTAGGAAAGCCAGGTGAGATAAAAATATGAGAGCAAGCAGAATATTAAGTTTTGAATTAAATACAAAATAATCAGATTTGGAGGAAGAAAGAAACCCAAATATCAGCTACTCTTAAAAGCTAAAAAAGTTACTCAGGAAAAAAAAAAGGGTCATCATCGGTGACAGTGAAAATCCCTACTTAAAATGCAGAGTCATCCAAAAACCAAATGGTGTGAGTACTGCACAGCCCAGGATGGAAAATAGGCTCTGTAAATATTACAGCACTGCTTTATAATCCAAGCACACTGGCATATCTGAAATACTGTATTCATTCCTGGTTACTTTTTCCTTGAAAGTATGTTGTGGAAATAGGAAGGTCTAGAAATGGGGCACTGAAATTACTAGGTAAGTGTTCACTCTTCTCAGGAAAAGAAATTGAAAAGATTGGAGCTGTTATTGAGAGATGAATAAAATGAAAAACACTAGAGAGGGTAACTTTTTTACTTCAGCTATTTTTTTCTCAAGAAGAATAAAAGGAATTTAAGTAAACTGAACATTTAAAACAGATCAAAGGGAACTCTCCTCCACAGTGTATAGTTCATTACAAGATCTTCCTGATACAAGGTATAATTGAGCCCAGGAGTCATCCTGTGGGGATGTTGCTCTGTAAACTCCCACTTCTGCCTCATTTCCTCTTCTCTGGGAACTTTTGGTCCTGTCCACCCTCAGTGGCTGCATATTGAACTAAGTGAATCACTGCCCAGCAACTAACACTGCACTACTCCTAAATTCAATATCAGCCCACCAGCTCTTTTGACTTATACTGTGGGTTCATTTGCTGCTAAACACAGTGCCCCTCAGCAGGGAATTGTGACTGTAGGGGTGGCCCCCGCCAACACATTTTTTCCTAAATCATTCTAGATCCCGAACATAACATAGGAGTGAACAGTGTGCAACACCAGCAAAGAAAGCCAACAGGATGCTGGGTTGTGTCAACAAGGGCATCACCAGCAGAGACAAAGAAGTCATTATCCCACTCTACTCAGCACTTATCAGGCCACACCCAGAATACTGTGTTCAGTTTTGGTCCCTGCTATATAAAAAAAGATGTGGACAGGCTGGAGAGGGTCCAGAGGAGGGCCACAAAGATGATCAAAGGACTGCAAAGCCTGCCACGTGAGGAAAGGCTGAGAGAACTGGGTTTGTTCAGCCTTGAGAAGGCTTAGGGGAGACCTTATCATCATGTTCCAGTATTTAAAGGGTGGTGGCAAAGAAGATGGAGACTCCCTTTTTACAAGGAGTCACATGGAAAAGATGAGGGGCAGTGGGTACAAGTTACTCCTGGAGAGATTCCAATTGGACACAAAAGGAAAATTTTCCACAATAAGATCTATCAGCTATTGGAATAATCTCCCCTGGGAAGTGGTGGATTTCACAACACTGGACACTTCTAAGATTCATCAGGATAGAGCATTGGGCCATCTTGTCTAGACCAGGCTTTTGCTAGAATGGTTGGACCAGATGATCCTTGAGGTCTCTTCCAACCTGATATTCTATGATAACCAGCTAGAGGGCCCAAATTGTTATAATACTGGCTTTCATGTCCCTTCTGTGGATTTGAGACTTCAAGACCATCATTAACTAAGCCTCTCAACTACCCTCATATCCTAGGCATTTTGATACTGATGCCTAATGTAATCTTTGACAAATGTGTCAACTCACCTGTATCTTACACCTCATCTCCTAAGTAAAGGGACAATCCCACCTGGGTTGAACATAGTATAGGAGAGAGATCTGGGACTCACAATGACTTAACTTCATCTTCAACCTTTCGACTGTCTTATGGAAACCCCACACATAGCATTTTCATCTTTAATAAGGAGAATTTATATAGTTAGCAAAATATTACTAAGGTGCAAAAGCCCATATACGCCAGTGGAAGATCCTATTGACCTGGCAAATGCCATATTTTGGCTCGTCATTAATGCTTTAGCAGTAATAGCATCACTGAAACAACTTCATACTCATTTCAGTGGTTCAAGAATTACAGATTTTGTTTCCATGGTGCTTCTTTATGCAACCATCTAAAAATGCCTCTTGTTCTCCTCAGGTTCTCACATACTGACCAGACCTTAGGAACACAGTTAAAGATTGCAAGGCAATGAAATTATCAATTTGTTGGCATGAATTCTTGGGTGTGGTGGCTAAACTTGGCAAACACTTTTTTTTCCAGCTGTGGAGTGGAAAATGCAAACTTTTGAACTTCAGAGTGTTGTCTGAATGTCATTATTTTGAACAGTTCCAGTCTTTTTTTTCGGAAAGGGACCAGTGATCTGCAGTGCCTTGGTATTTAGGTGATCTCCTTGAGTAACCATTGATCTTTCCAGAAGTGAATGAATATTCATCACTCACTGAAAACCAGACCCTGTTAAAATAATACCATCTGCAATCTCCATGGTTAATAGTACCCTTAGAAAATCTCAATTTATCTTTTTGTTTGATATTTTTTTGCTATGATGAAATTCCAGAAAGAAGGTAGGCAGAGCAAATATGGGTCAGAGAACTCAGAAAGGCAGGGATGTATATACTGCCAGGGTCCCAACCTGAGTTTTTTCCAATGTCATTTACTAGTAGTGGTCAATTTACAGCTGGGAAAGAGAAGTATTAAATATAAGATTGTGTGCAGCCCAATTCATAGTGAAGGAATGCAAATGAAAATAACACCATGATTTTCCTGACACCAATTAGCCTTTCCATAGGAGTCTCAGGAAAAGGATCCATACACAGAATGAACATATGTTGGACCCTTGCTGTCAGGGCTGAGGCAGCAAGGGTGGCACAAGAGATATTTCTGTGGTCAGTTGACTTGCCAAATTCTGAATAAATAATCAGAAGTACTCAGGAGCATTTAGACGACTAGGAGGAAAGTAAAGTTAATCTAAATCAGCAGGGATATAGTTAAAAACTATTGATTGAATGCTGTAAGCGCCACCAGTAAGTTGCTGTAAGCAACCGCCAAGAGATCTTTTTTTTTCTTGCAGCTTAATGTTGGTAGAGTGATGTATGTAGGGTCTCTCCCCACAGCTGGCACTGCTCCCCAGAAGTACTTTTCACTTCATTTTACAGCTCCATGCTACAAAAGCACAGCTTGCTCTAGCTTCCAGCACCACTTCCATGAACAGGCAGAAATTATCTGGGCCCTTAAAAAAAAAAAAATCCTTTGCAAAACAGTTGTTCAGGTTTTTGCTTCAAGAAATGAGGAGATCTGGCTCTGTGGTGACACCAGAGACTGTCAACCTTATCAGGACAGGGTATCATGTCCCATAAAATTTACTTTAATGGTTCTTATCACTAGCATTTCACATTAATTCCCTATTTTTACCAATGCATAGAGTTTATAAACTTTATATGTATGTATGTAATGTTTAAGAGAAAAAAAAGTTGCCAGGTAGGTATTTTACCTCTAGAGATCTTCAGAAGCAACAGCCATTTTGCCTGCAGAAGCAACGGATATTGAAAAGATTTTGCAGTGTGCTCTCTCCTGCAGTCAGTGTTTGCTTTCTGCATTAGTCTTATAAGCTACTGGCAAACCATCCACTGGAGTGGAAGCTGCTCATATATTCAAATGGATAGGCAGAGCTGATCAGATGGGGTGTCCTCAAGGCCAGCAGGAGGGTAAAGATCTGCTTAGCTAAGTCTTAACAACCAACCACAGCTATATGTATCATGGCTCCACTTTCAAGGAACTCACCTAATCATATCTGTCCCAGCAATATCTTTATCCCATCTAGAGCCTGATTTTTGAAGCAATTTTTTTTAGATACTGAAGTCTCTGTAGACCTATGAGTGCTAACATCCCAAAGGCCCTTTTGTTTCGCTCATTATGAGACCATTACAAAATGTAAATCCCAGCTCTAAACGCCTAGTTTTTGTCCAGATACGGAAAGCTGTGGTTCAGCCTCAATCTTGCTGTCATCAAGAAAAACTTGCTCCAGTTCTTTCCATAGATGTTTACAGATATTTTTATTTTTTTTCCGCACAGGCTTTATTAAACTAGTCCCCGAGCTTTGAGCATCTTCTCTGGATTATGAAATCACTCCCTTACCTGAATGACAGAGAATAGCTGCCCTGCACGAAGCTACAGAGGTATGTGGTGTCTGCCACCAGGAGAAACGCCTGTGCTTCTCAGTGGCGAGGGATGAAGACGGTTTTCATGGGCTTGCCATCTGCATCCCAAGAGGTACATTGCTGATCTCACTAACTTTTACATTCCAGTGAACAACCCATATAACAGCAACAAAGCCAAAGAAGCTCAAAGCTTTCAACTGATGACCCCAAAATATGAGGGGAAAGTCAGCTGAAGCCATATAGGAGGAGGCCAAACAATTCTAATTTCCTGCCTCTGAAGTCCAGCTTTCTCCTTGGTGGCTTGTATTTGAGTCTTTCCCCAACATTAACCCCTGCAGCACCGTTCAGGTGACCTGTTCTGATCCATTAAGGCATTATGTGGAGAAGTATGTTAAATAGGTGATTCTGGAGTTTTTCCTCCAAAATCTGTGCGTGCGGATTGCACCAGTGCATCAGGTGAGCTCTCTGCTCCTTCCCAGACAGCCTCTCCATCCCAGTTCTGCAGAAGCAATGCTTCTTACAGCTAATATGACAATGCAGCAATTTTGAGACAATGAGCTCAACTTCTTATTGCTGCTTATTTGAAAAAAAAAAACCAAACTTTTTTGTCTAGATTTTGAGAAGTGCCTTTAAATCCTGGGTCTAACGTGTGCAGCTGAGAAAGGGAAAAGACCTGGGAACAGTGAGGCTTACCCCAAAACCCATGGAGATATTGAAAGTGCAGTTTTGGAAGCAGCTTTAACTGATGAGCCAAAGAATCTCTGCTATACTTTAATAGCACAGAAGGAGCTGCATAATTACCTATCAGACACGGAGGAAAAGCGCATCTCTCATTACTAAAGCCATGCCCATTTGCTGTGTGCTTTGTTTTGCATTGCATTTGTACCCTTGTGTTTGCCCGCTTTTCTTCTCTTTTGCCAGGCTGTCACTGCTGCATAGAAGTCAATAAACACAAGTTTCAAGTCCTTTTTGGCTTCTAATTATGATATAATGTTGCCATTAAATTATTTTTTCCATATGCTGGCTCATCCATAGGGATCTTTTAGCTTCTGTTAAACTCACAATTTTTACAATAAGCCATGTGCTCAATAAAAAGAGCAAGGACCATGACGCTCCAGTTACTAGTGGTGGTGGTACCTGAGTATTCAATACCTGAAAGGGAATGGATAGCAGCTGGTGGAAGATGATCCAGTTAACTCTTTCAGGATAGCCCCTGATGTAATTTTACACCCCTGTGCTCATTCTTTATCAAAAGGATGATGGATAACGTAGTAACCTGTCTTTTACAACTGCTGACTTCCCTTAACTCTAACACAGGCTGCACTGGCTCCCGGCATCCTTGCTGCTGGCTGCCTTCCCTCATACACTGCGGCACCTTCGCTAAGGGCAGCCTTTGGTGAAAGGGAGCTGCAGCTCTTTGTAAGATCCAGCTGTCTAACAAAGAGCTTTGCTTAGACCTGTGAAGCTCCCGAAGTCCCTTAAACCCATTAATTTGTGTAGGCATGTCACTGGGTTAGGCACAGCCAACATAGCAACGAACGCCCCCCCCCTTTTTCCTCGCTCTCCCAGCTGCAGCATCACATCAGGATCTCTAGTGCAAATTATTCTGCAGGCTAGACTAAAAACATGCTTATGTGTTATTCCTGTATCAGTCACCCCCTTCTTTTCTGATATGCACAGGAACAGTATCAATGCAAGGAGGGAAAATTAATTGTTTAGGGTGGGACAAAGTGTAACTAGGGCAATGGGAGGAAACAGAGCAGAGAAATGTCTACACTGACTATCAAGAAAAACATCCTAACATTGATGCCCAAAAAGACTGTTTAATAATCTCCCAAAGGACGTAATGGGAACCTTTATCAGTGAGTCATTTCAAACTGTGAAGGACAAAGCCCTGAGTGTGAGGAATAGTCATGTGTTGGCAGGGCATGAAGGGTCTTTCCCATTCCTCCTTGCTGACTCTGTGCCCTCACCCTTCTGAAAGAAATAGAGCCTGAAAAACATAATGCAAGCAGTGTTTTCCTAATACACACACAAAAAGAAAAACAACATCCTTAAGTGATACTTTGATATTGGGAGCCTGGGAAATGCTTTTTAAATTAGCTTCAATAACATGACAGATGATAACAAGTTTTATAGGTTTTGAGGGGGAGGGGGGGGGTCAGCTGTGTTGCCAGAGTGTGTGTCTATCCTGGCAGCAGTTTTCTTGCAAATTAATGAAACATCAAGGCTGCACCACCAGCCAGACTGGAGTAGTGTATTTCCAGGAGAGAGCCTGAACTGGCAGATCGTCGGCTGCTACAACTCAATTAGGTTCCCTTGATTACAGCGTGGAGGGCCACCAACTTACAGCTGCAGAGAATCTGGCAATTTCATGTTGGAACAGAAATATTGCTTTCATTTTACTGAGAGATGGACTATTTAAAATTTAAATGCTGTTAAAATTTAAAATCCCTATGTAATTTAAAATTCCTTTTGCAGTTTCTTTTAGTGACGGTGTTGCTTGTTCTTGCTCTAAAGAGTTGAGACCTTACCTTTCCCTGAGACAACCACATGAGGGTTTGCAGGGCTTCAGTGTCCTTTGGCCAGCAGGCATGATATGCCTTGCCCTCAGATTTTTTGCTGATCCAAGTTTCTTGCTCCTGTTTGCTAAATAACTGTAATAAGAATAAATAACATTAAATGTTATGCAATGCTCACCCCGCTGCCTGAATCCCTGAAAAGCAGCAGCATCCGTCGGTACTGGGAGGGGAGTGGAAGCAGGATGGAAAAGGACCCCCTTGCCTATGGAAAAGCATTGGTGGCTTTGAGGATCAGACAAATGGCTGCAAAGACAAAGCCTTGCTTCTCATCGCATGCCCCACTCTCTGAGTGTATCGGAACCTTCAGGTTTGGGAAAGAGAGGATCCCCCCCATCTCCCTGGACAGACTTGGGATCCTCAGGACATGTTGCAGGGCTGTTACAATGCTTACATTTGTAGGGAGTTTGACCACAACCATGAAGAGAAGCTTGACATCTGACTGTGCAGACCCTGGCAAGCCATGATGTGTTTTGCGGTGTCTCAGATTGACAGGTGGGTGTTTTGCCTTATTAAAAGCTATTTCATGTCATCTGGTCCCCAGTTAGTTGGGTGCTGGGGTTGGCATCAATGAGGAAGAAAATCCTCCTTTCCCACAGCCATGAGGGAGGATGCTGTCCTGGTGAGCTGCAGAAAAAAGTAATAAAGAGGGAATGGTGTCCAGAGACAGGGACTGAGGGAAGGAGACCAGGAGTTAAAGCAATCAAGAGAAATTAGGGTTAAAAGCAGCTTGAAGGGGCTGGGGAGGTGTTGGGAGACCAGGGAGGGTCTAGTACCTGTGCTTGGCCCTGGCAGCTGTACCTGTGCTCATGGGGAGAGCTGCACCCCCAGCAGGCAGCGCCGCGTTCCAGGTTGGGCAGCATCTGTTCAGTTCACCACTTGCTACCTTGTAAAAATGGGAGATCTCGCACTTCCAACTGCAACTGGGTTTATAATTTGGCAAAGAAACTAAAAATCTAAACCAACCCAAAGCATGTATTACAAAGTGTTACAGCACATGCATTACTGCCTCACTACAAAGCCAGCTTTCCAGTGTAATTTTCCTGTGCATCTGCCAAGCGGTGCATGGAAAGACCCATCTGTTGTGTTGTATGGAGGCATTTCCCGTTCGCAGCTTCCAAAGGGTAACTAAAAACTGAGCTCTGTAAAACATACGCCATTGCCCAATAGGGCTTGAATTTTAACAAGAATATATGTTAAAGTTGAGAGAACAAGCAATGATTGCCACTGTTTGTTCTGCTCTGTCTGCATCTGGAGCTCATCAGCCCACTCAGCAAAATTAACATCTCCCATTTACTTGTCTTGGTTTCAGTTAGGATAGAGTTAACTTTCCTTGGGCTGAGAGGAAGCATAGCTGGAGGGCTGGGCCCCAATGGGTCACTGGAGTATTCCATATCATGTGACATCATGCTTAATATATAAGGGGATGGTGCTCTTTCATTTCCCATTTGGCAGCGGGATTTCTGGTGTGGTCAGGGATCGCTTCTGGAGGCAGGCTGCATGCCAGTTGGTGAGCCACTGCTGTATATTACCCATTTGGACTTACTATTGTTACTGGTTTTTTGTTACTATTACTGAGCTTTTTTAATTCAACCTATGAATTTCTTTTTTTTTTTTGTCCCTCCCTTATTTCACCGGGGAGGGGGGGAAGTAAACAACTGGCCACGTGGTGGTTGGCTACCAGCCAAGTTCCAACCATGACAGTACTTCATAATCCAAATTATATTTTAAGAAATATTTTTTAAAGAATTAATAACATGTCTGTCAGCCACTGTTCATGAAACATTTTTGGATCAGGCAGTATCTTGGATCACCAAGATCCTGATTATGCTTATATTTTAATCTCAAAATGACTGATTACCCATGAGAACAAGCAATCAAGGGAAACAGTGCATTGCCCACCCCTGGGAATCGCTGGTCTGGACTGAGCGCCTTTCTGGGATGCAGGTTTTTGCCAAGCACATCAAGTGCAGCTCAGACGAACCCTGGATGAAAGTCCATACACAAGAGGCCAGACTGCATGATCTAATGGTCCTTTTTGGCCTTAAAATCTTGAATCAGAGAACTGAACTCTTTCTGTCAAAAAGAGTCCCCAGCTGTAGGAATGAACTGGCTCAAATGCAATTAAGTCAATTAAACACAAACTGACAACTTCCTGGATCATCTTTACAGTTATAAATTGGATTGAAAGGGATGTAAGTATAGTTATCTTTACTGTAGTTTCAAGCTAATACAAAATTTCTCACTTCCTATCCAACACTCCTTTGTAATGTCCCTGTACTCCCCTAAAAAGCCATTATTTTCCATCTTTCTCTACAAAGGTAGTCTCTACTTGAGCCACAATGTAGTGAGCACAAGGCTGGACAGACCAAGTGAAAGCCCCCATCCTGCTCTGGGCAGGTGGCAGACACAGATGTCCCTTCCAGATGTTAAGCCAGGTAACTCTTGTGGTGAGCAGGAAGGATCCCCCAGCCCAGATTGTGCCCCTCCGGCTCAGGCTGAGAAGTATCTAAAGGTCGGGTTCACCCACTGACATGGTGGTGGCTGTTTGCAGGGCTGGATGTGGCAGGTAAACCTCTCTGCTTCATGTGAATGACCCACGGAGCAGGTCGGTGGCCAGGCACCTGCTCTGTGCCCTGTCCCTGCTTCTTGCATGGCACTACACCCAGATCCTGGTGGACAAGCTCATCTGGCCTGTGCTAGCACCTGCAATGCCACAGCAAAGCAAAACCTCCATCATCTCTATGAAGCTCCTGTGCAAAAAGCTATGGTTAGTAACACACCACTGAGCTTAGCATAGAGGGACTGCAGGGCCTGGAAAGAGGCAATATTTTTTTTTTCCATGAGTATCTGTACCTGGGCCATTAAGTGTCATTAATGGACTATGGATAGAAATTTCTTGCAGTTCTTCAGCACTACAGATTAATTGCATATTCATCACAAGAGTAGGGCAGGGGGAGAAATTTGAACAAGGCCAGTTTATCATCTCCCACCCCACCGTCTTTGTACTGTTCCTTCTTCCTGGGGCCTTGAATCTCTTTGCTCTTTCCCTGTAGACTGGCCCCTCTCTTGCCTTCCTTTCTTCGCTTTCCCCTTGTCTCCCACTGCTGACACGTGTCCTACCCCAGCGCTCTCATCCACTCCTTCCCACAGCTTCTCATCCCCTCTTCCCCTCCCCCTCTCCTGTTTCTCCCTTTACCCCATCTCACTTTAAAACACAAAGCTGTTTCAAAATAATTAGGAATTGGATTTTAGAGGAATCAGAGCTACTGTTTTGCCTTGGATGCTGACAAGCAGGTATGGATAATGCTGCAAAAAGGCCTGCTGCTACACCATGGTGGGCAGTGAAATCAGCCCCCAGGGAATGAAGCAGGGCTGCAGTGAAGTCGAGCTGTATCTTGTAAGTTTTTCAAGGGGACGGCCGGTGCCACCGCGGGAGCTGAGCGCAGCTGCAATGTTAACAGTGCCATCTTTTGGATAAGGTGGAAAACTGTATTAACTTCCTGGTGCCTCCGAAAAGCTCTCCAGGCAGCCCTCCCAGAGAAAAAAGCACTTTTTCTTTTTTTCCTTCCCAAGATCGCTGCCTGAATTCCCCTTGAAGTTTTTATCATGAAAAGTTACTCTTATCTCCAAATTCAGAATTGCTCTGTGGCGTGTCTGCACAGCATCCAGCAGTGCTGTATCACTTCACTCAACTGCATTTCAGCAGTACAGCACAGAAAAAAAACACTTTGAGGTTTTTTCGAAGGAACCTGGGTGCCTGATGGCAGCCACTGCAATGCATGTATGTAGGTCCTGATATCTGAAGGTCTGGCTGTGTGCAGAAGCAGCACAGAAGCAAAGGGGGCAGCAGTTCCAGGATTTGTCTGCACCGCAATGCGCTTTAGGGCTGAATAAAGGAAAAAGGTTAAAAACTAAAAATGCCCTTTATGTAATCTTGTACTGCTACACATAATGCACAAGTGATGCTATCATAGAAATGAATACTGCATCTCCAGTGGAACTGTGCTTTTAAAATTCAGTGAAACATCCCGATTCCTAGAGGGGCCTTAATTAAGAATACACTTATCCTTGGTAGTCATGCTGATGATTTTTGCCTCTAGGCCAAGATTTTGTAAATCTAAGTCAGCTCTGTCTCTTGTGTCTAATAATATGAAGCAAGAAATAGCCCAGCCTTACAAAAACCGTGGGGTTTGGACTCAGTCCACATTGATTATCTGGCTCATAAATGAAGACCAAACTTCTGGTTCTTGTCCAAACAACAATCATATTGGTGCTTCATGCCTACAGATCAGACTGGCAGATATTAGCTGTTCTGAATTTGCCCAGACTTGCACTTCTCAGTTTAAGCTGAGCTTCCTTTTGTTTATGCACGTTTTTTCTTGAGTGAAGTCTTCTTTCCAGTTGTGTGCTCTTCACTGAATCGTAATACTCACTGACCTCTATAGATTTTCTCTGGTCAAATCATACTGACATGAAAATAATTTCAAAATGCTGCTGATTTTATTCTAATCAAGATTTCCCCACTGGAAACTCTAATCTTTGAGGTAGCTGCTTAGAAAGCAGTGCTATAGGAAACCAGGACTAAGCAATGTGATTAAGCAGAAGATGTTCTGATGTCCACCCAAGTATCTGCATAAATGGGTGCTGAACAGAGACATCTGAGCTACTTCTATCAGCTCAGCTAGGAAAATGCATAACTGACTAGCCCTGGTCACCCCTGAGGGCCAGCCTCTGTCATCAACCTGCGTATTGTGTCAGCCCATGACTTGTCTCATTGAAACTGGCATAACTGAAGTGTGGCAGAACGCAGCCCATAGCCTGGAGTGCTGTCACCCTGGTCAGAAGACTAGAACAGCCTCCCTGTGTTTGCATTGCTGAAGATTACAGCCACTGCTTGTTTGCAATGACTGCACCCAGCCTTAGTTTCCCTCTCCCAACTTGGCAACTACTGTCACACCTGGAACCCATTTATGCCACTAAAATACCATTTGCTGTATATAAAGGCTATATTGAAATGCTGCTTCTAATTATGCCAAAATAAGCACATGCTTTTCAAGAAGTGAAACAGACCCATAGCAAGCTTTAATTTGCTGGGTATTGATGTGAGGATTTTGACCACATAGCTAAGTGAATTCTGCTTGATGCTGGGGTCTCGCAGCACGCTCAGAAGGACAACCCCATTTGGAGGGCTGATTCACCTTCTGATCCCTCTTTCCCTGCCACATGGAGCTGGAGCTCTCCAGAGATGAGGGGGGAAATGCCCTCACTCAGCCTGGTAGCATAGACAGAAAGCTCTTGAGTGTGGGTGACTTTCCATGCAGCTGGAGAGCCTGTGGATTGGGAGATGGCTGCTGCCTGGGCTGAATTAGATTTCTCAGGACTGAAGGTGAGGGGAGGGACAAAATGATCACAAACGGGGAATGTGGATCAGTCAGTGGAGAGCACTGGTGCTTTTGAAAGAAGAGTCTCTATTGCAGGGCAAGCTTGGCCAGCTGGGCAGAGTGCTTGTCCCAGGGCACTGAGGACTTCTGCCCTATCTGGGCAACTGACACCCCAAGGAAAACCTTGTGAGTGATGAAATACATTAAGCTCTTTAGTGGACTTTGAGGGAAGCCCTCCCAATGATGGGACGATGACTGTACTGTATTATATATACACTATTATTGTCTCTAAGCTATTTTCTTTGTGTGCTGGCTGAAGTACTTTTTGATCCCTTGGAAAAATGTATGAATCTCTCCAGCTTCACAGGTCCCTGCAGAGGTGGGCTGTATGCCAGGATGCCCTCAGAGATGACATTCTAAAGACACATCATGTGAGTAGGTGGAGGAGGAAAACCCTCCTGGGGTTCATGAGGGTGGTTTTGCTGGGAAATGCTAGGTCCTGCCTGTGGATGCTGATTGTGTGCAGCAAATGTGGCATGGGAAGCCAGGAAGAGTAACCCTGGAGACCTGCTCGGATCAAGGGAGGCCTTAGAGAAAACCAGTCCAGCAAAAGGAACTTTACTAGGTCTCCATGACAGATGGATTGAATTATTCAAGCTTGAACTAATACAAACTTTCCATTTCAGACACTATGCGTTTCACTTCACAAGGACTAAAGTGTTTTGGGCAGTGTCTCTTTAATGTGCTGCTGAAGTTTGCACATGCAGATACATATTTTGGGCTGCTAACATAATTCTGTGTAAGAGGGAAACTATGAGCAACTGAGGGGGGAAATAACACTTCTGAAAAATAAAATCTGCTTCAGAAACCAATGTATGCTTTGAAAAACAAAACATTTTATCACTGAGGTTTTCTGCCTTTTGACCACATGCCAATCTGAATCCAGTTTTTCAATTTCCATTCAGCCATATCAACTCTTACTCTCAGTGGAATTTTTGTCTGAGTGGAAACACAGAGTTGTTCCTCCCCCAGAGAGAGCCTGAACAGTAGGGTATGGCAGCAATTTTTCCCAGGAACGTAACATTGCAAATGTCCACATTTATTTAACAAATCACCCTGGCGATGCACCCTGTGCATTTTTGGCCCTGTTTCTTCAAGACTCCTGCTTAACTTTATGCTTACAAGCAGCCTCCTTTAAACGAAGCTTAGCATGTGCTTGCGCATTTTGCAGAACAAGGGTCAAAATTTTCATAGCCTGAAGACCAAATAACAGGTCTTTGTTCTGTAAGCTAAATGCTATCAGTTCAGCTGATGGAGTTAACAGCAAAAATGTAGAAGGAAAGAGAGCTGGCAAAATTGCTTGTGATTATTATCTGAGGGCTGGGTGGAGTACCTATTGGAGAGGCAGCAGCTGGGAGCCTGTGTATACAGAATAGAGAAGCTGACATTACAGAACTTCTTTCCCTGTTAAATGCTTTGGTTTTCTCTGAACTTCCTAACTTCCCGGGGGCGGGGGGTGGCAGCTACGTGACCTGCAACTCCGGGGAGACCTGTCCCAGCTTTTAGATCAAGGAACTCCAAGTGACAATGGGAACAGAGAGAAAAACAAATACTTTTTTCAGGAATGCACTTTGAATTATTCATCTGTGCATTACTGAAATCTGTTTTGTTCTTCACCACACTAGTTATGAGGCATTCTAATTACAAGTATTTAAGACACATGCCATCCATGACAAATGCTGGTTGTAAAGCCTAGAAGTATTATTCCTGCAATTGCAGCCAAGAACCCTTAATAGACCACCTGTTAGGGGAGATGTGAAATGATTGCTAGCACATTACAGAACTACTATCAGAATTCAGTGAAAATAGCTGAGACTTCTGTCCTGGAAATCTCTAGACATCCTCTGTCTGTTTGCTACACACCTAATACCAGTTCCTTAAGGGTATAGCTGGGCTCATTTTTAACTAGATGCTTGGAGAACCAGCAAGGTACTGGGAGGACAATGACCTGGATGTGAGTGGTTGTCCAAAGCTTTGCTGTTCAAATGTCATGGGAGCACCATACCCAGCATTCCCTGGCTCCCCATCCCTTTTCACTTTCTTGCTAGCCTTAAGAAGGCATTTTGTGACATCCCCACCAATACACAGCAGTTGTGCTAGAGAAAAAATGACAACATAGAACATAAACATTGACGTGCAGAAACTCCATGGGTGGTGGTGACATTGATAGAGGAAGATTTCTGAAAATACATGACAGACTTCAAATGTCAGGTTGCTTCTTGAGCCCTAAATAAGCCGGGTTAGACTGCTGCTTTTAGTTTTTATGGCTGCAAACTTAACTCCTTGCAAACACATCTTGTGATCTTTCACATAGTTCAAAGCTGTGATATTTGTGTGTTTCATCTCAGACACACTGTCTTCCAAAAGCCTTAAAATGGCCTGAAGCAAAGGTCCATGGTGGCTGGGGAAAAAGCACACTTGGGATTGGGATGCAAAAAAAAAAAAAATCTCACTAGGGTTGCCATCGGATGCAAAATTATATGCCCAGGTTACAGTCAGGTGCCCTCTGGTGATGAACAATTGGGAGCAGTAAATACCACTCAGATGCAGCCAGGGCCATGGGTTCCACTTCTAAAAGTGGCTGTCTGGGAGAGGAACATTTTCATCCCACAGAAACTCATGTCTGGGTCATACAAGGCCTGTGTAATTCTGTAGGTTTCAAACTAGACTTGCATAGGACAAGAGTAGAGTGTGGACTTTGTGTGAGATACCAGAAAGGATTGAACCTGCTTGGCCTATGTATGGTTCCAAGGAACGGCTACCTGCTAGCTAGCCTGGGACTGCAGTCCCTTGATATATGGTCTCAAACCTGGGCTTAATGAGGAGCCCACAGTGGGGTTATTTGACTGTTATTTGAACTGGAACTGCAGGGACAGGGGCAGAGGCATCCCTCCACTGGCAGCGAGTGTTGGCCAGGTGGAATTTGCAATGTAAAGCATCAAGCTAAACTTCAGAGAAGTTTCTGGGGACTTTTTCTGGGGCAGACTGCTTCCTCAGCAATTTTGGGAAAACACCATTGGGATGTGGGAGAGCTGACAGTGCTGAGCAGCCAGGGGCACTGCTTGAAAGCCCTTTTCTGATCTGCATTAGCACTTCAGTAGGGAAGGGCTGCAGGAGAGGTTTACTGCTTCAGCTCCTCAGGCCCAGCACAAGCTTGGTCGCTCTCATCTGCATATTTGCAGCTCTGTAACTTGCCTTCAGAAGTGACTTCACACACCAGCTCGGTGCAATAAGGAATTTCAAAGTATGCAGTTACATTCAGTGGAAGCAACTGCACCAAGCATTTGGCAAAGCAGATGTCGGGGTTGCTCTGCTCTCTGAAGAAAGCCTTCAAATTGAGTGACAGCCACTGAGATCACCTCAGCAGTTGAAAGGATGGCATCAGACAATTAGCTCTTGTGGCATGCAGTACTGTTATGCCTCCCCTAGCAAAATAGTCCAAGAAATCATTCATGTTGACAACATCTGTAGTAACGAGCACATTGGCCAAGGCCTGTTCTCTGGCCCTGAGGTCAAGCAAGCGTATGCAGAGCCCAGCTCATGTCCTCAGGGCTGACCTTGTTTTCTCCCCAGGGACAGAGTGAGTTCACCCATTCTGCAGTCAGGACCAGCCCTGGGGCTGCCAACTGGGAGAGCCCAGGGTGTCATGGGCCAAAAGTGTGTTGGGGAACGTGGTAACAATTTAAAAGCACGGAGGGCAGCATGTTCCTGCTTGAGCCAGTGCCCTGGCCCTCTTCGGTTTACTGATGTAGATATCATCACTGGAAATAAGAGGAGCTGACTGAAGTGATGCTCTACTCATTTGTAAATGAGGCAAAAGCTGAAATGATTGTCCCTCCCCCCAGCAAACTGCCTGCCTATACAGGCTGGCTGAGAAGACCTTTCCTGTGCTACATGGCTGTGTGGTGTCTCAGGGGCCTCAGCCCCTCTCTGCCTCTCCTCCCTGTCTGCTCACCAAATAGATGGGAAACATGATAGAGGCATCAAGCACAGCAAGGTTCACCTCCCAAAGCCCGGGAAAGATGGCAGTTTTACAATTCTGCACTATTTAGAGAGTAGTTTTCAATGGCCTCCCTGCTGCACCAGGATTTGTGTTGCGTGGGGTGGATGAATCCAATCCCTCCAGTTGAGCTGCATCTCCATGTAATCCCACCGGCTGCACAGGCAGCCAGAATTCAGAGCCTGGCCAAGCTGCTTCCCTTGGATGACAAAGGCATGAGTCAGTTATGAGCTTGGTGTAACCTACTTATTTATAAAGACTGTATACAAAGACATTTTTTTTTTTCACTCCTTGGCTATGGCAGACACTTCCAGCAGGGAGAAGCCTCTTTGCTCTGAACTCACAATGAGTCCCCACCAGCTCTGAAGAGGCCTCGTTTCTCTTTTTCTTTACAGGATCCAGTTGGATGATTTGCAGTCCATGAAGTTAGCAGTGAGCCACACATGCTTGTTTGCACTTTCCAGTTTGCAGTACGTGCCCGAGGCAGAGCAATGGCAGCAGGAGTCAGGCTGTGGGCAAGATCATATCATGCATGTAGCTACCTACAGCATGACTGAGAAGGAACCAAAACTCTTAAGTTCAAAATCGGTTATACCACAACACCCCTCCAAAAACACCCTTTCAGTTTTCACCTAACTCTAAAGGCAGTAACATTCACTCTTGACCTTCATTTTTTCTAAGTGCTTTCTCTGTGTAATCTGTGTAGTCCTGTAGACCAAGTCTCCCCATTGTCGAGCACCAGGTATTGAAATGACATAACAGGGCAGAGTTCACCTAAATATAGTCACGTAGTGCTATTTTAAGCACATTTATTTCCCCTGCCCAGCCTCTAACTGGCTGCTTTACACATCCTAGACTACCCAAAACACACATACAGGCCTGGCATGTTTGACACACAACCCATGAGAAATCCACACCCTTCTGGACTGGCAGGGAAGATAAGTGCGAGACGCACATATGCTTAAAATAGCACTAGACACCTCTGCTTAGGCAGCTAAATCCTTCCCAACCACCAGCTTCAGTGTTTCCCTGGCCGGTCTCTACAGTTCCGCTGGTCCAACTGCTAAAGTCTTACCATCAGGGCCTAATTTTCCATGTCAGTGCAATTTTAATTTGCCTGAGTTGCACCTGGTCAGGACTGGTTATTTATTGTTTCAGCAAGAGTAGAACTTGATGAAATGTTCAAAGCCATATATGATAAAGTTTAGGATAACCTGGCACGCACAAGAGCATTGAACAGTATAGAAATGCCAAAAGCAACAGAGGATTTGATAGGACTTGTCTGGCTGCAATGGTGTGACTGCTTACAGATCATGGACCAGAATCTTTATGTCACTGCATCTTGTGTGATCATTTATTATAGCATAAAATGGGAGTGTTAACAGTCAGCCTTAGAAGTACTTCATAGCAACTTTGCAGCGGACTAAATGACTGTAAATCACGCTAGCTTTTGGTACTTTAAATCTACTAATGCAACAAGATCTTCCTACCTTAATGTTTGTGTTTTCTCATGATCAGGTTCCAGCTGTATTTGCCTTTTGGAGGAAAACTGGCAAACTCTGGATATGCCTGTACACACAGGTAAAGCAATAAATTTGCCTCGCCGATTGCATCACATAAGTAGGTTTTGATGACAAGACACCCCCTGTGCAAAAAGTATTTCATTACACAAACCAATTGCTGTCGTGGCAGAAGGAGAAAACAGACCATGCCACTGTCTAAATAGGTTTGAGCCAGTGAGACAGCACAGATCCATGGGTGCCACAGTGCTCAGTCTGGTAGTGCTGCTCCAACAGGCTTTGACTTTTGACACTTTGACGTTATCAGGAAGCAAAGGGGAAAGAGGGCAGGTATGCAAGAGCAGCTCCCACTTTTTAGCCTGCTCCGTTAAGCCAGACTGTCTTTTACTGCTGGGATAGAGGGTCTGTGTTCAACAGATCAAAATGTGTTGGCACCTCATGATTACATACAGCAAGTGAGAGTGCTTGGCTGCAGGTACTCAAATCTACCTCTGGCCACAGCACTGCCACTGTGGAGCATGCTGGACATCTCAGAAGTCAAAGAGGGCTTGAGGGCCAGCTGAGGCAGCCAGCCAGTCCGCCGTGGGCCCTTGAGGGCAGTGGGATGGAAAAGTCCATAGGTGGAGAGTTTTAGCTGCCCGCTTCTGCTTCAGCGCCGCGTCTCCAGCAGCTTCTCGGGGACTCACCCGATCTCCCGCTCTGCGAGGATCTCCCGCCCGTGTCAGGGTTCTGGATGCGGCTCGACGGGCGGGGGGGGAAAGGGGGCTGTGGGGGTTAGGCGGGTAAGCCGGCCGCAGGAAAGCCAGCGGCGCGCAGAGGGCGCTCCGCCAACGCCGGGGCCGTCGCCGCCCCGCAGGGAACGCGGCTGAGCCCTCCAGGCGTTATTGAATGTCGCCAAAACAGGGCAAGGTCTGACCTGCTGGCCCTTCACAAAGTCCAGTCTGCTGGTCTGTGTGCCTGAGCCTCTTACGAATCGGTACCACGTCTTGGGGATGCAAAGAGAGAGAGAGATTGTTCTTGCAGGCAAAAAAGATTTTGCATATGAGAAGTCTGGACTCTTCTCCCTGACAGCTGAAATGGTGAAACCGGGAAAGACGTATGAGCTGCAGATTTTAACTGTTACCTTCTAATGCACGAACCCAGTTGTACACTGGGTTATGAACACATTCTCTGCTTTTCTCAGGCATGCAAATGCAAAGGAGCCATGAAACGTCAGTTAACATGACAACTGAAACCTGCAGCCTGTGGTTCTCAGCTTTTTGGTTTCCTTCTATCGCCCCATCATACAAGCCCTTTGACAGCCCGTCAGGCTCAGACTGGGGCTGCAGTAAAAGAAGTACTTCCAGATTATGACAATGACAACCATTACACAATATCACATCAAGCAATATGCTGAAAGCCTACTTTGTCCACTCCACCCCACCCCAGCCCCCTCTCTGTACCATGCATCCCCACTTTAGCCCGACAGTGCCTGCAAGGGCTCTGCAGGTCGAGGCACCCTCCCATCCCTGTGGGAGGTGGTTCACATGGCTGCTTTGGGTCGACCCAGCGATGCCTTGTCTCTGAACACGTCCTGGGAGAAGGATCACAGGAAAGCTGGTAGGTGTGTTTTCAGACTAAATACTGAACATGGGCAGTTTTTAAGCTCTGGACACTTTTTGTAATCTAAAAAATGAAATTTATTATTGTTACTGTTGCTGTTAATAAAAGTAGGTCCTGATGCAGCATCCCCTGTGCAGATCAAACCCACATTTGTCACAGAAGTAGCACTCCTCTGCCCTGCCTGGTGTGCAATTAGATCTTCTTCCAGCTCAAAACTTGTTTTCTGAGAGCCACTCCCCTCAAAAGAGACAGAGGGATGGAGGAGCCACTCTCCCTCAGTTCATTTATGGCACAATTCTTCATGTGAACGGTGAAGAGTCCTCACACTGAAGACCAAATAGCAAGGGAGCTCTGGATGTCTTTAAATAAAGTTAGGTTTAATTAGAGCTGCTCAAAAATTAAATGCAGAAACAGAGTGTATTTATGTTTGCACTCAAAAATATATCAGCTACTTAGGAGGCAGATCTAGGTCAGCATAGCTCAAGTAAAATTACTGGGAAACGCAGCGTGTGGGAAAGTATTCAGTTTTGCCTGTTCACTGCAAGTGGATTAACTCCTACAAGTGCTGCATCACCCACACCCACACCACTGGCTTTCAGATTCGCGATGCAGCACAGCCAATGCCAAGAATCCAGAAATCATGAATTATCGTTCATACAACAGATTTTGGCTTGCTTTGCTTTTTGGTTTGGCTTCTTTCTCCCTGCTTGTGCCTCCTTTATAGCTACCACCATGCATATTCCTGAATAGTCATGAGATCCAGAAACATTTTCCTTTTCTTTAATTAAAGCTGAGATGCTGTTATAATCTTATGACCCCGAGTGCCATAGGTCTAAGAAAAACACCTGACATCTGAGCTTTGAGATAAATCTCCATATATTAGCAACTCAGAGTTGCAGTGATAAGTTGTTACATACTAAAAAGTTTTAAAAAAGGCATTTTGTTTCCTAATAAATACTCAGGGTTTTGAGTGTGCCTCCTGTCTTCCAAGCACCAGTCAGCAGGTCTAGACTCTGCCTCAGGAAACCAAGCTGAATCACTGTTTATGTGGATCACCTTATTTTGTTGAGGTTGGGACCAACTGTGGTAGGCGTTGCACAAGTCTGGCAGCACGGTGGGAATTCGGAAGCGTCAGAGATCAAAGGGCCAGGGAAGGCCAAGTATTTTGCGTGGATGTGCTTTGGGATCAGCTGGGCTTGAGATAAAGCCTCATGACTGCTGCAGAGCACAGGAGATCTCACTCCTGTGGGCCTGAGAGATCCCTCCTTCTGCTGGCAAAGGAGAGAGGGTCTGTGCTTTGCTGAGGAATCAGGACAACTGTGTAAATTCCAGGAGCTGTCAAAACTCCAGATTTTTGAGCAAAGAAATCTCAACATTTTCTAATATTATTTCAGAGTGAATCAGCAAAAAGTCAACAGCAGTCCTCATTCCTAATTTGGCATCATTTGAAAGAAAACAATTTACACAAATTTTAACAGACCTAAAGGAGCTCTTTGAATAGCCTCTTGGGATACGAAAAAGCAAAATTTTGCTCCTGCAAAGCACCTTGTTTTTTTCTGCCTGGCAACTATTTCAAAGGGGAACTGTGTTCTCAGAATTTTTTTGATATCTCTGGTAAATATGCAGCATTTGATTCTGCTAAGAGCAGTGCTGCAGGAAGCAGGTGCTCACGGCATCCTGCATTTATGCTCTGGACTTCCCTCTCTGTCCCATCAGCCAGTCCAGCCTCAAGCAGGCATCGACTCCCAGCTCCCTTTGCCTTCTCCCCTCCACTGCTTAGTGCCCAGCTGTGGTTTGCACTGTCATCTGTTTACCCTGACATGACACAGTGTTGACGTCCACAGTTTCAAGGGCCTTATTTGTCTTTCCCACCCCACCTAATTCCAGAAATACATCAGTGGGCTGTGAAATGTGCTGCCTTCAGCCTGGGTTTGAACCCTCTGCAAGGCAGGGGGATGTCCTCTGGCCTCCTCTTGCAGCCAACCGCAGGATTCCCAATTGCCTTAGGGAGCCAGTGCCTTGGGTGGCCCCGGGCACGCAGGCACCACCTGAGGGTCAGTGGACAAAATCAGGGCAGGGCAGAGCAAAGCAGTACAGAGCAGAGCCGGGCGGTGCAGAGCCGGGTGAACAGCGCGGGACGGGGCGGGGCGGGGCGGGGCAGGACTGGACTCGGCTCGGCTCGGCTCGGCTCGGCTCGGCTCGGCTCGGCTCGG
>NW_020799092.1:30479791-30523533 GCF_003259725.1 Athene cunicularia
CGCCCGCCAGCTCGCACGGCCGCTCCGCGCGGGGGAAGGTCCCTGGTTTTCAGCCCGACCTGAGCTCCTGGGGAATTTTGAAATGCGCCCCAAAGTTAAAATGCAGAGCTCGTGGTTTCAGTCCGAAGCGACCGATTTTCCAGGAGGTGGGGGTTTTGCTTTCAGGTTTTCCTCTCTGGACAACAGCTTAGGGATGTGAAAATCCTTTTCGCTGCTCCCCTCTATACCCCCTTAAAAAAAGCGCGCCTCCTTATTGGAGTTTTTTGTTCAGTGAGAGTTAGAAGGGAGATATAATGCTCTAGGGCTGACAGGTTTGCCGGCATTTGTGTCTGTTCCGGTCTGTAAGGCGTTAACAGGGCGGCAGGATTTCGTAACCACTGCCACAGAAATCAATGCCGAAGGTAAGCGAGCGGCAGTGGTGATTCGAACCCTGCCTTACGTGCTCACTCCCACACAGGTCATCTCTGAGGAGCTAGGACCCGAGGAGTTTTCTGACAAAACTTGCACATGAGAAGAACAGCAGTTTTGTGAGTTGTGTCTCCAGAAGTAACACTTCTTCCCCCTCTTAGGCAGCGTTTGATACATAGCTTGCAGTCCTGCTGAGATCAATACCATTTTCCCTTTCACTTGGAGACTAAGCCATCTCTTTCTAGGTGTGTATTCGTACAAATCCTCTCATCCAGCTGATACCCTCTCTCCTCTCCATAGTACTGTTGGGCACTGCCTCTGTAATGAGAATGGCAAATGTCTTTAGTCCTGTGTTAAAGAAAACCTCCACACCGTCTCCTTGGTAAGACAGTGTGGTTACTCTGTTAATGCGTGACAGAGAAGGATGTGGACAGGAACTGCTCCACTTCTTAACTGGCCCACCAGAGGCAGACATAGGTATCTCTCTGGCTTTAATTAGGATTTGCCTCTAAACCAGGAAAAAGAGGAAAAAAAATAATCTTAACACCCCCACCCCCCAACCACCTCAAAGCTTACCCATGTGTTGAGAGTTCACTAACTGCAGGGCTTTGAATAAGCTCAAATACCTGCTGCTAGTAAGCGGTTTACTTAGATGGTACTATAAGTGCGCAGATTGAATTGACCCCTGTTTTATTAGAGCACAGCAGTAGTTTCCAGGATAAAACCTAAATGGATCTGTGAGATGGAGAGACCTTGTGAGTAAATCAGCAAAAAGGACAACAGATTCCTTGTTCTTGTTGTGCATTTAAAATTATAACCAATGTCCATTCAATTAGTGCAGAGACTTACTAGAATAACAATTTTAATAGAATTTGGGGCAGGCCCTTGAAGAACCTGTGTGCTGAAATACTGTGATGGGTAAGTTCATTTTACACAGGCTTTTTGAAATACTTAAGCTGCTGCAGTGGGAGGGAGGAAGAAATGTATTTCATAGATGGAATGTCTATCAAGTGTGCTGATTTTGTTTGATTGGGGGTTTTCTCTTTTATTTTTTTTTCTTTTTTCTAACGGCACCTTTGTTGGTATCTAACTGAAAAATGACTGCAATGTTTCATTCATTTTGGAAGCTGTAGAGTTTTCATACCCTCTGCAGTTGAATCAAGTGAATATAGGGAACTTTACATAGCAAACTTCTTGACTTTAGTGTGTGAAGTTGACTCAGCCAGTAATGCTGCACCTTCTTCATGCTCTGATTTATATTTCATGATAAATGAAAGCACAAAACAACCAGATCCAAAAAGAGTGAATTTAAACTGGTTGTGAAGCATCACCAGCAAATACCATCTGCATAATCTCATATTGGTCAGTAATACAAAGGATTCCCAATTCCTTGCCCCTCTACTCTCTATGTATAGGAAATGAACTGCTTTCAAATTTAAAATGACCAGATAACAGTGGGGAGGAAAGATTTTGCACATCCCAGTTTAAAAGTGATGGAACTGGGCAGCAAGGCAACAAACATGCATACCCAGCCCCCTGGGGCTGCTGAGCAGGCAGCTTGTATTCTGCAGGGCAAGATCAGGTGGAGAGGCAGGGCCTGTGCTGGCAGAGGAGAAAGCAAGCTCCATCTGTGCAGCCTGTGAGGGTAACTGCTTTCTGAAAGGCTTGTGCTAACAGCCCCTGGTGTGTTCTGGCAGGGTCTTGTTGGTGAGCTGTCTGAATCAGGGAGTGATGCTGAAATCCCTCTGTCCATCTCCCAGGTACTTACCTGTGTACCTGATGTTCTACTAAAGACTCATTCTAGTTACAAGCTGTGATACAACTGTGTTGGTTTTTTTAATCACTACCCCTGAAAACTGAATACCCTAGTGGGTGCCTCAGGCTGTCAGTGTTTTGTCAGCAGGCCCACAGCTCCACAGATGTAAAGTCCCTGACAGCTTTGGGAACAACACATGCTCACTTACTGTAATTGTGTCCACACTAACACTTGTGCCAATAAAGGTCTTTAGTAAAAGATACTGTATACTAATCAATGTAGTCATACCTTTATATAGATGTATATAGAAAAAGGTGTGTGTACATATAAATATATAAAGAGAAAAATCTGGTTTTGCGTCTTTGCAAGTATTTCACCAAGGTCTAAGTTTGGGATTCTCTAAACATGGAAGTTTTCTGGTTTGAACTGCACTGGTACAATTAAAGCACTATGGGGCCTGTGACAGGGATACTGTTACACTGGTGTTTCCTATTAATATTTATTCCCTTAGATCAAAACAAAGTAACTGTGACTCTTTGGAGTTTGCAGCTATGTGGTAGAGACTGTGCAAATCTAATGGTTTGTTGGCACCAGAATGGAGGTGACCTGCTCTCATCCTTCCCTACGAGGCTCCAGGGTGGGTGATAACTGGTCTGTCTCATGCATTCACTGTCTCTGTTGTTTTTCTGTCCCCAGATAAAGCTGGCTGAATTCACTCATGCAGCAGAAGACTACTGGTACTAAGGCTAATCACAGAAATAATTCACTAGCTCTTTGATAGATTATTGAGCTGAATTTCCCACGTGTTTTGATGAGCAGTAGAGGCAGTGCAAGGGGCCAGACAGGGCAGCCTAGAGAGGGAAGAGGGGATGCACTGCCTGTTTTGGAGGCCACAAGCCACTAGCTAGCTGCAGGATAAGGCTGGACAGCACAACTAAAACATTTTTGTACCAGAATTTCCACATTTGCTTTCCCAGCATGGTTATTTCTGTGAGGCTGTAGGAAGATACAATTTTTTACATACAGCTTTTCGGCTGTTTGTAATTGTCTCCTGGCTGAAAGCTGCTGTTCCCATCAAGCTGCCTGTCTGTGGGAGCACATCCTAATTTTTTTCACTCAAAAATCAGACCAGTTTGAATAGTTGCAATAGTCTGTCTGAGCTCATTTTAAGTGAAAGGAGGAGTGCTCACTGGAACTGTTCCATAGGCAGTTGGATGAGGCTAACATCCAGCAGAGGGGCTTGGGGTGGTAACAGATTTTACCAGCACAGCCAGATTCGCATAACTAAATTCACAGCCAAAAAAAAATTAACCTCTAGATCCAAAATATCATACCCTTACAGAAAGCAGTATTCAAGCTTTTTTAGTGTAGCACTCTGACTACATTAATGTACTTTCAGTGGAATTTTTCTGCCTGTAAATTGCACTAGCATGGGAATTAAGAATTGGTGTTAGAAAATGTAAACTGACCTTTAGATTAGAAGAATGATTGTGGATAAATGAGGCAACATTACGGAAGACTGTGTTGTGAGCGTAAGAAGCAGCAGGTTGGAACACCACCTGCAGAGAGCATGGTGAGAGTGTGAGCAGTAAACAGACAAAATCTGAAGGTCAGTAGGATGTAGAAGTACAAATGGAACTATGTAAACAATTGGTAATAAATTGGGAGCTTGCATACAGTGCATCAGCATTTGCTCTTGGCAATGCTCCCCCTTCAACAAACTTGAGTTTGTCATGATTCAGAGCATTGCCCCAATCCTGGTTGGTCCGAGATCAGTACACTAGTCTTCAAATCCTTTTATCAACTTGAGTCATGTCAGTAGTGAGTCTGAGGGCATATAAGCATGTGAGAAGGAGTCAGAGTACAAAAACTGGACTTTTGAGTTGTGGAGTTCAGCTTGCCATCTGCCTGACAGCATCAAGGAATTGCAGGAGTAAGGACGTGCTGAGTAGGATCCCACATGAAACATAAACCCAGTGGAGTTGTTGAGGAAGGTGGTTGCATTTTTCACTTATGCTAGAAACCCAAACAGGGTGGTTGGTTTTTAGCTATATGAAGTATACTCCAAAGGAACATTGTGAGGGTGGATTTTGTCTTCTGGAGATAGCCCTAAATGTGGCTCTCAATGTGGTCTGTCTTTTCTCCTCTTCTTTTTTTCTGTCCTTCTGTCTTGATAATTGTTAATCCAGTATGTTGAGAGCTACATTCTTCTTAGCAACTCCTCCCATGTTTCTAACCTGGCCAGCTTGTCTGGCATTATTAGTCTGTGGACTAAAATTCCTCCTTCATAAAATACTTACTCTGGAAAGAAACCCAGGTGGCAGAGTGTACAGAAGGTGTGTCATGCAGGCTTTGTGGTTTGTTATGAGAGCTGCCTTGCTTATACATTATGCTGCTTTCTTAAATGACCTCAGCAGCATTCAATAAAATGGCCTCAGGTTGTTGTGGACTTTGTGGACTTTTCAGCACATGCAATTAATCAGGAGGGAAAAATAAATCTAACATTAGAATGAGTATTTTACTGGAATTGAATTGCAATTTCTGTGCATAATTTAACACTTTGGGGATTGAATGTTCTCTGCTTGCTTGAAATAATTTAGAGGTGGTTCTGAAATAGAATACATTTGTGTAAACATGCTTGGGATTAAAGATCTCATATTTAGTTTTCTCTAACATTACGTCTCTGTCTATAGGATGTGCCATGCAGTAATCTCCAAGCTCTCTTCTGCAAACTGTTTCTCTTATGAATAGACTCAAAATAGTTTTCTTGTCATAATTTCTTTTTTTCCCCCCCTAAACAAGGTACTGCAGGTAAAACCTGATGTAGGGTAATTCTGCGCTTGTTTTATAGAGGGGAAACTGAAGAGAAGTTTGACTGAATAGCCTCAAGCTAGTAGTCCACATTTTTTAGTACTTAGCAAGGAAAGCAGCTGTTTTAACACATGGGTTTCCCCAAAAGTGCAACCCTCAGAATTCCGGATCGCTTTTTAAAGCTGTCCCAAAGTTACCCATTTTATCTGTGGCAGACCCAAGTGTATAGCTCAAAGGCTAAGTATATAGTTCATTCTGTGTCTTCTCCTGCATTAATAATACAGCCAAATTTATGGACCCTTATTGAGGGATCTCACATTGACAAAGTTGATAATACTTTTTGGTATGAAATTTGTGTGAAATTTAGTGTGAAATTTGCAAAAATATTCAGGCCCACTGACTTGTGCTACTTATGAACAGCTTCCTTTTTGTTTCTTCTGAGACCTGGGAGCTTATTTGGGATAAGATGTTAACCTGACTCTGAAAAGATCATGGATTGTGTTCAAGAGCTAAAGGATCTCTTGGCGTGCACCACTGCAGCAGGATGTGAATCTCAGGCAACAGTGATGGCATTGAGAGATTGTTTTTTGCTGTGACAATGTTGTGACATTTGCTCAGCTAAGAATAGGCAGTTGTAATGAGTTTTTCATATATGCTTTAAATATCAGTAAATAAAAGCTCTCTCGAGTAAATGAGCAGCTTTGTTCTTGGTTAATGTGTTTTTAAAGCTAGGGCTCATTTATTTTACAGTTAAATAAAACCTGTTTGATAGGTTAGGGTGTAGGTTGCCACACTTCAAACTACAGTAATTTACACTCCTTTGCCAGTGGCCTCAGTGTTTCCCTTCATGTGTGTTAACTGTAAGAGGGCAGAAGTTTTGATTTTCTCCAGGACAAGGAACCTTCTTCATTAGTACAAAAATGCATTTTCAGACTTCTCATTTTCAGATTTCCTGCAACGTCAAGTGGTGTCCTGGTCATAGCCACTGCCTGAACAGCATGGTGTTGCCTTACCCTGGTGAGCTTTTTGTGTTGATGAATTGCAGCCATGCAAAGCACAGAAAGCAAGAACCAGTGAGTTCATTCACTGTGTGAGACTGAGGGTTACAGCTGATACATGGATTATGGGCCAACTTTGTGTTTAAGTAGAACTGAAGGGGCACCAGTCTAAGATTGTCACCTGAAAGTCCCTTGCTGAGCTGCTACTGACCTTCAGAGGTATCTGCACTTGGGTTGTGCTGCCTTCTTGGACTGTGTGGTTCCCAGCACCTGGTGTTCTAATTGGTATCTCTAATCAGCAAAGCAAGGTGTTACGTCCTCTCGGCCAAAGGAGGCTCAAAACTGTATCTCCCCATGAATGTGCTCTTACCACTGTAATATCAGATATTCTGAATAAGGTCCCTCTCTTCCTCCTCCTCTTCAGGCCCCGTGAGTTTGATTTTTTTGAATCCAAGTTTCCTAATGTTCCTTTTGCAGACAGGTAAGCAGCATAAGAAAGGCCAGGCCCAACAGCTATCCCATTCCAGGAAAGAGGCCCCTAAAAAAGGCACGTGAGACTCTCATTGCACCCAGCTCTGTGCATTTTCATTTGATGCCCTGAAGCTGAATCACTGTTGCTCAGTGGAAACCTGCTGCTCAGAAGCTTGAATCCAATAGCTTGCTTGTGGGGTTACGCAGTCAGGCTCCTGGTTCATCAGATAGGGCCAACCTTGTTTTCCTTTTGATCAGCTAAGCAAGAACTTTCAGTCTACAGTGTTCAGGGTACAGGATATTCAGGACTGCAGCAAGGCATGCTGCTATCCTGGGGCAGGATAGTAATTCAGCACTGCCCTGCTTGCCCCCCTGCTCCATGGAGGCTCCGTACAGGATCTCCCACTGATCTCCAAATTCATGAGGAGCCACTGTGTTTTGTTCCTCATTTCATGCCTCTTCTGGAGGAACATCCAGAGCTGGCTTGCTTTCTGCTCCACCCTTGGTACAGCCCTGAATATACTCATGGCCCATGGTTCCTGGGGAGCCTCAGAAAAGAACCACAGGATTGATTTTGGCTAGAAGTGATCAAAATGAGGATTTTTAAACAGGTGTCACAACTGCTACTAATAATAGGTTTTGGAGGGGGGTGATTACTTCATTGTAAAGCAAGATAGAATTTTGCCAGAAATATATTTGGCCAAGTGGTCTTACTAACCCTCACAACTGACAGCAAAACACCACCAGTACAAAGCCCAGTTTACCCTCGTGAGCTGTTATTAATAGTCAGGGGAAAGGTATTTCTGCAAAGCAGACAAAAGCTGCATTAAGCTGCCTGCATGGAGTGGCACACCAAGAAAAAAGAGAGTGACTTATTGAGTAGCCAAGTGTTATGTCTAAAACAATGACTAATTTCTGAGATTGATTGAATACCTTGAGCACTCTTCTCTTGCCTGTCTGGGCTCTGTTGCATGCACTTGCAGCATGAATTCTTGCGCAGTCAAATCTGAAATTAATTTTCTGCAAATGCTTATGCTGACAACTGAAGAAATGCACTGACTGAAAGTATTTACCCAGGCACCTCAAGCTTGCAGAAACCCTCCACAAACAAGCTATGAAACTGACAAAAAGATTCACTGAACAAACTGAATATATTACAATATTTGTATTTTCTCCTCAACTCTCACTATAACAATACCTTGTATCACAGAATCACAGAATCTTCTAGGTTGGAAAGGACCCTGGAGATCATCTAGTCCAACCATTCGCCTAGGACAGTTCCCACCTACAGCATATCCATAAACTCTAAATTGACCCTACTCTTGAACACCTCCAGGGATGGGGACTCCACCACCTCCCTGGGCAGCCCATTCCAACACCTAGCAACCCGTTCTGTAAAGAAATGCTTCCTAATATCTAGTCTAAACTTTCCCTGGCACAACTTGAGGCCATTCCCTCTTGTCCTGTCATTTTCTACTAGGCTAAAGAGGCTCAAACCCAGCTCTCTGCAGGTTCCTTTCAGGGAGCTGTAGAGGGTGATGAGGTCTCCCCTCAGCCTTCTCTTCTCCAGACTAAACAATCCCAGTTCCCTCAGCTGCTCCTCATACGACATGTGTTCCAGACCCTTGACCAGCTTTGTAGCCCTTCTCTGGACATGTTCCAGTAACTCTATGTCCTTTTTGTAGTGAGGGGCCCAAAGCTGAACACAGGAATCAAGGTGCGGCCTCACCAGTGCCGAGTACAGGGGCAAGACCCTGTCCCTGCTGGCCACACTAATCCTGATACAAGCCAGGATGCCATTGGCCTTCTTGGCCACCTGAGCACACTGCTGGCTCATATTCAGTTGGCTGTAGCTGGCATTTGCATGAAAAGTGCATGGGCAAGGAATATAGAAACAAAACCACAGCAGTTACTGACTGCTTCTGCAAAACAGTTCACACACAAAAAGTTAGGCTAACAATTTCACATGGACAGCTGCTGTTCTGTAATCTCTTATCCCTCTGTTATCCCTCATCAAACTGTGAAGTAATGAGAAAATTATATGCTGACGGTTCCTATCATTATAACTCTTGGGCTTTCTTTCTGTGTCATCCTGAGCAAGTGATTTGAGCCTGTGGTGCCTCAGTTTCCCCTGCTGCAAAATGGAGGCAACACCTACTGAACAGGAGTGATCTGGCCTTGGGAAGCAGCTTGCAAAAGCAACTTGAGAGTCTTTGTTGACACAGCCCACCTGCAAGATTGCAAAATGTTACTTTGCAGATTGTTTCTTAAAAGATCGTAATGAAAAATCAGTCTCATTTTTTTGAGTCTAGACTTGAGCCCAAGGTCTTGGCCAGTACCCATTGTCTCTGTAAAATGTACAGGGTGGTATGTGAGGTGTTGCTGAAAGGTGATGCCACACTTGCTGCACAGCTGTGTCCATTAACAGCTAGTTCATTAGCACAAAGGCTCTCACATCTGTAGTATAGGACTTCTACTGTGTCTTCTAACTGGTTCACTTCTACCACAGGATAAGTAGAGCTGACCTTTTTTTCCCCTTCTTCCCTCCTTCTCTCCAATGTAGTTTTGGTGGGGGCAGGGACCTGTTTCTGAGTTCATTCAACACATGTAAAAAGTGTTGGAGAAATTAAATGTTTCAGTTTATTTTGAAATACTGTTCTTTGTTTTGAGAATTACCAAAATAAAATAACAGCAAGATTTAGGACTCTGGAAGCAAAAACTTTTGAGATAGGTTTTTTTAAAAATGGTTTCTTTGATCTAAATTGAAAGTGATGGGGTGTTTTTTTCCATATCCGTATAGAAGACAAATGAAAAAAATCAAAAAGACATGCTAATCATTGTGAGGCATTATAAAGTAAGAACATACTTATGCTGATGGTAAGGCAAATCAGAGTCTGAAAATGAGTTAATACAAACCAGAACCTGAGATTCAAACACTGAACACTTTTGAGGATTTCTGAAATCCTAGCATTGGTACTGCAGACTTTTAAAAATTAAGGCAGAACCATGTGAAATGTCAAAAATTGAGGATTGTTTGGTTTTTTTTTTTTTTTATGTGGCTATCTGTTCTTCAATCTTTTGTCCTTTTTTGACTAATTATTTTTCAGTAGTTATAGTGGCTACTTGGGCAGTCTCCTCCTTCCAAAGAGATGCTACAGAAATGAAAAAAAAGGGAGGGCTCTTCTGTCAGTAGAAAATTTCCCCTGGATCTCTATTACATGGTGGCAGTGCTAACTCCACTCAGCAATGCTGTCATCTGCTGCATTGCGGGTGGTCAGTCTGCTTGGACTGGGTGTATCAGAGGGCAGTACAATAGGTTTTGATGTGGCCTGCACCATGATGTATTACCACACTGGCTTTGGGAAATATCCATGGAAAGAGCTTTAAATTAATTGCTATCATTTATGCAGTCATTATTTCAGAGTATTCTACTATAATACTGAAAACACCACACTACTTAAAAGTTATGGAAAACCTGCTGTTTTACAGAGGTTTTGAAGAATTTCAGGAATGATTTCTCTCTTATTAAATGTTCCTTTACTTATCATATTATCTTGTGATTTTATAGATAGCCTGGTCTCTACTTTTATTTATGCTAGACCTTATCTATAGCTTTTCATGTGTTTCAGTTTTAAGCTGAGATAGTAGCAAATGGAGGGTATGGCCTATCTTTCATTGTTGTCTTTTTAAAAGCATAATTTAGGCATGATAAGGGAGAGAACATCACAGAAAAGTTCTCTCACAGGGACTTCAAAGTCTTTCTAGCATTCTGTGACATTCTCTCTCTCTTGTGTGGTTTATTTGGGGGTAAACAGTGAAAAAATGCATTTGGAGGCTTTGTTCTAGTTCTGATCACTAAAAAGAGAATGGATGTTTGATTCCAGGGTGGAAATGAGAAACAAAGTGACAAGTTCAACCCCCCCGACCCCCCCCCCCAACACTGTGACCCTTTAATGCCTGTGAAGCTGTTCAAAACGGACATCACATGGTAGAACTGGCTTTCTTTGGAGTTCCACTGCTACAAGTAAAGCAGTCATGGGCTGCCTGTAGTCCTTCTATCTTGCTCCCAACATAGGTACATGCCAAGTATGGAGAGGGTGAACAGGGCAGAGGTGACACTGAGTGTTTGACTACTCCTTTAGATATAATCCTCCAGCTGTTTTAAATTATGCTGAACACAGGGCTGGTTCCTGCAAAGAGCCAAACATTAGAGGCCACCATGGTGGTCGAGAATAAGGGAGGTGCCTTGATGTAGAGTTGATACAAGCCTGGAATAAATCATATGAAATCCTTTCAGGTCTTTGAGCTTAGTGTGAAGGTATTAAGAGTGAAACTGATGGCATTAAAACCCTTTCTGCTTTCTTAGTTGCAGAGCAGGCTATTTACAGCAAAGACTATAGACCATGGAAAATTGATTCAGTGAGCATTGACCTTGAATCACACTGCATGACTCTGCTGAAATCATTGTAGGACCATTAGAAATAAGTGCACATGTTTTTAGTGCCACACAGGACATAAAGAGACTTTGCCTACCCAAAAGGAATAGTCTGGATAGATGCGTTATGAGCTAAATTTCCCGGTTAATGCAGAACCAGTTTGTAGTGACATGCATATGTTTGACAGCTTGTATTATGTAACTTGGAAGCGCTAAGATATACCAGCTGATGGGCTCTCCTTTGGTGATGTAGCAGAAAGTATTTTTTCCAGGGAGAGCTGTGCTGGAAAGAAGTGGTTTGTTCCCATATATCCATACAGAAACTCCTGCTCTCCTGTAACTATACTGGCTTCATTTTTAATTGCAGACCAGGACAAAGACTTAGCACTTTCACAATGAGCAGTTGTAAATAGAGATGATGCAAGGACTAACTTTTACTCATGCAAAGTTCCATTTTATGCCTAACTTACATGTGTAATTGTCTGTGTAATTGCATGTGCAGGCTGAGAAAGTAAATGAGCATATTCTTCTTAAAACTCATTCCATAAGGTAAATTTTCTTCCCCCTCTTCTTTTGGAATGAGAATCTGAGCCTCATCACTAGGACTTCAGCAGGATGTGCCTGAGCTCTCTAGGGTTAGCACAAAAGCTGTTAATGTTTCCCAGATAGGCTGATGCAGTTGGAGTGGATGATTATAAAGTGCAGAGATGCTCTGCTCTATATTGACTCTCCTGCACTAGAAGGGAGATGCTAAAACTGTGGAGGTTATGCCATCACACTGATGGTGAGCTCTGTAACCTTGACTTTGAGGCAAACTCATGTCAGTTCTTTGGATGTCGGCAATGTTGGATATGTCTGTTAAGTTTAACTGGGTTTTAGTTCTTGCTGCTGTTGTTATTGTTGCTTTATAGACATGATCTCAGCTGCAGTTCTAGATTTCAACCTTCCCATCTTTTTAAGTTCAGATTAAAGTGCATTGTTGAACTGATCACCACAATGAGTGGAAGAGTAAAGAACAATATGTTTAAACATAGGAGATTAAATACTTGATTCTTTGTCTGTGTGATATTCCATGCTGGGAGAAGTACTGGTTTTTTTGGTATGAAAGATGGTAATAATGAAGGTGAGGGTGATGCTGTAGGGCAGGATAGTCTCCAAATATTTAGCAGTACTGTAGAAACAGAAGTAAATGCAGGAGGGGAATGTATGAAAGCTAACAATTAAAGGTTTCTGTGAGACAATTAGATGAACATACAAAATTTGGAAGGTAAAGAAAAGGGAAGAGTCATTCTTGAGGAAGACCTCATTAGGAGATACAAGAAAGCTGCCTTCTGTTCTGCCAAGAGCAAGCAAGCACAATTTAGGTGGGGCAGCACAACGGCTGGAATACATGCGCATGGTGTGAATGCTGGAAGGGGTTGCAGTCATTGGCTTCAGTGTAATAACTGGGAACACATGGGCAAGGACTGTAGACAGTACAGAATTTCACCTAAGACACTGATGACTTGTAGGTGTGGGAGGTTGTTCTACTTTTGATTGCAGTATCTTGGCCTTAGCTGGCAAAAATTCTTCTGAATTACTGCTCCTGGAATCCGGTATTTCTCAAGCTTTCAAACATGCCAGAACATGGCTGGCAATATACTGTTCTTGCTGGACAGGAGCATATAAAACCTCAGTAGAAACCTCTCTGATCAAACTGATCACTTGATTAGATTTTCTCCCAGGGAACATATTTGGTGCAATAATCATAGTGAATGGAAGTGGCTCTTGCTTCTCCAAAACAGGATTTTTCTGCTGCAGATCTGCTCATTGGTGGGACTCTTTGATCAGTGTTCGAGGGTTATGCTAATGGAAGTTAGCTGGTGTGTAACCAGTTGTTGAGTAGATATTACACTCTCAAATACATTTTTGATGGATGAGGGAATGAAGAAATGAAGATGAAATGTGAGTATTTTTGTTCTTATCTTTTGAGTAATCATGGTGTTCTCCTGCAACTTTTAGAAAATCTAAGCTCTGAAATGGTTTGCCTCTGAAATATCTGAAGTAATACACCCAACACAGATAAACAGGGAGTACAGAAGGCAGTGGGAGGTTACAGCAGGTGACCTGGGTTCTGTTTGCACCTCAGATACTGATTATTATGTCCATTTAAGAAGTTTACATACAACTTCCTGTGCCTTATATTTCTATACAGTGCTGATAATAGTATTTCCTTTATTTAAAAACAGTGATCTGTATTCCTTGGACAATATGCTATTGCAGTTAAAAGTACTGTGCATGCACATTAACCTGTATGGCTCCCTTGTGATAGGGCGTATACTCTTCAATGTATTTCAGATGGGCCAAGTCACCTGGTAGTCCTTCACCAAGGTACACTCAGACCTCCCCAGTCCAGGTTCCTCTTGGTCTGAAGGGTAGGAAACTGCTGGTCCCAGCTGCCAGCTGCAAATAAGGGAAGGGGGTGGAGAGAAGTGCTACTAGTCCAAAGGTAGGAAAGGTTCCATGTTGCACAAATTAAAGCTCTCTATACTCATTTGCCTTCTGAAAAGCCAATTGTACTTAATTTTTATCCTTGCTCCTCAGGGAAGGAAGGGACCTTTCTAAACTTGAAGGTATCCTGGAAAAAATAGAGATGATCCTCTGTAATGAAGGCAAACAGAGCACAGACTGTGCAGAAGTGCCTGAACACGAACTGACTTTTCTATACTGAAGACTCACCTATGCCTGACATAGCCTTGGATCAGCTCTGACTTCAGCCTAATCTAAAATGGGTGGTCTTTGTCCCAATTTAACTTTCACTCACTTAAATGGAAGTTTTTTTTCTGGAGACATCTGAAAGACTTGTTCCAAAAAATTGTATTCTTTCAGATATATTTTTGTAGGGGGTGCAGGAGAAGCATAATTGATTTGTGTAAAGTCTAGGAGTCATAAAATATTCCAGAAATATTATCATTACCCATTTTCACTGTCAAACCTCGTTTCCTTAGAGACCTAGAAGGCTGACAGCCTCTTTTTAATGTGACATTCAGTTTTTACATCTCTACCCAAAGATTTGAAAACAGACTATATGTTCACTGTAATTATGAGTCAGTCTTTACTGATGGTGACTCAAATATGCAACTCTGGCACCTGTTTCATGTCTGTCTGGGTTTTGGATAGTGCTGATGGTGGCACATAGAGCAAAGGTAAACATGAGTGTGTTCCTTCCCAGAAGCTACTTGCTCAATGCATTGAATGATAAAGAACAAAAGCTGCTATAAAAAGGTGTTTACAGAATTGCAGCTGATAGTGGGGCTTTGTAGGGGCTGTCTTATATCACTTCCTTCACAGAAGGAGTGGCCTTAGGACTGGATGCCAGTGTCTCTAACACTTCCTTTGACTCCTTATTTTGCCTGTTCTATACATATTCAGGGGGAAGGAGGAGGGAGAATTAAGTTAGCTAATTGTATTAACACTAGTGAGGCACCTTGTGGATGAAAAGTGCTATTTAAGTGTTCAATATTATTATTATTATCAAGGGAAAAAATTTACTCAAGAGAGGAAACTGTTCTGCATCTTACCCACTCACACAACTGCAGACATGTGAAGGGGGGGGAAATGAAGGCACCAATTTATGCTCACAAACAAGGAGGTACCAAGTGTTAAATTTAGGTACATAATGCTGGTTTTAATTTATGCTGGCAAATTTACAATGTACAACTGCAATAACACCCCCAAACCCAGAACTGGTTGCTCAGCTTTCCATGTATATTGATGCCTAAATTAATTAATCACTGTTGTGTGAAATCTTAGTCAGGAGCCAGCACTGCACAAAATAGGCCTGCATAGATATCTGTCTTAACTGTGGTTGCTGATGTGCATAGTCATGTGAAAAATAAGTTCAAGTGTAGGGAAATCTTACTCAATGAGTATTGCACTGTCAGGTGAGCAAAGGCATTTTGCACCTCCTCAGGGACAGTTTTGACTCATCAGACCTGGCAAAGGGATTGGTATTCTCAAAAAAGGTGCAGTTTCTGGAGGTGATGTTTGAAACCAGTTTTTAAGAAGAGATCTATAATGATTGGAAGCAGGGCCAACGTGGGAGAAGTGTGAAATGTCAATCTGAGCGAGTCCCCAGACAAACCCTAAGCAAAAGTAAAACTTCAGAGCTAGTGTGGTTCTAACACCTGCAAATATCTTGTGCACACTCCTGAGGGATAAGTCCTGACCATGTGGGTTAAGAGTAGATCTAGTTTATCAGCTTATGTGGGAATGCGGAGAGGAGGATGACTTAAGGACTTAACCATAGGAGATACGTTTTTCTGTCCATCTTGTTTGTCACCTCTGCCTTTATAAATCTTCACAACATGTCATGGATTTTGGATTTTGTACATTAATGCTCTTATTTGCTTTTACCTTACTATGTCTTATATTAAAGGCAATTGTAAGGGTCTACCATCAAGATATACCCTACCTGCATGAGTGGCAGTCTTAAAATCAGGATACTAGAATACAGTCACTGTGCCCAACAGCTCAAAATCTTTCTGCAGGATAACCCCAAAACTCTCCAGTATATCTCCAGTGATCCACATGGGCCTGTTCATGTCTCATAACTCAGGAGTCCATGTACACGTGTTTTCTGGTGACTAGCATTAATCATGATAGTCAGAACAATGCCAGAAGCCCAGAGCTATGGAAGATATTTTATGATTATGGTAGAATTGCATGTTTGCTTGCCAGTTAGCATGAATCACAGTCTGTTCCTGATAAATCAGGTGATAGTTGTAGTGTTTCAGTGACAAAAAGGGAAAATTACAGTAGTTTTGTTTTTCCTTTTTTGTTTTGGATGTATACCTTTGCTAGCAGACAGTTTCAAGAGGAAGCATTCATCCAGGGAGGTGGGGCACAGGAACCCTTTGCGAGAGAAAGGTATGTTTCTGCTTATCCTAAGAGGTGCTTGTTTTGGTTTCTTGGGGAACAGAAGATAACATCTTGCACCTCCCATGTGTCATAAAGAGTGTTGTAACTCGGGAGGAATAACCCCATGCACCAGTAAAGGTTGGGGGCCAACCAGCTTGAAAGTAGCTTTGCAAAAAAGTACTTGGGGCTGGTGTAGTTGACTGTTAGACAGCAATATGTCTTATGGACAACGAAGGAAAGAGCCTCCCTGGATGCATTAGGGTGTTACCCGCAGGTTGAAGGAGGTGATCCCTCCTCTCTGTTCAGCACTGGGTAAAACAAATCTCGAGTGCTGTGTCCAGTTCTGGGATCCCCAGCATAAGTGAGATATGGAAATGCTAGAGTGAGTCCAGCAAAGGGCCACTAAGATGATTAAGGGGTTGGAGTATCTGTCATACAAGGAGAGGCTGAGAGCATTGGGCTGAGGAGGCTTGGTGGGTTTTATCGATTTGTATAGATAACTGCCAAGAGGATATAAAGAAAATGGAGCCAAACTTTTCCAAGTGGTGGCCAGTGACAGAACAAGAAGCAATGGGCACAAACTGAAATACAGGAAAATCCACCTTAAACATAAGAAAAAGCTTTTTTACTGTAAGAGTTACCAAACACTGGAACAGGTTGCCCAAAGAGATGGTGGAGTTTCTGTCCTTGGAGATATTCAAAACCCAGCTGGGCATGGTCTTGAGCAACCTGCTGTAGGTGACCCTGCTTTGAGCAGAGGGTTGGACTAGATGATCTCCAGGGGTGCCTGGAGAAGTGATTAGCTTCCTGGAAGACAAGCTAGACAAATCATAATGTACCATATTGGAATATGTGTGGAGTCAATAAACCAGACTCTGAAAAATTTAGAAAACTCTTCAGAGATATTGTGATGGTGTGAGAAAAAGCCATAGTGAGCTTAGAGTGTTGCTAATTGCATGTGACTGTACAGAGGCTGTTGGGTCAGGTTTACCCCTGGTGAGTCAGCCGTGATTTGTGGTAGACAAAAGCATCTTTAGCTTACCTGTCTGCTTGTGTGACAAAAGGGACTGAAATCAAAGCATGCAACATGAGAGGCTTAAGCTATTCTAAGTCAGGTGTGGAAAAAGCAGATACCCACCAGGAAGCCTCAGAAGTGAGGTTTGGGGACGTGAGTGGAACTGCAGGAACAGGGGCAAGGAGCCAGACAAGCCAAGCAGGACACCTTGCAACAGAGGCAAATTAGCATCTAGCATCTCAGGAGCAGCATATCTGTTGCATCATCTGTCTGTAGGGGACTGTATTACATGGAAGACTCCTGTCAGGGTGATAGCTGACATATTTCAAAAGGCTGGGTGATGGCTCTACATTACCTCCATTAACTCTCACAGTGAGAAGGAGCAGATTTGGCTATTTTCAGACCCTTAAGTCCTTTATTTACAGAAGCTCCTTTTGCTAAAGTTTTGCATTATTCCAGGGACACTTCACCAAAAAATCTGAAGCTTCATGAAGAAAAAAGATGCAAGTATCATGGGAGTGTGTTAAATTTCATATGTATACTAAGAAATTAGTTAATAACAAGAGAGCAGTAAGAAACAATATGTTTTGCCTAAAGAGGGCACAGAAAGGAAAGAAATCTAAGGTTATGTACTCTCTTCAAGAACACATCTGGAGAGCAAAATCCCCTTGCTCCTTCTCCCTTCTCTACATTTAGCTGACAAGCTGTAGAAACTTCCTAATATATTCAGACATTCAGTTCTAGTGTACATCCTATGTTTTTAGATTGTTTTCAGATAAGAAAGTCTCAGTCTGGGAAGATATTCTAGCTTTCATATTTCTTCTCACGTTTATTTATGTACCCTATATTTACCTCCAATTTATATTTAAGGCAGGCAAATGAATTGAATTTCTTCATTTCTACCCTCTCCCTCCCCTCCAAATATTGATCAGAGAGTAATTTCATCATTTCTCATTGATTAGCCAGGCTCAGTTAACTTCTGGGCTTGATCCCTGATAAACTGGTAACTAATGAAGATTTAAACTGCTCTCTGCCTTTCTCAGCAATGTGCTGACCTCAGTCTGAGGTGTGTCCTCCCTAAATATAGGAATGTGTGAACTGATGACCATACTTCATGTAGAGTCACATCTGGGATACATGCATCGAGCTCCTGGTAGAAACTACATCCCATGGCAATCAGCCACTCTGGTTGACAAAGGGTGTGTGGTGAAGAACATTCTATTAGAGAAATATGTCCACAAATAAACAATTGGTGTTTGTGCCACATGGGTGGGCTGTTCAGGTGTTTTAAAAGGCTTTCCAGAGCGTAGAAGTGTTTCAGAAGTAGTGGTGTGCTTTGCCCAGAAGCAGGAATGAGAGAACAGAAAGTTCTCCATGTTGTGGAGACCCCAGTAGCTAATTAACAAGAAGGATGCGCTTCATGCCCTTGACCACACCTTTGCCCTCTGGGCAAAATTTAGGGAATCCGAAGGAACACAAGAACGCAAGGCAGCTCATCGAGCTGAAGCACACATACATGGAGAATTGTCACTGCAGTCATAATTTTTTGGGCTACAATCTTTTTAACTTACTAAGAGAAATTTAATTCTTCCCATATACGCATTAACAAATAACGTGATCCCACCCACGAATATGCAAACAAATGTGTAAGTTATGCCAAGTATTTCTCCTTCTAGTTGCCAAGTAAGAAAGGGAGATTGTTACTGCGACTTCTATTTTTAAATCCTTGGGAGGTGTTCCAATACTACAGCTAGGGGAACTGTATAATACCTAGACTCGAGCTGAAAGAACTCCAAGAGCAGCTCAAAGGCTGGCTGGAATAGCTGAATGGTAAGATTCTCCATCTAAATGATGTTAGCAGAACCATAACTTCTGCCTTAAGTGAATACATGTATCAACCTCCTTAAGTGTAGCTACCTTGCTAATTGCAAGCAGGCTGAAAATATCCTAACTGCTGTCCCACAGCTTTGTCGTGTATGAAACCCAGCCCATGAAAACATAGCCCAAACCTTGGCTAGTCGTCCCTCTCCTTACCCTATTCTATTTTGGTCTGTGGCTAGGTGTACGAACCAAGCTGTTTTGTTGGATAGAAGCTTAAAGAAAAGGCCTGTTGTTTTGAATGGGAGGTGTGTTATGTGACATGCCTTATGAAGGATGTGTGTTTGGAAGGGCTGATGTGCAGAAATCATTAGTAGGGTATGTACAGCACAGAGGAGGGAACCCGGCCACAGGAGGAAGGACCCAGGGAGGGGAGAGCAAGGGAGAATGTGGGTGGAAGGAGCAGGGTTGGAGGGACAGAGACTAAGTAATTTGGCCTACAGAATTCACTGCTGGATGTAAAACATCTGAAGATAAAGGCCTTCTCTAGGGTGCCTAAGGGGGTGAGAATTGCTCTTAAATGCTGATTTGATCCCCTTAGAAAAGCTAGATCTTCAGACCCAAATGAGCTGAACTGAATGCAGAACCTGTGGTAAGAGTTAAGTCTGTCAAAAAATCATCTTTCTGTTCCCTTAAAACTTTGCAGGGCTGGGATCAGTTTGGCTCCAGGTTATTTAATCCCATAGTTTCTTTAAAATGGTCTCATGTGGGTGGTTCTGTTTCAGGGGGTGCCTTAGGTCTGGCCCAATCAGTGTCCTAAAGAGTTTCCTGGTCTGGGTTGGGAGCATATGGCATGAACCATCTTTATACCAAATCTGGATTTCTCTTAGTGTCAGGAAAATGCCAGCTACTCTTTCAGGACAGACCTTTGCCTTGCTGGTACAACACTAGCAGCCAGAGCTGAATTTGGCCCACAATGTTAAAGGGAGTGTAAATCACAGAAGGGAGATTGTGAAGCAGAAGCAAACAAGAGGGTTTAAGTTAAAGACCAGAAATGGACCCTCCTGTTTGCTCTGCCTGCTCTACACCTTTTCTGCCCCCCTGCTTCACTATACCAGTGGTTTAGCTCTTAGTCTCTCTGGAACCACTAATTAAAATCCTGGAAGGATTGACTCAGCCCCTCTGTAATTTTGAGTCGGAACAAAACCATAAAATCAAAGCTTTTGTGGTCAAGTGTTTGCCCCAGTATGCTTGACCAAAATTGTCCTAATGCTTTTTTGTATGTGGCATGCTGACCTGGTTGGTGTCCTCTTACCAGTTCTTCATTTCTTCTAATGTATTAATTACTTTAATTGCTTTACTGCCTCAGTATTACTGAACTAGTCATGTATATTGAGGGAGGTAGTGTAGTGTATGTTTACTATCCACAGTGCTAGTTGATGTAGTTCTATTGCGATTCCTGGAGTTATGATGACTTGTATGAGCTGAAGATCTGCTCATTAAACATAACCATTAAAATTCACAACAGTGTCTTGATTTCAGTTTTTAAGGATTATTAGCTGAGATTATTTGCTCTTGAATATGAAACATCCTGTGGGCAATTATAAAAAGATAAATCTGAAATATCTGTCAAACTGGAAGCAGGTTGAATGAGGATTTTGTTGCTCTTCTTTAATGGAAAAAACCCAAACATGGGTGTTACAATGTAACCCAACCCCTGCTTTTTAAAACTCTAATTTTCTAAACCTAAAATCAACCATCTATGTTGGTTTTTTGTTGTTGTTGGTTTTTTTTTAAATAAAATACTGCTAAAAATATTCTCCCAACCTGAAAGCGTTGACTGCCAAGATTCAAGTCTTCAAGTATGCTTTTATAGTCAAGTTACAAATCCATGAAAAACAGATTTATCACCTAAGTAGAAATTAACTTGAACATCCCTAAACCAAAATCCACATGATTCCTTTATGTTTCAGGATGAAATGTCTGTTGTTCTTGCTTTTCCCTCCCAACTCTTGTAAAGGCTGTGTATAAAAGGTAGATATAGAGACAAATACTTTTTTAAAATGTCATAACTCATGTTGTTAAAAGATAAGGCTCTCTAACATAAAAACAACTCAAAGCAACTTATCACTCTGTTCTTTCTCCAGAGGTCTTCTGTGCTCTAAACGAAATAATGAAAAATAACTTATGATGTTGCCAAATACAGTGGTAAGTGGACTCCTGAGCAATCACAGCAGCAGCAGCAGCATTTAACTTGTTGCTCAGGAGTCCATTTAGTTTGTTTCTGCAAAAAAAATTCCAGCCCCAAGCGACAAAGATTTCACTCTCTAGGTCTGTGGGACTCCTGGTGAGAACATCTACCTCACACTTCAATGTTCTCCTTGGGGGAGTCCTGGCTGTGTAGAACTGTCTGAAACCCCTTGGATTATGGTGGTTTTCCAGCACATAAAGCTAACTTTATGGTACCTCATATGCTGTGTCCCAGTCTAGCTCATGTTCAAGTCTGAATTCAAAAGTGAACAAAGTCAGTAACAAGTATCTTTGTGCATGGATATACAATTCAGTAAGTTCATACAACTCTTGGGGAAGCTCAGCACCCCTACAACCAGCTCCCCAAAGCCTGCTGTAGCAAGTCCTTTCAAGTCTGTTGCTGAGGTCCCCAAAGTTCGAAGAGGCTCCACCAGCAGTAAGCATAGAGTTTTGAACTGAGCTACCATATTTCTAAATGTAAAAATGAGGATGAGGAAGGTAAAGGTAACTGATAGGGTAGTAGCATTAAGTAGCCCTAGCTACCTCCCGTTAGACCCCAGGTGTAACTGGGAATGCCTGGGAAGGAGCATGTCCCAGACAAATCCAACTTTGAGCCCAGGGCATTCCACCTATGCACCCATCTTGTCCCAGAGCCCTGTTGCACTTCGCATCCACCAGGACTTCTGTTTCAGTTGCCTAACACTGCCTGCCACAAAGAAGTCTGCCCCTCCTCTGCTTCTGCAGAGCCCTTCCAGTTCCCCATTTCCCCCTCCCTCCTGCCAGGACTGTCCTTCCCCCAAAGCCCTTTTCCCACCAGCACACTCCACTCCTTCTTAAGCCCAAACCCCTTCCTCTGAATTTGCCCAGCAGCTCCAACCTCTCACTAATAACGCACTGCCTCTGTCTCTTGGCTCCTCCAGCTCTGCCTGCTGAAACACTGCTGCCTTTCATGTTGGCTCTCCTTACCAGCTACCTGCTGCTGTCATACTACTGCCTGCCAGGCTCAGACATAAATGCCAAAGCCATGGGCCTGCTTTTGGGGGAACTATGGAAGTCTTAGCTTTGCTTGCACTTCCCACAAGTGTGCTCAGGTGGGACGCTGGGAGAAGAAAAGGGCACATCAGAGGCAAAACTGGATCTGTGGTAGCTCTCCTCAAGAGCCTTGTTTGTTGGTTTGGAGCAGCTTTTTGGAGCTGTCAAAGCTGTAAGTATTTCTCATTTTTTTCGCCCATCACAATGGCTGCAGATTAAAACTGTTTAAGTATTTCTATAGCAACATCTCATCAGCATGGATTTTGCTAAAAAGCTGTGGTTTATCTGTGGTATTACAGTAAAGTCTGTATCACTCATTGAAGGTATTTCAAAAGGCTTGTGAATAAGGGAAATCAGAGAAGATGGCATTTTATACAGCTGGATAAAGTTGCTGGCAGTTGGTAGCGTAAAAGTGATAATAGGGACAAAATACATCTTTTATGTAAAACTACGCAAGATTTAAGTAAGCAATTCCAGAGTGTAATTAGGGTGGGAATAACCATCTCCACATAGGAAGTAGTAAGGAATACAAGCTACTACAAGCTACTTTCCCATGTAGATGTGTCCCTGTGGCTTTAGCACAGGCTACTTTGGAAATGGATCAAATTAAACCACAGAAAAGGCACTTTTGGTAGAGAAGAGCATCCATGTGGGAACTTAAACCACAATAACTAAATTCACACCTTGGCAAGTGTCACAATAGTTTCCCCAAACAGTAATACCTAATTCTTGCAAGCTAACTGCTGCTGAGGACAGAGACTTGTAGGGTTCCTGTTATGGAGAGGTGGTTAGTGTCAGTTGTAGGCTAAAAGAGCTTGAAGTGACGGAAGAGGAAATGACTCAGGCTAAGAGAGGAAAATCATTCCATGGCACTGTTTATTAAAGAAGGTGGGGGAAAAATATCCATAACATCATCACATCTGTGCAAAATATTTTCAAGGTATCAAATTGCTTTTGTGAATTACATCTCAGTAGATCAGAGGATCCTATATTTAGAACATAGATAGACAACAGCCTCCCCTCCCCCTTCCTCTTCTCCCACCCACTCTTTCCCTTCTCTGTAAACTCTGGTGGTTCAGATAAACCGAAACATGGATCTTCCCTCACCTCCCATCAGTTTGCAACAATATCTGCAAGCAAGATGTGATAAAGCCAGTACTTAGCCATGTGCATCCTTCCTTTATAGTGACTCCTCACCTCAATTGTGGATTCAACCTTCAAGTTACGCATTTTCAGTGCTAGTAGAATACAAAATTTGAAAATGAAATTATAAACGGTTTGTTATTTATTCATACCTCAATTTGTAAATGCACAACAGCATCATAACCACTTACATTAGCCTGAGACAATAAACCACAAGAAGTAATGCCTTTAAATGAACAAAAATAGATTTATACATCATTTATAGAAACTCCACACAAAGACATTTCAGAGCCATTGATGTACACTATGCACTAAGCAATTTTTCACCCACTTTTGTGGCTGTGTCTGAAGTAGAGCACATTTTGAGAAAGACTCAGTATATTTATGTTGTAGAAACTTTGTAAAACATGGCAATATAGAACCTGCAGCATAGTTTTTTCTAACAAACTAAGTAAGAAATCTAGGTAGGTAGAGTGCATTTATTTGCTGAAATTTGGACAGGATTTTGAGAGTAACATTACTCCTGCTAGGCTAGGAAAGGCTAGGAACAGGCTAGGAAGTAGGATTTAGGTAAAACATACAGTGATTTTTATTTAGGAGTCAGCCTCCTATATAACGGGATGAAGGGCAAATAGACAGTAAGCATTCACAAATAAAAGCTAAATCTAAGCATAAAATTCTGTGTCTGGAAGTTTGCACTGACACAAGCATTTCATAGTGGTTTTGGTCAATCTTTGTTTATGGGGTAGAGCACCCAACTTCATTGAGAATAAGTTTGAAGATTGTTCTCCATGCATTAGACTATGTAACACTGGCTTCTTTCCTCAAGTTTCTGAACTACTTGTTTGCCACAGAAATGGTATGTTTAATTTATCCCAAGTTTTCTCTGTCCTTCATGCATGTTTTTATCACAAGTATGCCAGTGAAGGAGTATGCTTTGAAAAAGCGTGTTTGAAAAAGACAATAGCATCTCTTAAGGGCTGAGGAGGGAGTCTTAATGTGACTTCATTTAAATGCCACACAAAATATTTCAAAAATTTGTGAGAACTAGTTCTTGAAATGCTGCTACAGAAAAGATGCATTCTTACCCTGCCCCCACATTGTTAAAACTCTGCTTTGCTAGGTTTAACCTTTGTAGCTCATGCATGCAGTGTAGGATTTGTGTACCTCAGCTTACAAGAAGAAACATAAAATTCAAATATAATAGTTGAATTCCTTCTCCTTTTCATAGAACACCTAGTATGAATGAAAATACATGCTTGCTATTCTCAATAAAAATATCTTATTTCTACAATCTAATCTAGTTCTGTTCAAGACAGATCTTCCCTCACTATCTGTTTCTGTCATGGTACAATTGTTAAGACACAAATGCATTTCAGGAGAGTGGCAGCAATTAAACAAAGTAGGTATCGATTTCATTGCCAAGTGAAGCCTGAATTATTTTTTTCAGTATGATCACGCATGCTGCTCTGCATATATAGTGTCACTCCAAGATTTGCATCTAAGTAAAATCTGTGTCTATAAACACAGGTGGAACAAATTTTTGTGCATATGTATGCACATATGTGTGCATGTGGACTTGTGAGCTGAAATCAAGGGAAGTCAATGGAAAGACCAGCACCGACTTTACTTGCTTCATGTTAAGATCTTCTGTTAAAATTGATTCATTCTCCCTTTTGCCTTTACTGAGTTGCCAGGCAGGAACTATGTTTGTCTTTGTACAGTGTCTTGCACAATAGGCCTTCTGAACAAGATTTTACTATCTGATTACTGTATATTAATATATGTGACATAAGTTTATTACTCACCTAGCTAGCCTTTATCTAGTTTCTCCTTGAAACAAAGGAACTGCAGAGCAGAATAGGCTTAAATAAAGTCAGCTGAAATAATTTCTGTAAAGCACTCTACTTGTACTGTTTGATCACATATATACATACACAACCTTTATTTCTGACTGTAAGGACAGATGACACTAATTCCTTCTCTGCCTTCGGTAAGAATTTTACTAATGAGCATTTAAAGGAATAGATGGGCATTAGCTACAAAGTTCAGGTGCTAATATGAGTTTATATTTTCAAAAAGTAATGTTTGTTTTAACCCAAACAAGTTTTCTCCCAAATTTTAAAAAAATAAAATCCCAGAAGAACATTGACTTGAGCATCACAGAAAAATTAAATTCTAGGCTGATTGCTCTCACAAAGCCTAGGGAAACTTAGATTTGAGCTTCTTCTATGGAGCATCTCTCTGGTAAAAGAAAAGCTTTGATAAAAACATAAGAATGATGTAAGATGATACTGGTCCATGAGGAGCAGGGGCTGGAGAAATATGTCAGACACATGTGGAGTGAAGAAGAAGAAAATCAAAAGGCTTGTGAAAGCAAGTCAGAAATTACTCTTTCATTTAGGACTGTATGTGGCAAGGAGGAATTTTCATTTCAGCAAGAGCTATTGAGAAAAATAGCAAGCTAAGCTCATTACCTGCTGGCTTCTGTCTGTCTAACTATAGGCTCTCAAAAACTTTGAAATTGTAAGATCTTCTAGCTTTAAGATGATAAAGCAAGAATGAAATGGAAGGGTAGAAAGCAAAGAGAATGTAGGAAAGTAATCTTGCAAAGTATGTGTTAGCTGTCAAGAAAGCGTGAATTAAGTGAACTAACTGGATAGGGGTGTGGTTTGATTTGTTTCTGTGATAGAACATCTGAGAGAAAAAGTAAAGAGAGAAGTTATTTTACTGCTTTGATTATTGCCCACCCCCCCAAACATTAGCATCCTCACTAATTATGTCTGTCAAGGTGCTCTGAGAACTGCCAGGATGCCAAAATATATTCCATGGTGTCCTAAACGCTGTGTTCTACAGTCACTCCCTCCCCATAATTGCAGAGTGAGGATAGGGGTAAGACTTCAGGATCTTGGTTTTGGTGAACTACATCATTTGTACAATGACATCTTGCTGTGCTATATCTTCCTTTCCTGGGTCTCAAACACATTTATAAACTTTACCAGCAGTGATGCTCAATAGTTTTAGAGGAATTCTTCAAAAGTCTGTGACATTCCTTATATATGAAGAATTGTTCTTCACAAAAAGCAAAGCTATGCTTCTGTGTTTCTTTATCTTCTTGATAGAAAACATACCTGTCAGCTCATAGCCTTCCACTGATCTATTGCTGTCCTTGCCTTTTACATCAACAAGCTTTCACTCTTCCCCTTGCTCCATCCATGCTCCCTGGTGAAGTTCTTCCTTGCATTGGCAGAAGTGGTGGCAGGTGAACCCTCCCTGGCAAGCGTGTTGGGGGAAAGAACATAAGAACATAAAAAATATGTCTCTTATAGAGATGTATTTTCCTCAGCAGCTTCATCCCTTTATACCACAAAGCTTAAATCAGTCCATGGCATGAAGAATGATTTAGTAGGGCTAGTAGGTGACTCCTTTATGGATGTGTAAAGCCTCACAGACAAGCTCAGAGCTTGCTGCAGAAATGTCTGGATGAGATTTGTTCTGTGCTGTGCGAGGAGTCAGACTGGCCACTGTCTGCAAATGCAGAGGGTTCAAACCACGGCAGTCATACTGCTCATGCCTAACAACTGCTTACAGGATTACTGATTACAGAGGGCTGCTAACCCCCCCACAGGACCCACTAAGAACAGAGAGTGTAAATGAATAATGATTGTCCCTTTCAGTTTGATCTGTGAATGTGTGTAGCCACTCACTGTCCACAAAGACTCACATGTGTAGGGTCTTGCCCTGTTAAATAGATGTGGAAACTTAAAGGAGGTTGTATAGAGCCTCAGAACCCCAGGCTGCCAGTGTGCTCAGGAGGACTCATCTTCATCTGCCTTCGCAGCTCTCAGGAACAATGCTTCCAAATACACAGTGCCTACAATATATACCTTATCCCAGTTAAGAGTGAGGCAGTTGCAGTAAGAAAAAGAAAACATTTTAGGTCTTCATTAACTCTTTGGCTATGTCCTCTGTAGAACCATACAGTCTCTGCTCCTTAAACACCAGTTAACATTAGTTAACTATGTCTTCCAATAGAGCCAAGTGAAAAAGAAGCTCTCACAGTGAAGTCCACATCAGAAGCACATATGCTATGTCTACACAGACAGTTTAGCCTGACTCTCAGTTCTCCAGATTGTTTTAACATTGTTTGCATCTGAACAGAGAAAAGCTGCCTGTAAGTGGAATTCCCTAAGTATGCTGGCCAGCCAGTCTTCTCTCCCCATATCAGAGACACAGCAGGACTGTGTCTTCCCCTGTGGTCACAGCCAGGACTCAAGTCGCCCATCAGCACCACTACTGGTGCTAAGCTCCTGCAGGACTGGCAGCGCCCCACAGGGAAGTGCCCTGCTACTCCCCATTCCTGGTAAGGCCTCAGGACAGTCTTCCCACAGAGGCAAGGTACAGACTGGAAGAAGGTTATTTATTTTATCAGGTATTGTCCTCTGAATCCCACTGCTTCTGTCCCTGGCACATGGTCTTGTCTCCATGACTGGCTATACCTCCCCATTGCTGCTGCGCTCAGCAGGAGATATGTGAGTCAGAAGCTCTGGACTGTCACTGAAGTTAAGATCTTGCCTGTGTGAGGAGCAGGGATGGCTGTCATCTGGGCAGACTTAAGGCATGGCCAGAAGTATGGCTTGGCCACAGCGCAGTCATGCTCAGTCTCAAGCCAAATGTGACTGTGAACACAGCAATTTAAGAGTTAGGAGGGTGACAAACCCAGTGTTTCTTCCTTAACCACAACACTTTTCTTCCTTCTACCTGTTCAAGGCAGGTCAACTGACAAGGAGCTGTTCTAGAGAGAGAAGTTCTCTGACACGCATTAAGTGAGGTGTCAGCTGTTCACAAGGAGTTATTTAGATGTATTTGAAAAGCGAGAATGTGAATCAACAACTCAAAGGGCAAGTTTGGAATAGGGATGGGCCTTATGGCAGGACAACAATGTAAGGAAATGTTAGCAGTTGACAGTCTGAAGTGTAGGTCTGTAAAGCTGATTCCCTTAGACTAAGTCATATGAAAACTTAAAGTGTGTGTGCACCCTTAGTACATCTGCAAAACTAAATTTATTGCATTTCCTCCAAAATACACGTTCCTATAAATGGCAGGTTTTTCAGGAAAAGCTGATCAAAATCTGACAAGTAACAAGAGAAACATTACAAAAATTTCTTTTCCCCCACTCATTCTGGTGTTAATGAAGTTCTAATTATTACAGTTAATTCTGATCTCCCTTATGGTAGGATCGTTCCCAAGGGGCTTCACTGACTCAAAGATCCTCACTTTAGCTTATACAACCAGATTCTGATGTAAAATACTGTGTAAAAAACCTAGCATGTTGCTAGCTGTCTTCTGTTTCTTGTTGATGATTGCAAAGTTTCTGACTGCACTGAGATAGCAAAATGCAGTTTAATGGATGTGTGTAATGCTACAGTTTGCAAAGGCTTTTCAGTGGGTTTTTTTTTTTTCCCTTCTCTATCCCAAATGTGTACTTGTATAATATTTTGGAAGTCACATTTTTCCAGACATCACCTGATTATGAAGACCTCTTTAGAGATAAATATTTCAGTGACGGTCTTTTTAGAATTACTATCCCAAGCATCATGTCAGTTAAAAAAACTATAGCACAGAACTTTCTTCTGTAGGCCTTGAGAAAGGAGGAAGACTATCTCATCTGTTCTTCTGATCAGCTGCAACTCTGTCCTCATTTTGCTTAACACACTCTGGTGGTTTGTCTTGTCTAGTTTTAAATGATTTATACAGTAAGATTTGAGTATCAGATAAAAGAGCAGTCATTTCCTGGGACAAATATTTGGAAATATATATTTTCATATTTAACAGCAGTGAGAATAAATAAGGAATCTATTAACTAATCAATTACTCAATCATATCCTTCTTGCTTTACTTAGGAAGCAGTTCCCTGAGGCTTAGTTCTTTTCTCATTGCCACTTGTGTAATTAAGGAGCAACTCCTCTAAGTAACTGGAGTCACCTCAGAGTAAAACTGACATACTTGAGAGCTGAATGAAGCGTGATGGAGCTACCTCTCCAAGAAAAGCAAGCAGCAGTCAGGCCTTAGCTAAAATATTTCTGCTCCTTCACCAAGCAGCAGCAAATTTTGATGCCTTGTAGGTCAGCTTTCCTCCCTGAGAGCAGGATACAGAGGTGCTGATTTGGGTATTTCCTTAGGGTAATATGTCTATTTAAAGAACATACAGACACTTGCTGATTACTACAAGGGTAGTTATAAACAGCACACAGCCAATTCTCCTTTGCAGAAACGCCATGGCTTTGTGCCGAGAAATAGATGCTTTAGCATCCTTTCTTTTCAGGGTGCTCACAAGATGGAGATGCAGCTGTTTAGAGACACCCAGTACCCCTTTCTCTCCTCCTCAGTCCCTGCCTTTGAATGCCTTTGCCCAAGGCTCTGACCCTGTGGTGTGGAAAAGTGTCTGGTTCATTAAGCCTGGCTTTTATATCTGCACTCTGTTACATGAAGGAAGGTCTAAATGCTCAAAGAGGAGAGCTTCAACCCACAGAGTATCCTTAACAATTCTGTGTGTGTGGTTACTGCTTGGGATTTTTAACTCTTCTGTGAAGAATTTTAGCATGGGTGTGATACATCATGTGAAATCCATTAACTCCTTTCACCATAGTCATGTATTTTCCAAAACAATAGTGCTCTTTATTATAGCACTTAAAAATAGCATTCTAGTGCAAAAGGTTATATTCAGTGCCTTTCTGCTGTAGAGTATGTCAGCAATACTTTTGACAGTTTGCAGTGCATGTCAGTGATTTATTTGTGAAATTCCTAGAGAGCAGGGTCAAGTTGTGTAAAAGTCTTGCTGTTTCAAATTCAATGATGTGTAATAAAAAATTAAAAGAGCTGATAATGCAAAATATTGAGGAAGTCACAAAGAATATACTTCCAGTCTGCAAAGCTGTTGAGACTTGGGACCTAAGGACAAGCAAATGGGAGTCATTGTTGCAAAGCTTAAATTTTACGGTAATGTGGTCAGGGAGGGACTTAACAGGATGGTGGAAAGAGAGGAAGAGGCTGATGTTTATTGACGCAACAAGTGACAGGGGCCACTACCTGGCTACACAGGTCTGCTGCAGACAAAAGCTGGATTTGGTCCTAGGACAAAGCCCTGGTCTTACCATGATGCAAAAGTCTGGTAATGCTGACTCTCTTTAAGGCCTCAAATCACCAGCTAATGTAAATCAACATTGCTGTATTGCTCTCTATTGATACAGGACATGAGCTGGTTCAAATAATTTTAACCTAGCCTACAGATTTACACCAGCTGAAAACCTGGCTCCAAGATGACTGTGAGGGAATTTCCTTGACTTTTCTCCTCCTTCAATTTAGAAATAAATTACTGCTGCATGGTTTCCATTTTCCTATAAGCTTTCTGTGCAATGATCCAAACATTCCAAAATAAACACGTACATTTCCTTCCTTGGTACTCTATGTCAGGATCTATTTAACAGCCTCTGCAAGAGCAAGTGATTCGAAAAATCCCACTATTGTGATTAAATAGAAGCTTTTATTTTTAGAACCATCTCTGAGTGTATGTGTTACACTTCAGCAATACTTCCTGTCATATTCACACTTCTTGCAGTGCTTCTAGGTGCATTTCCTTGGGCTGTACACTGCTATTGGACTTACTAACCACCATTAGACTAATTTTGCTATAACTTGTTCTAATTCAAGTCTGGAGTAAATGCAGCCATTCCTGAATAATTCTGAGTGTGTAAGCTGATAAATGTACAGTGCAACCTCCAGAAATGAAATGGGATGAAAACTGAATTACAGAGCAGCAAAGTAGGACCTGTGATCTCGAGTACAGTGACCTTTTCTTCAGATGAAATTCTAGCAATGGAGTGTATGTATGTGTGAGGTGTGCAGTGTGTGTATGTGTGAAGCAGGTAATGAAAATGCTGCTGCTGCAGATATGTTTTACTTCTTCCTGTATTTATTTATTTATTATTGGTTGTATCATACTAACAACCAAAGGTTTAAACCAAGATCAAAGAATTGTTTTGTAGGTTGCTATAATATATATCAACATACATAATTTATTTGGGTTGACTCTAGATGTAGAGCGAGGACAGCAGGTTAGGACGGTAAGGGAAGAGACAGGAAAAGTGTGTCCTCACTGTCTTCTTTGTCCATGGCTGTGACAGCATGTGGAAGCTGCCATGCTCAGGAAGAGTTTGATTATATGGGATAAAGATGACTAATATGGCCTGGACTGGCTGTACCCAGCAATAGCAACCACTGCCCCATGGCTCCCCATGCCTTGGCAGCAATGGGAACAAACAGTTCAGCTCTCCAGAGATTTTGTCCCAGTTACAGATCCTTGTTTCTCCCACCACAGAAGTGACAAGGCTCTCTCTGCCTCTGGCCATGCTATCATTTGAGTTGCAAAAGACAGTTTCATCTCTAGCCTCGGGAAGCCCAGAACTGGCTGCAATGGGGTATACTGTTATCACTCCACACACACGATACTCCTTTATGCTGGTGGAGGGTCTGGCCACAGGGGTTGTCCCAGACCATTTACTACCTAACTTAATGCATTATGCAACCAAGAGGTGTGAGCACAAAACTGGGACATTCACGCTTGGTTTTTGGTTTATAGAATAATCTGTTCAGAGACCAGATGTATTTTAAGTGCCCCACGACTGGGAACATGGATGCATGCTTGCCCCTCTCCCTGTGGAAAATCCCACCACTTTCATTTAGTGGCCTTGTAAATGCACCCTGTTCACAAAAATTTTGGCACTGGTATTCATGAATGCAGAAGTCACAGGACACAGCGTGTCTAGTCCTGCATCATTTGGATGGGCCAAAAATACCATTTAATGGGCCATATTTTAGCCTTTGGTTCAGCAGTGAATGAAAATCACTGACAGGTCATGAAGGTACCTCAGCAAGTTATGCATGTTTCTTCATAGAAGGGGCAGCACCACATCTTCTGTGGGAGAGGCTACATGACATGAGGCCAGCATACTCCTTGCCATCTGCATTCAGGGCATCCCAGCAGGAATTAACACAGCCCTGTGCTGACCAAGCTTCAGCTGGCAAACAGCTGCATCCAGACTATGGCCCTCATCCAGAAACAGGGATTTGTCAACCAGAACTTTCTGTGTGAAACTGGTGATTTAAGTTTAAACTTCTTGCTTGCCTCCCCTTTGCCTTGCCAGGATCTTGGGCTCCAAACCTGTCAGGAATGCAAGCCCAAGTGCCTCAGCTTTTCAGGCTCCAAGCTCTTCTGCTGTCTGAGAGATCTGTGGACCACTGAGATCAGGGGCTTCCAGCCTTCACGAAATCTGCAAGTTGTCCAGCATCTCCAGCAGCTGAGTCTCCCAGTCTGGTTCATATCCCTGAAATAGCCGACTCACAAGCACGGTGGTTTTGAGGAGGGCTGCCCTGGGATTCTGCTTCCAGTTTCCCAGGAGAGCTGGGGAAATATATCCTGTACAAGAAAAATGCTAACTGCTAGTGCTGCTGGAATGCTTTTTACTTCTTTGAAAGACATCAGGTCCTCATGCATTGTCCTGAGCTGTAACAACATACTTGGCTTACAGGTCTAGGCAAAATAGGCAAAAGGGGTGGAAAAATGGACATCGTTTCCAAGTGCATTTTGATTTTTTTTCCTGAAGTGAAAAGTCTGCAGCAAAAGAGTAGCTGTCTTGGAAAGAAAATATTTAATTCTTTTTCTCTCTATGCACCATTTCAATATTTTCCCATGTGTTTCTGATCATCTCAGGGAGATGTATAGTATTACCAAACTACAGAAAAATAAAACTTTTGGTGAGCTAGAAATCAGCTAGATCTCTAAGATTTTAATAATACCGAGGGATATGTGTGGAGGCTAGTGATGCTGAAGGGTAGGCAATGCTACAGTGTAAACCCAGGCATAAGCAAGTGACTGAACGGCCATTCACTGTGAGGAGGATTGAACTCTAGGTCATGCCAAAAGGCAAAGTTAACCCAGTGTTTTACTTTGGTGTCTCTCTCAGCCTGGCTCAGCTGCACATGCAGATTCCACTTGCCCAAGGACAAGGTGCTTTTAAGCACAATGGACTTAGCTGGAACCAAAGGTTTTGCTCAAGGCCTCTCAGCTCTGCACTGAGCGAACAAGCTCTGCTAAGGCACTAGTTATTCTCCACCATTCTCCCCAGTCGAAGAAAGACACAAAATTCATTAGGAGTCTGTCAGGGAGCAGCTGACCCTAGCATGATGCTGTCCTGGTTCAGCTAAGATAGGGTTAAGTTTCCCCAGCAGAGAAGGGGGAAGGGATTTCCAGCCGGGTTATTCATACCATGCTGATGTCAGAGCAGGGAACTTTTTCCTTTGTAGCTTTGGTCGCAGGAAGCACACAGCTGTCCATAGCCATTGCGGTATTTCTCTGTATATCTTTTGTCTTGTTCACTATTGCTGTTTATTGTTGTTATCATTGCTACTGTTGTTGATCAGATTGTTTATTACACTGTTGCATTAAATTTCTTCTTATTTTAACACGGGGTTTGTGCCTCACTGCCAGCCCGACCGGCTGAGGGTGGGGGAGGGGCAACGACAACGTGCTCTACGGTCCCGGCAGGGACTAAACCACCACAGCCTTTTTGGCGCACCAACGTGGGGCACAAGAGTGTTGAAATAAGAATCAAAAAGGGACAGACCCTGACCAGAGTGTGTTAGAGCAATCTGTTAGGTGCAATTTCTTTGGTTTTATTTGTACTGTTTGATAAGAAAATGTTTGAAATACTGGCCCACTTGCTTGGTGGTGGGGCTGGGTTAACCTTTATATCCAGTATGTGATCCCGGTGCTGGTGTTTGTTATCGGTGGAAAATGTACAGAGGGGATTATTTTGTTATATGGGCTACTTACTACTTATAATGCCTTTGTATCGCTGTGTGTGGGAGCAGGCCGGTACCTGTTTGCTGCCTGGGCTTTTGTTAGGGGTCTCACCCCCTCTATGGATGAGCCACGGGAAGAGATCCTCTCGGATTTTGGGAGTTCCAATTATCCTTGGAGCCTGCAGACCAGTGTGATTGTGGCACAATGCATTCTGAATGTCTGCCTGATTTCGGTTTTGGCCATGCAGCACTTCTCTAACAACAGCAGTGCCCGGAAACCTGCCCCGAGGTCAGATAATAGTGAGTGGCAAGGGGTGTGGGAAAAGATGGGCAAAGGCCTGAGTCGGTGGGCACCTCCAGTGCTCTGGAATTTCACTCCCGAACAAATGCAGAGCCCTGATAAGCTGATGGAGTGCTTAGAAAGGGTGTGTTACCAATCTGGCAAAACCCAGGAGACACAACTCGCTGCAGTGTGTTGGGGACTTGCCCATGCCTACCATGTCCTCTTTAATACCACCCACTGCCCTCAGGGGGGAGAAAAGGCTACAGAACCTGAGGGTGAAATTCCTGGTACAGTATCTGGGCCAGGGGAAGAGGCTGAGCCAGTCTCAGTCGCCTCCGCCAGCACAGCGACTGAGCCAGAAAGCCAGCCAGTGCCGGTATCAGTTGCCTCAATACAGAAAACAAAATATACCAGAAAGTCAGTTCGCAAAGTGGGGGATGGGGATGAGGCAGGCCCAGCACGGGAACAGGAGGAAGGGCCAGAGGTGATAGTCCGATCTCTACCCCAGTCCGATCTCTACCCCGACTGAGCTGCGAGATATGCGGAGAGATTTCAGCTGCCTGGGAGGTGAGCAGATTTGCACCTGGCTGCTCTGATGCTGGGACAATGGAGCCAGTGCTTTTAAAATGGAGGGGAGAGAGGTCAAGCAGCTGGGATCTTTGGCCAAGGATGCTGGCATTGATAGGGAAATAGGGAAACAGACTCAAGCCCTCAGCCTTTGGAAGCGACTCCTGCTCAGTGTAAGGGAGAGGCACCCCTACAAGGATGATATCCTATGTCAGCTAGGCAAATGGACCAGCATTGAGAAAGGCATCCAGAACCTCAGGGAACTGGCTGTGTTTGAGATGATCTATGGTGATCTGAATGATGAGCAGTCACCCATGGGTCCAGATCAGGCCCCTTGCACACACCTGATGTAGCGAAAGTTCCTGAAGAGTGCACCAGAAGCACACTTGAAAGTATTGGCAGTAGTGTCCTGGTGGACACACACCCACACTCTGACAGTGGATGGAGTTGTTGGCAAGCTCCGGCAATATGAGGGAAATCTCCCTTCATCCCAACTTTCCTGTGTCTCAGCTGTGGAGGAACTGTCTCAAAGGGTCCAGAAAATGGAAGAGGACATGTCCTACATTTCACCTGCGTGGGCTAATGTCTCAGCCATTAGAAGTTAACGTTTCCCCACCGAAGAGAAAGGGAGCAGAAGGCACAAACCATGAGGCACCCTGTGGTTTTTCCTCCGCAACCATGGAGAAAACATGAGAAGGTGTGATGAAGAGCCCACTGACGCTCTAGCTGCACGAGTAGAGCAGCTGAAAGGGAAGACCATCACAAAAGGGGAGTCCTCCAAGAAAAGTGCAGCTCCAGTGTCCAGTCAGAAATCCCCCAGACAGAATAGAATGGCCAACATTATGTCTGACCCCTTGAGGGGACCAGTAAACCATTCTTGCAAGAAGTGAGTGATGATGAGCAGGATTAGAGGGGCCCTGCCTCCAGCCAGGTGGAGGAAAGGGACAATCGGATTTACTGGACAGTGTGGATCCGATGGCCTGGCACGTCAGACCCACAAGAGTATAAGGCTTTGGTGGACACTGGCGCACAGTGCACCCTGATGCCATCGAGCTACAGTGGGGTTGAATCCATCTGCATCTCCGGAGTGACAGGGGGATCCCAACAGCTGGCCCTACTGGAAGCTGAAGTGAGCCTGACTGGGAAGGACTGGCATAAGCACCCCATTGTGACTGGCCCAGATGCCCCGTGCATCCTGGGCATAGACTGTCTCAGGAGAGGGTACTTCAAAGACCCAGAAGGGTACCGGTGGGCTTTTGGTGGAGCTGCCCTGGAGGTCGTTGAACAGTTGTCCACCTTACCCGGCCTCTCAGAGGATCCCTCAGTGGTGGGGCGGCTTAAGGTTGAGGAGCAGGGAGTGCCGATTGCTACCAGGACAGTGCACCGGCGGCAGTACCGCATCAACCGAGATTCCCTGGTCCCCATCCATCAGCTGATCCGTCAACTAGAAAGCCAGAAGGTGATCAGCAAAACTCACTCACCCTTCAACAGCGCGATATGGCCAGTGAGAAAGCCTAATGGCGAATGGAGGCTGTGGGCTACCGTGGCCTGAATGAAGTAACGCCAGCAATGAGTGCTGCAGTGCCGGACATGCTAGAGCTCCAGGATGAACTGGAGTCGAAGGCAGCCAAGTGGTACGCCACGATTGACATTGCTAACGCGTTTTTCTCCATTCCAATAGCGCCAGAGTGCAGGCCACAGTTTGCGTTCACTTGGAGAGGCATCCAGTACACCTGGAATCGATTGCCCCAGGGGTGGAACCACAGCTCCACCATTTGCCATGGACTGGTCCATACTGCACTGGAGAAAGGTGCGGCTCCAGAACACCTGCAGTACATTGATGACATCATTGTAGGGGGGACACAGCCGAGGAAGTCTTTGAGAAAGGGAAGAAGATAATTGAAATCCTCCTGAAGGCCGGCTTTGCCAGTAAGCAAAAGAAAGTTAAGGGGTCTGCAAGGGAAATACAATTCCTAGGAATAAAATGGCAAGATGGGCGTCGCCACATCCCAATGGAGGTGATAAACAAGATCACAGCCATGGCCCCACCAACCTCTAAAAAGGAGACTCAGTCTTTCCTGGGCACTGTGGGGTTCTGGAGGATGCACATCCCGAACTACAGCCTGATTGTGAGCCCTCTCTACCTTGTAACCCGTAAGAAGAACGATTTTGAATGGGGCCCTGAGCAACAACAATCCTTTGAACAAATTAAGCGGGAGATTGCCCAAGCAGTATCCCTTGGGCCAGTCCGGGAATGGCAGGAGGTTAAGAATATGCTCTACACCGCAGCCGGGGAGAGTGGCCCTACCTGGAGCCTCTGGCAGAGAGCACCTGGGGAAACCTGAGGCCAACCTATAGGCTTTTGGAGCCGGGGATACAAAGGCTCTGAAGCTAATTAGACACCAACTGAGAAGGAGATACTGGCAGTGTACAAAGGAGTTCGGGCTGCCTCAGAAGTGGTTGACACTGAAACACAGCTCCTCCTGGCACCCCGACTGCCGGTGCTGGGGTGGATGTTCAAAGGAAAGGCCTCCTCCACGCATCATGCAACAGATGCCACGTGGAGTAAATGGGTTGCGTTGATAACACAACAAGCTCAAATAGGGAACCCCAGCCACCCAGGGATACTAGAGGTGATTACAAACTGGCCAGACAGGAAAGATTCCAGGATGTCACCAGAACAGGAGGTGACACGTGCTAAGGAGGCCCCAACATATAACGAGCTGCCGGATTTGGAGAAGCGATATGCCCTGTTCACTGATGGGTATTGTGGAAAAACATCGATGTTGGAGGGCTGCTGTATGGAGTCCCACATGACGGGTCACTGAAGCTGCTGAGGGACAGGGTGAATCGAGCCAGTTTGCAGAGGTGAAAGCCGTCCAGCTTGCTTTGGATATTGCTGAGCGGGAAAAGTGGCCGAGGCTCTACCTCTACACCAACTCGTGAGTGGTGGCAAATACCCTGTGGAAATGGTTGCAGCAATGGAAGCAGAGCAACTGACAATGAAACCATCTGAGCTGCTGAAGTATGGAAGGACATTGCAGCCCGTGTGGAAAACCTCGTTGTGAAGGTGCGCCATGTGGATGCCCATGTACACAAGAGTCGGGCCACTGATGAACATCGACACAACCAGCAGGCAGACCAAGCTGCTAAGATTAGAGTGGCTCAGGTGGACTTGGACTGGCAGCGCAAAGGTGAACTCTTCATAGCCCGGTGGGCCCATGAGACCTTGGGCACCAAGGTAGGGATGCAACATACAGGTGGGCTTGAGGTCGAGGGGTGGACCTTACTATTGACACCATTGCAGAGATCATCCATGGATGTGAGATGTATGCTGCAATCAAACATGCCAAGCGGGTGAAGCCCCAGCGGAATGGTGAGCGATGACTGAAATATAGATATGGAGAGGCCTGGCAGATCGACTACATCACACAGCCACAGACCCGCCACAGGAAGTACCACGTGCTCACAATAGTGGAAGTAACCACTTGATGGCTGGAAACTGACCCAGTGCCCCACGCCACCACCTGGAACACCATCCTGGGCCTTGAAACCCAAGTCCTGTGGCGACACGGCACCCCAGAAAGAATTGAGTCAGACAACGGGACCCACTTCCGAAACAACCTCATAAATGCCTGGGCAGAAGAATACGGCATTGAGTGGGTCTACCATATCCCCTACCACGCACCAGCCTCTGGGAAGATCGAGCGCTACAATGGACTGTTAAAAACCACATTGAAAGCACTGGGAGGTGGGACCTTCAAAGACTGGGTCATGCATCTAGCAAAGGCCACCTGGATAGTCAACACAAGAGGATCTGCTAGTCGAGCTGGCCCGGCTCAGTCAAAACCTCCACGTGCTGTAGATGGGGATAAAGTCCCTGTGGTGCACATGAGGAATATATTGGGAAAAATGGTCTGGTTTAGTCCTGCGCCAGGCAAAGGTAAAGGCAAACCCATCCACGGATTGGTTTTGCTCAAGGACCTGGGTGTACCTGGTGGGTGATGCAGGACAATGGAGAGGTCCGATGTGTACCACAGGGGGACTTGATTCTGGGTGAGAACATGCCGTGAGTTATGCTGTGCCTTTGTAAATTGTTATTTTGTTATTGTTAACTGCTAAATGGCAGCTGGACATGACACAGATGGTATAGAATAAGGGGGTGGATTATGTCCTGTTTCAGATAGGATAGGATTAAGTTTCCCCATCAGAGAAGGGGGAAGGGATCTCCAGCCGCGTTATTCATACCATGCTGATGTCAGGTCCGGGTGCAGGAGCATGGGAAGCTTTTTCCTTTGTAGCTTTGGTTGAGGGAAGCACATAACCATCGCGGTATTTCTCTGTATATCTTTTGTTTTGTTCACTGTTACTACTGTCTATTGTTGTTATCATTGCCACTGTTGTTCAGATTGTTATTTATCATACTGTTGTATTAAAGTTCTTCTTATTTTAACCCGGGTTTGTGCCTCACTGCCAGCCTGACCGGCTGAGGGTGGGGGAGGGGCAACTGCATCGTGGTCTCTGGTCCCGGCAGGGCCTAAACGAACACAGATGCAAAAAGTATGTGATGTAGCAAGGCATGCTGGCATGCAGCACTGCCACGTTTCATCAGCTACCTGGTTTCTCCCACCAGGTAGAGCTGAGGGGCAATTCGCAGTCAGTCCCTGTGCTGTGCCTGGCACAACAACTCATGAGAACTGGAAGATGAAAACATGCAGGAGAGAGGTGGGAGCTGCTTGCAAGGAGTGGTCATGCCAGGGCTGCATTCTCTGTTCACCTACTGCAAGTTCCACTTGAGGAGCAGTCCGGTGTGTCTCAGGATTACATTTTTTTGCAACTGACCCAGTCACACTGCAAGTGTGTGGTGTAGAGTGCCCCTGCCCCCCCCAGCTCTTCCATATTGTCTCAGGTAGGAGAGATCTATTTAAATCCTTCTTCCTAGTGTTTCTTTTTGGCACCACGGAGGCATGGGTGCAGCAGAATGGTGAACTTCCCCTGTGTCTAATGCTCTCTTTTTCTCCCGACGAGGTAGATCCATTAGCTCTGCAGTGTTACATACTCAGTTTTGGGTGCTGAGCTGTGGGTGCCGATAATAGAAATGAGGCATCTAATTGCTTGGTTTAGAGAGACAATTTGGACACCTCACTGATGTTTTCAAGCATTTCTGGGCCTAATTGTAAAGAAGCCTGTTAACTTCAGTGGGCTTTGGATGATTTCCTATATACACAAAACTTGAAAAATTATGCTTTAAAAGAAATACCAAAGTTGAATTGGGAAATTTTAACAATTCTTTTAGTGTTTTAATTTAGTGGCTGTATGCTGACAATATAATTAGAGAGATGCTATGTTAATTAATGCCAGATGACATTAGTGGGATGGCAAAAGCATCCAGATTTCTAAAGAATAGTTCACAGTTGAACTGTTCCTCTCTCCCCACCCCATTTTTAGGAGAGAATTATATTCAAAATGTCAGACAGCTGAATTAAACCAAAAGTCAAACCATTTATAAATACCAGTAATGTGGTGTATCTTAGCACATTACTGTCAAGCCAAATCTAATGTTATTGCAGAAAAATACATTAACCATGTTTCATTAGTGCCTACATATAAAAAAGAAGGAAGGTTTGCAGGCCCTTGCACTATTCTTGTGTTTAAAGTGGGTAGTGGACAACCAAGTTACCACTGAAGCCAAAAAGCAAAACCTAGACTTGTGCTTTATATAGCTGAGCATTTGAAAGGTAATTTTTGGTTTAATCCACTTACTGCTCTAGATGGGACTTAAAAAGAAAAATTTTCTCTAGGTGGTCTTAGTAATGATAGGGCAGCATAACAAAGTTGGCAGAACTTCCTTAAAAGTCTTAATTTTCCTGGGAGGTGAAGAAGAAAAGGTGAAAACTGAAGGCTGGTACATCCCAAATGACAGGAATGTCTCAAATACAGCTGCTGGGTGATACATGGAATCTTAGACCAGAGCAAAATAACATGCCACATAAAACAAAACACACAGCCCATATAAACCCATACAGTCAGGTCCAATATCTTCAAAATTTTGTCATGTAAACACTTTGCATGTGCAGGCTGATCAGGTAGTGTCTGTCCTCATGCATAAGTGCCATAATGGTGGCCTAAAAGCATGAAACCACCATTAATGCCAGTATTGTGGCTTCTGGCTAAACCAGCTGAAGTATAACCATGTGCTTAGGTGATTATCTGACAACCTGCATTGCTACTGGCCATACTGGCCAGGGACCCTTGGCCTATCTATGTGTGACAGAAAAATTATATTTACTAATATTTGTAATTCACACAGGCAAACCTGAAGTTGCATAAAGCCACTTAACTTCCTGTAGTAACTCTACATTGGCTTTGCATCTGCTTTGCATAGTTCAATGCTGGGAAAAGCCACAAGAAAATTAACTCTTGTCTCAGCTTGTCTGACACTCTCTGTTAACAGGGAAAGCTTACTATTTATCTTGAAGCTGGAGCTGTATTTTACAGTTCCTGTACCCCATCTTGCAACTTGATGATGGGTGGTGAAAGCTCATATATTCTCAAAGTTAAAATGTCACTGAATTTATTGTATAATGTTTAGGATTGGGCAAATCTAAGTAGCATAAATATGTGGCTGATTGGTTTATACTTGGCCTAGTGCTTGATATGATAAGGGAAGCATCTTGTCAGAGTAAGGAGCTGTGTGACTGGTGATTTGCCCTCAAAGATCATATCCACAGAGGATCCAGAAGACTGGGCCTGGAATATTTTAATGCAAATGTGAAGAAGCTCTTGAATATGCTTTAACTTAGCTAAAGTATTTAGCTCTAGCACACTGAAGCGTTTTGGGATTTGAGGACGTGCATCTTCTTTGCCTGTGTTCAGAATTCTCTGTGCAAATTTCACTGAAGAAATAATCACTAAAATGAAGTCAGTAACTCACAGAACAGCAATTCCACAAAATCTAGGGGGTTTTGCATCGCTTGTGCTGACTTTTCACCAGCTTTTTTATCAATGGGCCGGCACAATATTTTTGATCAGCTCACTTATTTCAGCTTCTTTTCAAACCACTTCACACATAAGCCTGAGAAGATATTTCTAAACAAAATTTAATTAAAGCAAACAGCAATTTCATAATAGACATTTATAAACAAACCTGTGCACCAAAAAAAAGCACGCTTTGCATTCTGTTTTTTCCAGAATCCTAACAATTCTTTTTTCCTCCCAACGATATGCAAAATGATTGTTTGCACATTTCATTGAGATTGTATGGAGATACTACGATTCAAGGTGTTGTCAGGACCTGAATTTTTCACAGAGAAGTTTCTACCAAAGACAGATGCTCTCCAGATACTCTTCTGATCCTAGCTGTGACTATGTGGGTTTAAAGATGAAGAACAGCTTCTCCCCGTATTAAGCCCTGTAGATGAGAACAAACCATCAAAGCTGTTTGTGGAACACCAGCATTATTTGCAGAACTGGGCAAGTTTTTTCTGTTATGCAGGCATTTTCCCACCACATTAGGAAGAAACACAACACTCAATTTCCCTAGGGAGGGCAAAATACAAAAGTGAGATCTGGCTATCCTACAATTGCTGATCAGGGCGTTTACCTCAGTTACCGAACATCTGCATTAAAATCTTTTCTTTGCCTCTTTCACACACCGCAGATGGGAATGTGGGTTTCCCACATCCCAAGCTTGTGGTTTTACCACCAGACTACTTGTTCTTTGAAAGCAGGTCTGCCATTTGTTTTTTACATCTGCCCATGTGAGTTAGCCTACTTAGTAAGCAAACTGAATCACTCAGTTTTAACTCTAATTTGTTAGATGATTTAATGTCACACTGTCACATGGTTTTTTAAAAGTCTTTTTAATTGAGGCTGTTGGGAAACAATCTAACTAAACATTTAACACAAAAATGATCAGGTTACTAACACCTAAATCCCTGGGAGAGGAGAAATGGGGATCATAAAGAGTTTCCCAATTTCATTTTCTCCTCAGTTCATGACTCTTCCACTGTGTATGAGTATCCTTACAGAAGATCCCACTGGAGTCCACAGGACTTTTGTCACTGATTTCAGTGATAGAAAAGACTTGTTTCAAGAATACAAGAAAAGATCGTGTCATCTTTTGCAGTCTCTGCCTGAAGAGATTCCATTTTTAACACAACAGCTTAAAGATGTTTGTTTTCCACCTGAGTCTTAACACCTTAGCATCAGGGAGTAGCACTGAATAAAGAAGGGACTTTGGCTTATTTACTTGAATTAGAGGAACATACTTTCTAAATCAGATGGTATAGTCCCAGAGGGTTAATGCCTTCGATGGTCAGCTGGGTACAGGCCAAAAGTACCCTTAGATGGTACACTGTGAATGAAAGAAGCTGGAAGTTGTCACATGCAGTTGCAGAGAACAAAGCTCCAGCCTCTTAAATTAAAACTCTTGCACACCAGATGTGCAGGAGTGACATTTTTGTGTTTGACCTTCCAGTTTAAAGAGGGAAAGTAAAACTGGCCAAATTAATCCCTTGAGTGAGCCTGTCAATATCCCTGGAGTTACCCTCAGAATAAGCTTTGTTAGAAGTAAGGTTCGCTACCTTAGGCTGAGACCTGGTGATGTGTTTCAAAAATATTTTACTGCTTGGGATGTAACACAGGAGTATAAATGACATTACAGTGGATTAATCAGCCTTGCAATTACAGGGAATTATGGTTTTGTCCTTTCAATAAGAAAACAGGCTTCACTATGCAATTAACTTGCTTCCAAAAACACCCTGTTTATTAACTTTTATACAGGGCACCCCAGTAGCTCATAATAAAGCCTTGCATTGTATTTGGAAATGAGTGCGAGCCGGCCAACTTTACCGGGCGCCTAAGATTCGCAGCAGTTCCGCAAGGCCTCTGCTGACGTTTTCGTGATCGGCTACCGGTAAAAATGCTTTTTATGTTTCGCCAGGAGCCGTCTCACGCCCGCCCCGGCCGGGATGCGCCACGCTCCCCTCAGGACG
>NW_020799092.1:30523583-30543400 GCF_003259725.1 Athene cunicularia
GGGCGGTCGCGCTGGACTCGCCCGGGAAAAATTAAAATGAAGTTGTGGCGGTGGAGATGTCAGGTGAAGTTGTGCTTGCACCCGCGCCCGTCCCGTCCCAGCCGTTTGCAGGAGGCGAGTTCCCGGGGTTGTGGCTCAGCCTGAGGGGCGCTTGGTTTGGCCCGGCTTTCGTAAAAAAACGGGAGGTCTCCAAGAGCCAACAGGGCTTTGGGAGAAAGCGCAGAACAAAATCTGTGCCCCGCAAGAAATACACTAAATTCTGCGGGGTTTTTATCGCTTTGTAATCGGTGCCTTTCAGTTTAGCGTCTGTGCTATATTTCCTATGTATAATTTTGTTTGAGAAATAGCATTCCCTCATAGCTTTTTGTCTTGTCTTTCAGGGAGGCAGTTGCTTTCCGGTAATAGTAGAGGAACGTGACACTGAAGGAAAACACACCAACAACATCCTTAGTAGTCGGAGCCTGATTCTTTCTTCTTAATGTTGGTTTCTTTGTCATCAGGTCTGCTAAAAAATGACAGAATATAAACTTGTTGTTGTTGGAGCTGGTGGTGTAGGCAAGAGTGCTTTGACAATACAGCTAATTCAGAATCACTTTGTGGATGAATATGACCCTACAATAGAGGTAAACAATTCCATCTTACACTTTTCGTGAAGAGAAATTATTGGTAATAACGGTAGTAGTTTGCTTTTGGACAGTTACCACAAAAACACAGAACAAGGCTTTATAATGAAAAGAGCTCAAACATAATGATCAGCGTCAGACCAGCATGGGAGAGGGAATCACTGTGCTTCTTGATATGGCTGTGGAACAACGGCTACAGTAAAAAACCAATTTTGATCAATTAAAATGTAGTGTTAATTGCCATGTTTTGTTGGACAGTGTGGATGCATGTTTCAGTGCAAAGTATTTGCCAAATTCACTTAAAAATGCTTGGCAAAGCTTCCTGGCTTTGCATGTAAGCAGTTAAATGTGGTTCCTTTTTGATATCAAGAAGGAAAATCTATACTTATGAAATGTATGCATCAAGATTTTGCAGCTCCTATCGTTAGGATCTGTTTCACACAGTGAGAAGTGTGTCCTGGAATGTTACGGTGAATGGAGCAAAAATTCTGATTATTGTTTTTAACACACCTCTGCGTGTTTCCATATCTAGAAAAAAATAAGATCGCTGTTGTAGTGGATTATGTGAAATACATGGTACAGTCCCTCAGAATCTGAAATTGCAACTTTTAAAGCTTTAATACAATATTTTGAAGGTTTTTAATGAGCAGGCAAGCTCTGCCTCTTAAATAGAAGATGCTAGTGTTGACTGAAATAGTCTGGATTGTTTTAATAACCTCAGACCGTACAAAAGGAGAAATGACACTGTAATTTATCCAAGGTTTTTATGTTCCTAGCACTGAAGCTCTGTAGCTTATGACTTCATTTATGTGTTTGTACAATGAAGCACTTCCAAGCTTACTTGAAAGAATCAAAAGGGTTTAAGTCTAGGCTTAAAATGGTGTCAGAAAATGGCAATGCAATCATTTTCAGATAGACATAAGCAAAAGGAGCCAGTGCCCTGAGATGGTAGGAAGCTGTCTTACTTGAGTGAAGTACAAGCCTGAGTTAATGTCCTCCAAAGAGAGATGTGTTGGCTTGAGTTTGAGTTTACCTTAATGTGCCTGTGTCTCTGTTGCATGGCCAAGTAACCTCATGTATGCTTGTAGAGATTCTGTGAATAGACCTGTGGAGTGTTTGACTTGCACTAGCAGAGCAGCTCTTTCAGTTACTAAGATGGGAATCTTAAAACAACAAACCAAAACACACTTGAACAGCAAACACAAAATTCATTGAGAGGAACAAGCAAAATCGGATTTTATTTTTTCCTGCACAAGGAACTTCAGAGGATGTTGGACTTTGTAATGCTTGTTTATAATCATCTGGGTTTCTCTTGGGTTAGGGGTGTGTTTATGCGTTACAAAGAGTACTGTGCAGGTTTTGTGTTATAAATTGTCATATAAACTGTGAAAATTTTGGAACACAAAAACTTAAATGCCAGTATTCTTAAGTTACTTGAGGGATTTTGCTAATCAATAAGCTGAGTATTTTTAGGAATACCGAATACATTTTAATGTAAAATAATAAGAAATAACAGTTTCTTATAGGAAGAACCTGAAATCCCAGAACTATGGCTTTTATTTTGTAGTGTGCAGGATGTCTGTAACACTGTGTTATGGTCCAGAATCAGTATGTTCTCAAAGAAAGAAACCTTTGACCTAATGGGCTTTACCGGTGTCCACAACTTGTTGCATGCAGCAGTATCGATCTTTTGCAGCTCCTGCAAGTTCTTGTCTGAGTAGTAGCTATCATTTTTGTCTTGTAAATTCTGAGACCTTGAGATTGGAGACTGTATCTTCTTACTTGCTGTAAATCACCTTGTGTGTGCTCACAGTGCTATAATCATGTAGGTAAACTTGTAGGGAAGAAATAATTCAGTTACAGTAAGAGTGGTCTGTGATTTAAAGTGGCAAACAGGTTGCAGAGAATGGGCTTGTAATTGGATTTAAATCCTTCAGTCCTTGCCTGGGCAGAATCCTGTTCTGTTGAGAAAGGTTGCTTGGTTGTGCTTCCTGGATAGATGCAGTTGTGGAGGTAGGGGCTCATCAAAGAACAATAGCTGTAGAATGCACTTTATACAGTATGAGGAAATAAAGCTGAAGTTGCTTCAACTGGTAAATAATAATAGTTAAGATGGTTCAGTAGTGTCACTGCTATTCTTTCTCACTGCTGTTTCTTTCATTGCCTTGTGGCTGTTGCCAAAATACTCATTTTCCCTTGCAGGAAATGTGTAGACAGAGAAGGGAGTTCAGTGTTTGTTACCTACAGCTGTTAACTACATAATTATTGAATAATTTTAAATCTTTCCTTTGTTTAACAAACTGAAACTCAACACTTCTAAAATTCTCATGTTGTAAAGACATGATGCAGTTGGAGAGGGAAAAATATACTAGTTACTTAATCACAGATGCATTTACATCTGTGATTGTTGTTGCTGTTATCAGTGGAATAGACAATGATTCAAGAAATCAAACTTGTTTGGAAAATGTCAAGTTTCATGGCCTGCTTGAATATTTTATTTACTTAATCCAAGCATAGCAGATGATGGGGGACAGGGGGAGGCTTTAAAATGAGTGTATGTTTGACTGGCTACTGTTATTCAAATATATTGCTTTATATATGTTTCACAATTTTGTATCTTATTTGAAGTAGATGTCCAAGCACAATTTATAGCCAAGCAATTTTAAGTGTTTTTTTTAACAGTATGTGCACTAATGCTTCGAAATCTGGCCTAATACACAGACTAGTTGGACTAGTGCCCTCTCCTGGTCGAGGCTTTTTAAATCTTTATTTGTGATCTCATGTGTGATAACATAATTTAAATTTTTAAGCTTTCTCTACCTTCAGTACATTTTAGTGCTAAATATATGTCATCTTTTAAATGTCTTAGGTAAAGAACATCTTTCCTTGTTGCCTGTCAGAGGCTTTTCAATTGGATTAGCAAAATCCCTCCACTGATTTAGGAATACTGGTATTTAAGTCTGTGTTCTTAAATGACCTATGCACCTCTGAAATTTCCACTAATGTTTAGTAATAGCTTAGTTTTAGTAGCTGTGATACTTTAAATCTCTGGTATAATGGATTTTTATAAAATAATAGTTATGTGTTTGGGTGGGATTTATTAAGCAGTGTTTTTTTAGATAAATTCCATATGTAGCTGAGACTTCATCTCACATTTTTTTTATCAGTGCTTGTGAACAGATGGAATTATTACTTCTTTAGCATAATCCATGCTAATTTTTATGGCTTTGCAAAAGGCCAGTAAGAGCCAGTTAAGTGACTAATGAAATTAAAACTTTTATAATGGAGATATGCTAAGTCTCAGTGCTGGGGGAAAATTGCAGATTCATGTTTGGAGTGTGTACTACTTTGGAACTAACTCTAGTTTGCATTTTGTTTTTACTTAATAGCTTTATACTGGATGTTTCTTCATTGCGTTAATTACTGCAAATCTTCCACTGTGCAGTAAAGCTACTCAATTTTTACCAATCACAGAATTCATAAATTAGAATGGGGTTTTTCTGTTGTTGAAGGGGAGTCTGGCCATTTGGGTTCTGCAATTGCATTTTGAAGCAGAAGTGCCCCAAGTACTACAGTGGCATAACTTTTTGTTACATCCTACATTCATGCAGGACTTTTAAGTTTTACAGTATGGTAACAAATAAACAGATTTTATCTTGAGTATGTTTACAGTGTTATTCACCATGATGAGAGTGGGGGTCCCAGTAGCCTGAGCTTTTAATGTGGTGCTTTAGTTTTCCTTCCTATAGTGACAAATGTGATTTCAGGTTTGATGTTTTGCGGGGATGGGAAGGCAAAAAAGTGAAGTGCTTATTATTTCAGTAGCTTGGAAGGCAATCATAAGCTTATATTTTTCTCTCCCACATATTTCTTTTCCTTCTGTCTCAAATCCCCTTTCTGGTTGGTGACAAAATTTTCTCTCCAGAGGTGGGCAAAACAACTACCATCTCAAAGTGTTCCTTCTTTTTTGTACCTGTGCTGTGCTTTGTGCTGGTGCATCTTTGCTGCTACTGCTAGCATGGTAGGCATGCTAAAGCCAGCAGTTCTTAAAAGTAATTCTCTTTTCTCTTAAAAATTATTTTCTTTGATGAAAATTACTTAAAGCTGTTGTTTAGAGCTCAATTGAGGGGAATTTCATTGCCTTTGAAGTGCTGAGACATAAAGGAATCATACAGGCTTTTCAAGAAACGTTTTTCATATTTTTAAACTAGCAGTAAAAGCTCTGTAAATAAGCCTAGTATGATAGAAGTTTCTCTAGTATTTCACTGTGAACTGTGATAAAAGTATCATAGGATGTGGGGATCTGCTATTGAATTGAAGTGAATTGGAATAAAGCTGTGTCCTTTGGGTGGTTTTTGGGTGTTTTTTTTCCTTGAACAATAAAATAAAAACCTTATTTTAAAACACATTGGAGCTTTTGTATGTCTCATCTGTATCAATATTTAAACATGGCTTATGTTTTTAAGTTACCTATTTCTTACTTGAACACAGATTTTGCACTTCTGTGAAATATTTCCAAAATCATGTTGGAGGTAAACTTCTAGCTTTAAGGTAAACAGTCAATATTGTTTTACCTGATACTGTTAAATGTCATCTAGGCTTCAGATAAATGTGAGATTACAGGGTTTGTTTAGTTTAAGATACTGATTCTGTAAGCAAGAGGAAAGAAGAGAGCCTTTTGTAAAACTACAAATAGATGGAAAGTGCATAGGAATAGGTGTACTGTGCCTTAAAATGGGTACAGAGGAAGGAAGGTCATACTGAATTCATCTTGAAGTTGGCTAGAATTGCAGCTTTAATTCTTTAATTTCCTTCCCCACCAGTAGTTTAGGTTCACTTCTGTATAGTGTTAAAAAGAACAAAGGCAATATTGTGTTAATCTCTAGCTAAGGAATCTGAAAGTATAAATCTGAAGCTTATCCTTTTTATTTGTTACAAGTATTGTTTATGGAGAATAATTCATGGCACTACTCGGTGACCTACTTTTAAAGCTTATTGACATGGTTTTATTTCAAATATATATATGTTGATAGAAATTATTGGGAAAGTAATGCTTATGTTCTTGTCACTAAAACTGTGTACTCGCAGAAGCATAGCACCTAAAAGAGCTGTAAATAGACATTAATATTAATATCTAGTTGCTTGGGACTTTTTAGTGCCGCTTCAGTCAGTGACCTGAAAACTTTGAATTGATAGCATTGAAATAATTTGTTCTAACATCTTTGTGCACCAACCCATCAGGGCTTCTGTAGGACTCTGGTGGTCTGTCTCAGCTAAAAAGCTTGAACTTGAAACATATCAATTCAACTTTCGTAACTTAATAACAAATATAATTATATGCACCTACTTAGGTGAAAAATCAGATTTCCTGTTTCATACACTGAAGGCTTTTTATGCTTAATTTCTTTTTCAAGTGGCATAGATTTTTGGAGTTGTCTTATTTATGTAGTCTCTCTGTTCTGTTCTGTACATTTGTGGCACAACGCTTCCATAAACATCCACAGAAGGAAGGTCAAATTTTACTTTAAGCTTACTCAATCTACCAATATTTTTTTTAAACCAAGTCAAACCTTTTAAAATCAGGATTATGAGTTTCTTCAGTTCTTCTATTAACAGAGACAAAGGGGAGGTGCGTTTAATCTGGATCCAATTTGTACTTTCTATCCTTTTGTGCAAAAGTAAGAAATAAGAACACTGCTCTTTTTCTGTGTGTGTTCACACATATACTATTACTGAAGATTCAGAATAAGAGTACATCCTTTCAGTGCTCTTACTACTTCTGGATTACTGTATACATATAAATATGGGACAATATTTTCCTACTGTCATTTGTCCATCTGTAAAGTTGGATTTTGAGTCTTAAGTGTTTTTTAGTCATGCTGGATTACTAGTGAACAACTTTAATATATCCTGAGTTGTAGGTACTTGAAATCTTGTTTGTGTTTAACCAAGGTTTATGTTTTTTCTCTTCTAGGATTCCTACAGGAAGCAAGTAGTAATTGATGGAGAAACCTGTCTCTTGGATATTCTTGATACAGCAGGTCAAGAGGAATACAGTGCAATGAGGGACCAGTATATGAGAACAGGGGAAGGCTTTCTATGTGTATTTGCTATAAACAACACAAAATCTTTTGAAGATATTCACCATTATAGGTGTGTATATTGAAAGATAATTGACTAACTCTTGTATTGGGTGGATAGGATGCTTGTTCTTCCATTAGGTAATAGAATGATCTCTTATGAAATAGCATCTAAGGGGAGGTTTGCAAATTATCAATACTGCAACTTATTTGTGCATTTGTAGGTCTGGGATTTTGGGTAATTGGAAAATCTGTTGCTTCATTTGCAAGTTAGGCAAAGTATGTGACAGCTCTTCTGGTATAAACTAATGTGACTTAGTATTTCTGCCTATTTATAGTGAAGACTTATCTAAAGGCAAACTGCCCATTCCATAGATAAAATTGTGTGCTAAGATGGAAGAACTTATGCAACTGAAATTGTACAGACAGTAATGTCGATTGTTAGCTTTTTGTTCTTGGAGTGAAGGAGAAATACCTGTGGAATGTTACTAGAAGAATAACATGTGAGTCCTGATGCCTGTGAAGGGCAGATGCACAAAATCAGAGCTCCAGGAGGAATGCTAAAAAACAACTTCTTATTAATTTCTTCATAGTTTCTCTCTTTTTTTTTTATTTTTTAAATAATTTGTTAAAAATGTCAACTCGTATTTTCTGTCAGGTACACAGATATAGATAGTATATAGAAATAGAAGCAACCTTTAGTGATTACCATACCAGATAATTTATAACTTAGTAGTAGCTTACTATTATATACTGAACTGTCCTTGGGTATTCTGTTAGAAGGCAATGCAAATGCCACTTAAGATCACTGAGTTTAGCAGCGTTGGTTTAAGATTAGTCCCAAACACACAATGTTAAGTGATTCATAGTTAGACATTTATAATGCTGTCAGATCTGTGTTGCTGTAGGGTGGAGAAGTGTTTTGCTATCCATATTACCCACAAACCCAACACCTACTCATAAACTGAAGTTGCACATTTTTGTTAACGAAGAGAAGTTACAGTTCCTCATTTAAGGTGGGATACCGTGACAGTTCAAGGTAATCAAAGTCTGCATACATAACTGCCCTGATTGTATAGTTTCATTTTCTCCTGTATGCCAGCAAGGGGGCTTGTTTGATTGTGTAGTGTAGTGATGTGAGTAGCTAAACAGGTCGATGCCTGCCTGCAGAAGTAGTTTACTGCTGGTTTATATCCATGGGGCAGCTATGGGATCAGGGGACTCCTGTTGTGAGAGGCAAAATTGCTGCTTGTTAATCCAGGGAGAGATCAGTATTGAGAATGTGGGCACTTTCTTTCAAGACTGTTTCTTTTTTATGTATTTAAATTGAGCTAGCTAGCAGTGTTTGTATATATTTCATTAGATATAAAATCTTCTAATGGAATGTATTAGTACTGGTGACTTTTTTAAAAAAACAAAAACCAAAAAACTGTTAAGAGTTAGCACAACAGGGATGGCAAAAAAAAACCAACCAAAACCATATCTATTGCTCTTAGAAAACACAAACTTCTCTGTTATCTAACCAGATTCTTATAAATTGATTTCCTTTTGGTTGTAGAGGAAGAAGGGAAAAAGGTAAGATAGATGTTAACGTAAGTGGAAGAAGGAGTATAGAGGTTTTTATGTGGAATTTTTGATTTTTAAAGAGAGTTGCAGATTTGCATAAGAAAGCCTTCCCAGTTTATTTTAAAGAACGTTGCAAGTTGAATGTTGGAGTTTCTAATGCACATTTACACACCTGTGGATGACCTTGCGGACTGAAGCTGAAGGCTTATAAATAACTGACAACAGGGACTATATTAATAAAGGAATATACTGCTAGATTATTTGGGAAGACAAAAGTAATGAAATTAATGATTGTTTGAGATTCTTGACAAGTACATCTAACTAGTATTACAGGATGCTTTCTAACAAGTGTTTGAAAGGACTCATCAGATTTCTCTTTCTAGACAACCAAACCAGTGGTCTTCAAACTTCAAAAACTCCTGTCTAAATGCAGAGTGTGTAGTTGTTGTCTTTAAAAAAAACACAAAAAATAAACCAAAATTGAGACAATGGACGAGTGCTTTTGACAGTGTTTTATCTTAGCAAATTAATTGAATGTTATGAGTGCTGAGTATGAGGGATAGGTAGTAAGTTTTATATCAAAGCTTCTTAGACTTGTTCTGGCATTAGCTGTTAAAACAAAAAAAACACTTAAAAAAAAAAGTGTAATGACATCAAAATCTATAGTAGTTTGCAAAACATCCACTTTTTTTTTAACTAAGATAATGGTGACAGGATTGGTCAGTTTTGGGGTGTTTGGGTGGCTTCTAGTAATGTAGGTGCAGTAAACTAACATAAAGAATGATGTTGGAATCTGTTATTTTTTTTCATTGTTTTAAAATCTACCATATAAACTATTAATTCTTATTAAATATGCTCTGCCTTTTTCTTTTTAGGGAACAAATAAAGAGAGTTAAAGACTCCGAAGATGTCCCAATGGTGCTAGTAGGAAACAAATGTGATTTGCCTTCCAGAACAGTAGATACGAAACAAGCTCAGGATTTAGCAAGAAGTTATGGAATTCCTTTCATTGAAACATCAGCAAAGACAAGACAGGTAAAGCTCAAAACTTACCAGATACAAGTGCAGAACTCTCATCAGAATTATAATGTTAATTATTCAAGGCATTGACAATTGCTTGTTTGTATCAATAGATAGATTTCTCCAGAATAGAAATTCTTGTGGTGTCTCTTCTTTCTGTCAACTCACTGGCAGCTGGTAATTGTTTATTAATGAGTGATTTGCTTCAGTTGCACAACTCAAGGAATGAGACCTGACCTGCTATTGCTCTGCACTGTCAGATGGTTGCAGCATTCTTAACTTTGTGATAAGTTTTAATAACATAAAAAGCACTTCTACTTAGATGTGAGATGTTTTTTCCTCAGCAAGAGTATTAAGTAGACAAACAGCTAATTAATTTATTCTGGTTTGTCTTTTCATTAATAACAAAAGGAATTTTTTTGAGGCATTGATTCGGTGTTAGTGGCACATGCTTGATATACTGGTTTAGAGCTAAGCAATTGACTATAATCTTTTTTTGGAATTACTGGATTAATTACTTGTGTAAACTGATAGTCTAAGACTAGAGCTCACTGTTGGTTTATTGTACCCCACAGGTATAGGTAAAAGAGGCAGCCATTAGGGTCCTGTCAGTGCTTCTCTCCAGGTTTGCTAGGACAAAGGTGTACATAGTTGTACATCTGTGCATTTAGGAGAAGATAAGATAGACAGATGTAGAGGAAACTAGTTTTGTACTTCTGGAAGAAAGCATTCTTTTTACAAAATGCCCATTTGTGGTTTTTCTCGTAAGAGTTAAAACTTACTATGAGTAGAGATTGGCTCAGTCCTGAGTGGCTGAACTTGTACTCCCTACGTAATCGGAACTATCATGTGCAGATTATGAATCAGGAATTAGGTGTAGCAGAAGGAGGCAAATAAGAGCAAAACACTGCAATTTCAGTAACTGCTAAATATAGTCAGCTGCATCACTTGTCAGAATTTTCTCACAGGCAATATGGAAGTTACTTTTGGATATAAGAAATTAAAATTTTATTAGTGTGAATTTGCTGCACCCTCCCAAATTTCTGACAAGTTGAAACCTAGACAAATTAGTAAAACTTTACAGAAGAATCAAAGGAATGCTAACTTTTGACAATAAAGTCTCTATTAGGTGGGATTAAAAAATCAGAGCTACACGGCTTTAATGGATGAGAATAAATTAGGACACAAGAGTGTTCTGAAGAGTGTGGCATATAAGTGGACTTAATTATTAATTACAGTGTTCTTGTTTGGAAGGTCCTGTATTAGTGGCTGTCACTGAGATGTTAGAATAAAAAAGGAAGAACTCTGAAATTATGTTTGAGGCTTGAAATAGTGAAGTTCTGTACTAACATCTAGATGTTACTTTGTTCAGCCTGTTTATAAAATAGTGTCAGGCTTTGAAGAAATACTCCTTTTGCATAGCCACTTTTTAATAAAAGTTTGTTGATATAATAGTGGATTTTCAAAGATTTCTTTTTCCCATCCCACCTGTAGTTTACTCCTCCTAGCAGCCCTGCCATGCCTAGCCAGTACAAAATAACATGCTCAAAAACCACCACTCCAGTTTTACAATCTTTGTTTACAATAAGTAATATCTGCTTTTTTATCTTTTAGACTTTTAAGAGGTCTGCTGGAGGTTTGTACTTGTTTCAGAGGACAATGGATCAGTCATATGAACTGTCATTCTGTAATTTAGCTGCTTTTATCTGTGACTTTATATTTCTGGAGGTGCCAACTGAAATGTTACAGAAGGGATCTGACTGGCTTTTGTTTATCAAAGCTGAGCTTTACACCCTCTACAGATAAGGAGTCCCTAAAGGTGTCTTGTGGATTTTAAAATAAAGATACCCAATAGGCTGTTTTGAGAATGTTGGCTTTTTAAAAAATTGGAACCCCAAGGTATGACTGCTGATTGTTTAGCAGTGCTGGTCATAATATGTTGTGTTATGAAACTCCTTCATAAGATGATGTGTTAACAAAATATTTTTGAGAAGACAAAAAGGAATTAGAGGAAGAACCTGATGTTTAATTAAAGCGAGATCATCTAAATATTTGTGTGTGTGTGTGTGTGTGTGTGTGTGTGTGTGTATATATATATATATATATATGTATATATATATGCATACATATGCATACATATGCATTGACATGATATTTCAGTCACACTGTCATATATGTATATATACCTTCTTCCAAAGTAACTTTTTTAATTAGGGGATTCAAACCATTTTGAGAGCTGCATGTGGTCTATGAACTAGATTTTTATTGGGCAGAATTCAGTCCATGGCTATAAACAGACAAATAAATCTGGTCCTCTCTGGTTACATGCAGAACTTCCAAGTATGAACAGATGTATTTAGTGGTCTGGTAATTCTGGAGTCTGTAGAAAGTCTGACATGAATATTTAGCAGTAGGAACCTTCTTTTCCTTTTTTGTACACACCTCCTACCACACTGAAATGCCAGAAATAATGCCCTGACATGTTGCTTCAGCCCTTGCCTGTGCCCCACTTCTGCTGGAACTCAAGAGAATCCAAAAGGCTTCTGGGGAAGTAAACAGGGGAGATGGAAATGGAAAGGAGTTGTCCATGTAGTCTGTTTTGACTGCCAAGACACTTAAAAATTATGATATTATATGCTTGTGCAGAATGATAGTTCAGTTCCAACTAAGTCAGTTTTTAAGATTTTCAAAAATTCATAGACAAGGTCAAAAATAGGAGAAGAAAAACACTGAAATGAAGAAATAAGTTGTTCTAAAAGTTAGTGTGTTTTTATTTTTATTTGGTTGTGACTGGCAATAAAGATGTAAACTGTAACTTACTGCAAAAAAACCGTTACTATAAGCCAGATCCCTGTGAATTTTCATACAAATCATTGAGTTCACCAGTGAAACGTTCACTTAGTGGACCCTGCGACTTGGGTATAAAGCCACAGATTACTAATTTTTTAAAATTAGACCACTGAAATGGAAATAATGTAATTTATGAAAAAAAGCCATAGTCCTATTTCTAAACATAAATGTCAATACTGGTGGTTTTGTAAGGCATGTTGAATCACTTACACTCATCCTTTTACTATTCTTATGCAGAAGGGTATGAACTTATGTTTTTGATAACTTTCTTTGCTTTTCTCTGTTTGAGGCAGGCATTAAACTCAAGTTCTTCCCTGTCCACATGAGCATATTGCTTCCAATATTTATCAGTGAGAGATGAGAGGCAAACCGGGTTTATCCCCATCAGGGCTGTGTCACTGGGCTTTCATTTGCCTGTCAGTTACACAAGAAAAACCTCTAAGGGGGTACCCCAAATCTGGTTTGATTGTAGGTTTTTGTCTTCCTTGGAACATTTTAACTGTCCTGCTAGTATTTAATTCAAAGGAAAAGTATATATATGGGCATTATTGTAAGCATAGTAAAGGATTCCCCAAAGCATTAGGTCTCGTTGCTGAGAATATATACTTAAACACAATTTTGAAGTGTCAGTGAAGAAGTTGACCTAAATCACAAGGATGCTGGTAAAAAAGCATTATAGTTATTTCAGCTGTCTCATGAACAATAGGTTAGGCTCCAAACTTGTGACAAAAGTAAGTTGAGAACGTGTGCCTGGTCTGATGACGTAATCAGTGCAGTATTTACAGAATTTCATTCCTACATTTCAGTTAAGATTCACGAATAACTATAATAACTTAGTTTGCTTGGACAAACTTGCCAGCTCTAGGGATTTGTCATAACTGTTCAATAATATTGTATGTTTTACTCCAAGCCATTTTTAATGTAGTTCATGTGTACAGGTTCTGTTTTATAACTTTATTTTCAATTAGTTATAACTTTGTCAGACTTCAGTGTGGGTTGAGTTTTTTTGAGTTTTTTCATGTCACTTGTTTGTTCTAAGGTAAAACTTTTCCAAAAAAGCTTAGTCCTTGTCAAGAACAGGGCCTAAAAGAAAAAGTCTGGATAATGTTGAAACAAATGCTGGCATCCAGCTTGTGTGCTGAATGACTCCAGGATCCTGAGGAAACAGGTTTGTTATTTACCCAACGTAAAGATTAAACAGGTGCAGCAAAAAAAGGATATATGTGCACAATAGGTGAAATTCAGGTAGAACAGACAGCTGTAATTCTGGCACTTCTTAACTTTGGAGTGATTAGCTTTGTAACTTTATAATTTTGTCCAGTATTTAATATTAATTTACTATGTCTGGTATTTAATCATCATAAGATAACATTGGCTAGGCTGACTTGACCACTGTGAAGTTTTATGTTGGGAGTGCTTTTATGCAAGTGAATAGCGTTCTTTTTGCTTGTGTCTTCATGAACAATTTTATTTGTCTAACAATTGGTTTTAGGAGACCAACTCAGATAAAGTGTATAAAGGTGGGCATAGAACAAGTTTGAAGTGTCAAGGCTAACTTTCATTCATTTCCTTTAAGCACTATTTACAGAGGTGGAACATACAAAGATTCCTGTTTGTACTTTGGTCTGTATTTGAAATAGACTTTCTTTGCACATAGCCAAACATTAAATTTAAAATATGGCTGTCTTCTAGGAGTCAAAAGCATCTTGAAAACTTTGCCTCAAGGTCATGAGTTCTTTGGGCTGTTTAGATTTTGAAGCTTTTAATATCTGGCAAAGGATATCTTTGCTTCCAGTTCTGACAGCTAAAAGGACTGGTTAATCATATTTGAAACACACGGTCCATGCTTATTTAAGGAAAAAAAACACTGAAGAATCTTAAAAGAAATTGGTATTAAAATGACTTCTTAAAGTTTATAAGACTGGCACCTGGCTCTTTAAAATGTCACCTTGTACTATTGAAATTAGCTAATGTATCTCTACAGATTTTATTTCGGAATAATTTTTCAACAGGATTTGTAAGACTGTTCTTGGTGGTGGCATTAGTAGCAGTTTCTTTTCTTGCTCTGTGTCTCTACCTCTCTCTGCATTCCTAAAGCAAATTACAGCTCGTATTGGTGATGGGAAAGTTGGCAATAAGTGTTGACTGAAGAATTGATATCTGATTATTCATATGAAAGCTCCATAATCAAATTATGTATTTCTACTGCAAAACAGAGTTGCACAAATGTTGATTCTTGCACAGTCTGTGCTTTGGCACATAGCAGCTGATCAGAGTTTACTGTTTCCTCTTCAGGAGTGAACTTACAGAAAAATGTGAAAGTATGAGCTTTACTTGGGGTTTTTTTCCTGTTTTTTTTTAATGGCTTACTTTACATTTTGAAAACTCAGATCTGGAACGTAAGACTTGTCACCTCATCAATACTACATTATAACAGGGCATATTGTATATAGCAGAGAAATACAAGCCAATAAATAAATCTAATCCTTAAATTCAAGTGGCTGTAGATCAGCAGAACCCTCAGATAAGTAGCAGCGTGTTAAGAATGAGTCATATGTGATAACTTACAGCACAATTCATGCAAAATTCATGTAGCTCTGTATCAGCCTTGGAATACTTGAAGAGCTCTCCTCAACCAGAGTAAGATCTGAGCAGCAGCACTTCACAGGCTGTATGCACTTCAGTGGTTATTACAGGACCCTGGCAGTTGCCTGGGTCTGGCCCAAGGAGAACAGATGAGGTATGTCTGAAAGTTCGTGTAAAACAATCATAATAATGAACTTGTTGCTTTTTCTTCATCTGAGAGTAACTTCTGTAATTACAAATAGTAATTACTTTTGAAAGTTACTCTGAAATATACTTAAGGTGCTGCTTAAAAGCTTTGCCATGACTCATATACCCCATTTCCTAAGTCTAACAGCATAGTACTTGCTCTGTAAAGTAAGTAGCTTGAGAGACCATATTACTAAATTTGGGGTATTCTTGGAAGATTTTATTTCTTTTTAACCTCTTAAGAAATTACCTGTTTAGACTTTTTGTGTACTTTGTTAGTTTGTTCCCCAAATTTTTGCAAAGGAATTACACCTTCTTGCATAAATAACAGAACATACATGAGCTTACAGTAACAGGTTCTCACTTTGGCTGTGTGTGAAAATAGGTGGTTAACTGTATTTCATTTCACACACAATCTAATGAGGTTTTGTGCCTGCTAAATGTATCCACGCCCACAAAAATGTGTGAAAAGATTCAGTAACACTAGTGGTGTTATTTTCAGCATGGTGTGCAGTGGAAGAAAATCATACTTTTTGTCCGAGTGTTACCTTGTTCAGGAAAAAAAAGGGCTTTAAGTATAGATATTCAAAATAATTGTTAATCACTGGTGTGTCTCTTGCTTGCATTAAGTATTTATCAAGCAGCAAATGTGCAAGCCCAGCATTTTAAATATATAAAGGGAGATCCACGTATCTCTAAGTAAAGCTCATAATTTCAGTGGTTTTGCTGTGGTGTTTTTCCCCTGCCGTGGGTGCCATGTCACGATTGCTAATGAAGCGGTTTTTAAGGAGTTGTGTTTTACAATGCAGAGAGTGGAGGATGCTTTTTATACATTGGTGCGAGAGATTCGACAGTACAGAGTGAAAAAAATCAGCAAAGAAGAAAAGACTCCAGGGTGCGTGAAAATTAAAAAATGCCTTGTAATGTAACAGGGTAAGTTTTACAAATCACTTGACAAATAAAAATGATTGACAGCATCTTGCTAATCAGACATTTTAATCAGTGACATAATTTACGATATAAAGCCAATCAGAATTCAGTATAGTAGTCCTGAATAATATTCTTAGCAAACACCCAAGTACTATGGATTTGCTTTTTAATGGGTTTTTGATAAATAGATTAACCAGAAGTGTTTACTGCATATTGAGTTCTCCATTTGTGAAACGGAGACCTAGTTGTGAGTGCGAAGAAGTTGAGGAAAAAACTTTATTACAGATAGATTGCGGATACTGTTGAAGTGAATATTAATTGGATCTTCAGGTTGATGAACTGAGGGGAGAGGATCATCATATTTATAGCCCTTCTTAGGACGTTCTTAATCCAGCAAAGCAGCATTTGGTTAGCAGCTGGCATACAGGATTTCTTAATTCACAGGCCTTTCCTTATGCTATGTCATTTTCCCCTTGTTTTCCCCCAGTTTAAAAAAATACTCTAAAACATTTTCAGAAATACATTAGTTTGGGGCTTTTTTTGTCAACCGTAATGCCATGGGTGATCCAGGTTTGGAAAAATGCTAAGGTTTGACTTTTTGGAGAGCTTTTACATGTGGTGGAGGGAGAAGCAACAGTGAAGTAAAACTGGAAGGGGGTGTGAAACAAGAACAAAAAAAAAAAAGCACCAAAAACCCAATACCCAAATTCTCACAAAATATTTTTTATCTATATATTCCACTGTAAGAAAAGGAAGAGGAGAGGGAAGAAAAAAGTGATAAGGAAGCAGTGTGAGTAAATCACTTCCAGTGATTTTTGACCATCAGAATAGCTCCTTGCATATATTACTATCCCATTAATTCTTTACTTCTTATTGTACCAGTGTAGAGATGGGGTTGTTACTCCTCATATACTTGTCCAGCAGGAGGATGATGTGGAATTTCCCATTGTGTAAAAGAAGAACTATTGTCTTTTCAGGGTGTTTTTTCACACTTGAGAACATCTGCCTCTCTGCAAGTGGAATTTAACTTGTATCCTGAAGAGACTGTCACAACTGTAGGAATATTCCCTTCAGTAAGGGAGTTTTAGTGGGCTGTTTGGAAATTAATTGCCGATTTCAACCTGTATGTTTGAAGTGGCATATCTCAGCTCAGAATAAAATTTATTAATGGAAATAAAATCCATTAGAATCAACACATTTTTGCCAGTGAGAAACACTTATATTCTCGTTGCATAAAATTCTGGACTTCTGGAGGCAATGAAGTTATCAAAGGCAGTTTCGGCCTCCCCTTGGTTTCTGAAGCTTCTCCCACATAGGAAGCTGTCAAGATGCTTGAAGAAGAGTTAGTCAGTGGGCGAGAGGTCTGGTGAGTATGGTGGATGAGGCAGAGTTTCATAGCCCAGCTCGTTCAACCGTTGCAGCGTCGAAAGTGCAATGTGTGGCCGCACGTTATCGTGGAGGATTGTACCCTTTCTGTTGACCAGTGCTGGGCGCAGCTGTTGAAGTTTCTAGTGCATTTCATTGATTTACTGGATGTACTTCTCTGCCATGATCGTTTCACCCCCATTCAGGAAGCTGTGATGGATTAAACCAGAGCAAACCACCAGTCAGCATGCCCTTCTTTTGGTGCAGATTGGGCTTTGGGAAGTGCTGCGGAGCTTCATTGCGGTCCAACCGCTGAGCCGATCATCACCGGTTATCGTAGAGCATCCATTCCTCGTCGCACATCACAATACAGTCAAGAAATGGGTCGTTTTGGTTGTGAAAAGAAGCGATGATGACACTTCAAAACAGCAGTTTCTGTGATTCTCATTCAGTTCATGCGGCACCCATTTGTCGAGCTTCTTCAACTTTCCAATCTTCTTCAGATGCTCAGAAAGAGTTGATATGCTTACCCCGAGTTCTTTTGCAAGTTCTTGAACAGTTGTGCATGTATCTGTTTCCACCAGAGCCTTCAATTCATCGTCGTCAGTAGCAGAAGGACGTCCATGACCACCTTGATCTTCAAGGTCGAAATCGCCACGTCGAAATTTTTGGAACCAAAGTCGCACTGTCCATTCGTTAACACTTCCCTGGCCATATACCTCATTGATGTTTTGAGCAGCTTGCGCTGCATTACGTCCAAGTTTGAACTCGTAGAAGTAGATCTGTCAAAATTGTTGTTTTGACATCTGAGCTTCAAACCTCCAAAATTTGTGAAAAACGCAGTTTATATTATAATTTAGTTATACAGTGTGAAAGTTCATAACATGAGCTTTTCAAAAATATGTAACAGTCGAGAAGGTACTATTCCTGAAACATATACAATGAAAATCACATTACAAAATGGAAATTAATTTCCAAACAGCCTAATATTTCTCTTTCTGGGGCAGGGAGTAGAAATTGTGTTTCATATCATCTAGATCTGCTCAGGTGTATTATATTCTCAGTCATGAATGACTGCTCTGAGATAATTCTTTAGATGTTTCCTTAGAAAAGGTACACTTTGTTCGTATCAAAGGTTTCATTTGCAGGGAAGTGGAGGATTCAGTTAAGAAGCTCCCCAGTCTTGTGTCCAAGTATCAGTAAAATTGATGCCATTAAAATACCTTGTGTTACTCTTTCCTAGTATCAAAAAACAACTAACAGAAGCTTGGCAAGATTACTTTTGGTGAGAGCAATATGAATTAAAATGTTTGAGTCTACTTCCTGAAACCTTCTGAAAACCCACTTTACTGTTTCTTGCTCTTACTAATGTATCCATGTATCAAAATAGAATTTCTTTTTGTATATTGGGATTTTAAAGATCCTGAATTCTGTCTGCTTTTCCTTTCTGTGGACTTCTTTGGGAGAAGGACAACAGGATGGTGGGAATTGTGGTTTTCATTATTTTGCATCTTTTGAGATTTTAAGGTTCTTTTTGATAGTTCAATGAACATATGCTTGCTTTCTACCAGCTGCCTATATCCAAGAGCAGTATGTTTTTGGGTACTTGTCTGTGTTGTTTGTTGGTTTTGGTTTGTTTTTTTTTCACAGATGGGGGAAATCTCTTTTGTGAAGAATGGATATTGGGTTTTTGGATTTGTTTTGTTTTTTCCCCATACCCTATTTAGAAATAGAGTTGGATATAAGACTCGAACTTCAAGAGTCTGCTCAGGGGAGGAAACATTTGTTTTTATACTCAAGTGAATTCTATACAGTATTGGTAGTCATTTCAGCAGTGTATTTCAGAGGTTAAGCTGGAGAAGGTATATTCCAAAATTATTTATAGCTGTAGTTCAATAGTAATTCTAATGGAATAAGGAATCTGACATTTAAAACAGTCTGGCTTGTATTGTTTTCCATTCAGTAAGATGATGGGTATTATTTTAGTCTGATGCATAGTAGATAGCTGAGGAAAACAGCACTAATGATGTGAGTCTTTCAGCTGGGATTTTAGACTTGAAAAATATTCATTGTTACACAGTTTGCAATGATAGTATTTATTTTCATTTTTTTGTCTGTGGATAATCAAATTTGATGGTTGTTGAAAATGTGGGAAAAGCAAAACAGAAAAAAAACTGCATAACACACATTTTCTTATCACATGGTGCCCAGAACAAACACAGGATGGGATGGAGATCCAGTGATTTGTGTTGCCATGGCACCAAGGAAGAATGTGAAACGAGGTGGAGGCCATATGGTCCCATTCTTCCACTTTTTTCTCAAGGAACATTTGACACGACCATGCAGATTTATCTCCTGCTCTTCCCGTTCTCTTAAGGACTGTTTTGCAGCACTCTGCAGACCTTATCTCTCTCTCTTCCTTTTTCCCATAAAACCAATGCACACCTTGCACCAAGGAATGTGCTGTGTTGTTACTCAAGAAACAATGGTTTGACCACAGTCCTGCCCATTCACATGTACATTCTTAGAGTATCTTCCCTCGGGCAGTATTTATCTGATACCAAATCTGAGGGATGGATCGAGGGGTTTGTGCTCCTTGCTGCCCCCCCCC
>NW_020799092.1:30543450-30604039 GCF_003259725.1 Athene cunicularia
CAATGGGCAGTTGAAAGCAGATTGGTTTTAATCTTAATCCCTAATACATGTATATGTTGAAGGATAGTCTTTGTGACCCTAGTAATATTTATACTGCACAACATGTATGTTCATTTTCTACATGCAGCACTTCAAGGATGCAAAAAATAAACTTCACCTGCTTATGAACACAAGAGTGCAGTATAGAAAGTTTAGACTCAATTTTTGGAAACCTGTATTCACATATGGAGGGAGAGGCTTCTGTTTATGTCAAATGTATGTGAAATACCAAACTATTATCAGACTGCAAATTCAAGTATTTGCTTTTTTTATACAAGCCACAATACCAAATGTTTTTGCTTTGTTTACAAATTACAAACAGTGGGTACAGAACCCCCACACTGCTCATTATCAACAATCCATATTCCTAGCAGCTATTAATGGCCTTTGTTGAGGACTCCTGAGCGTATGCACTAGAACGCAGGTATAATCTGAGCACCTGACATACTTCACTAGCATTAGGAAAGAAGTTCAAGGTTTTAGTGAAACCCATTCCAAACTCTGACAAAATCTCAAACTCGGAAATCCAGTGTTCTAGGAGATTTTCAGATCTGTCTAGGTTTTGAGTCTACAAATTTGGATCTCTGCACAGTTCTGGTTCTTGATTAATTACAAATTAGAAGAACACACTTTCTAGTCTAGTTTCTAGAGCACAGCCAGATTCTCACAACAATTAAGCATGAACAGCCACTATTCTTGGAAAAGGAAATCACTGCTTGCAGACTTTTATTTCTGATTTTCATGACTTAGAATCACAGAATCAGAATGGTTTGAACTGGAAGGGACCTCAAAGCTCATCTAGTTCTACCACCCCTGCCATGGGCAGGGACACCTTTTAGTAAGATTCAGGCCCTTGACTGTGCTGAGTGAGTACCTGGAATTAAGTGTGTGTGATTGCAATAATTTCTTGTGTGTATTGCTATATAGCCAACCTGCTGTTTGTGCACTTATCGTAGGCACTCTCAAAGAATCTGTAGATGTTACATAAGAATAAACCGAACTATTCATGAACCTGACTGCTTCTCCTGAATGCAGCCAGACCTGCAGCATACGAGCTGTTCACGCATCTGGTGTCAGGCCTAGTTAAGGCCATAATTGACCTACCTATTAAGAGATAAGTCCAGCCTCCCCTAGCCCCTCTGATCTCTGAGGACCAGCTAGAATGCAAGGGGATTCATCTCTTACCAAATTAATTAATTACCTTAAATGCAACAGTGGTTCAGAGTGTTTTGCTGCCTCTTGGAATACTCAGTTTTATCATCTTGCTGCCTATGGGATGCCTTCTTGTTTATATTGATCTTGTACAAAGTAACTGAAAACTTTGACTACCCAGATTACCATTAACTGCTGATTCTTTCCAAGAGGCTTATTCCTTTTGGCTGTTACACACTAAAGCACAAAGTACATAACATCTTTTGCTCTGTTTGTAATTTCCAACTAGCAAGAAGAAATTTCTAAAACATAATGTAAAATCAAAAGACCATTTTCAAAGCATTCAAATTTTACATAAAAAGCATACTGTAACCAAAAGTTTCTCTAGGGCATAGATTAGACATCTAGATAATGTAATTCAGCTTGAGCTGGGTTAATAGTGAAAAAGTTTTAATTCAAATCTAGAACTCTTATAATTCAAAATTTTCTAGATTTTTGATTAAAGCTGTAATTTGACTTTTGCATAGAATACTGCAGAGGTATAGAAACAATTTCCTTGTGACTGATACATATGTGTATGTGTGTGTGTGTATATATATAGTATATTAAAAATAATAAAAGACTTTTCTGCAATTTAAAACTTGACTAAGGGTTTTGGGGCTGAGGTATTAAGGAATTCCCAATTCCTTATGAATTTAGTGTTTCTTATTGGTAGCCAGATTAGCTGCCAAGTCTCACATGTGCTTGTAAAACTACAACTACATATCCAGTCTGCTGTATGGTGATGGGACCAAGTGGTGCTCCAAAGAAAAGTTGTAGCCAGGAGCAGGCTCTTTCTGTGGGAACAGTTCTGACTTTTCTGTACCCTTTGCCTTTTGTAGTTGCCCTTTGGAAATACAAGTGTGAGAAGCAAGCTCCACCAGTATACCTTTATTAAAGCAGTTGTGGTGTAGTTCCAAGCATGCACAGTGAACTTTGAGTTTCTAAGCCTGAGCCTGGATTTAAAGCACTCAGTACATCTTAGACTTTCTAAAAAGCTTGCACACAACAACTCTGTTGTTAGAGGGAGGAAGGTCAGCTGCATGTAGTCCCTTCTTACTGAAAGAAGTGACTAGAAAGGTTGTCTGCCTTTGATCGTGTAATATTGATGCCTTTAGGGACCTTCTCTAAACAGAGTAACAACTACTTACATTTAAAATACTATCCATAGACTGAAGAGTAAAAGACCTCAGTTTGTCTTGAGTTCTCCAGTTCTAATTCACAAATACTCTAAATGTAGTTTTGCATGCCATGCCTGAATCTAAGAGGAATTGTGGCAGAATCACAGAATCATCTAGGTTGGAAAGGACCCTGGAGATCATGTAGTCCAACCATTTGCCTAGGACAGTTCCCACCTACAGCATATCCATAAAGTCTAAATTGACCCTACTCTTGAACACCTCCAGGGATGGGGACTCCACTTCCCTGGGCAGCCCATTCCAATGCCTAACAACCCGTTCTGTAAAGAAATGCTTCCTAATATCTAGTCTAAACTTTCCCTGGCACAACTTGAGGCCATTCCCTCTTGTCCTGTCATTTTCTACTAGGCTAAAGAGGCTCAAACCCAGCTCTCTGCAGGTTCCTTTCAGGTAGCTGTAGAGGGCGATGAGGTCTCCCCTCAGCCTCCTCTTCTCCAGACTAAACAATCCCAGTTCCCTCAGCTGCTCCTCACAGGACATGTGTTCCAGACCCTTGACCAGCTTTGTAGCCCTTCTCTGGACACGCTCGAGTCATTCAGTGTCCTTTTTGTAGTGAGGGGCCCAAAGCTGAACACAGGAATCAAGGTGCGGCCTCACCAGTGCCGAGTACAGGGGCAAGATCCCTTCCCTGTCCCTGCTGGTCACACTAATCCTGATACAAGCCAGGATGCCATTGGCCTTCTTGGCCATCTGAGCACACTGCTGGCTCATATTCAGCCAGCTGTCAGTCAGCACCCCCAGGTCCCTCTCTGACTGGCAGCTCTCCAGCCACTCCTCCCCAAGCCTGTAGCGCTGCTGGGGGTTGTTGTGGCCCAAGGGCAGCCCCCGGCATTTGGCCTTATTGAAGCTCATGCAGTTGGCCTCAGCCCATGGCTCCAGCCTGCCCAGGTCTCTCTGCAGAACCTCCCTACCCTCGAGCAGATCAAAGTACTAAATACCTAATTGATAATTTTAAAGGCTTGATCTACAAAGGTGTAAATGTAAGGACAAAAGCTAGGCTTCATCTACAAAGTTGTAAATGTAAGGACAAAAGCTAAGTCAATTCCCTCATATTCTGCAGCACCACTGTATTTAAAAGATCATCAGCTTACTCGTAGAATAAGATTTCAGCCTTAATTGTGAAGTCATGTGCTTAAAGGCTCGCAATAGTCTCTGGATATGATTTTGTACAAGTTATTTTCTCTTTATTTTTAAACCAGTTTATTGAGGGAGGGGTTGCTCTTTTGAAGACTTAAATTGCAATTTTTGTTTACCATATCTTATTTGAAGAGACAACTGAAAGCCAACAACTGTCATATTGAGTGTTTTTCTAACACATTAATGATATGTGGTAGTTTTGTAAGGAAATGTGAAGTCTTGAAAAAAAGAGATTTTTTTTCTTAGACCATTCTTGGGTTGTAAGAATGAAACTATTCTTCTGTCTGTTGTGATTCTTAATACTGTTCTCCAGGCTGGCTGGCTGAGATGAGAACTGCAGTAGATATGTTTTGAGTCATCCCTGCTTCTAGATAGTTTTCCATTGCTGCTAAATACTCACTTTGTGCATTAATGCTGAAGGTATAAGCAAAATGCACTAGCTCTCTGTAAAATAATACTAAGCATTTCTAAATCTCAAAAGATTCATGGTAGACATGACCTTTTCCAGAACTAAGGCTACTCTTCCATGGCATGATACATCAATTTTATATTAATTAATGATATTTTAAAATGTAGAATAAGTTATTTGCAAATGTATTTTGTATAATACCTTGCAAAAGTGTGCTCTTAGGAGATAGGCTGCCAAAGACTTTGACTGAACATCAGTTATTTGTAAATGTTTTATGAATGTGAAGGTTTTAAATAAATTTACATTATACTGGGAGCATTGTTTTATAAGTGAGGCTATTTAACACCTCAGTGTTGTTTGGCCTTTGCATATTAAGTTTCATCACCACTTGGTGTTTGACTGAAGCAGTAATGAATTTGGTGATTTGGGGCTTTTTGTTGTGCTTTTTTCAGAGTTCACTTTCAGGTTTTTTACTGAAGTAGGCATAGAAGAGTAAAGAGAGTGTTAATTTTTATTGGCAGCTTGAAGGCATTGTATAACTGACAAGAGGTAGGAAGGTGTCTGCCAGTTGTAGAGCTAAATTTCTACGCCCAGTGTTACAGTTGCGCAGTTGGCTACTGTGATACATTAATATTATACAACTGTTTCTGATCTATCTAAAAGGTAATGTAAGGAGTTAGGCAGTGAAGTATCAAAATAATTTTTTATCTTAATGATTTAATGAAACTATTAAATGGAAAGGCTGACAGGATGGGTACTTGATTGGAATTTGGACAGTGTGAAAGCTAGGCAGTAAACTTTCACCTAACTAGGTTGTTACAAAGTATACAATAAAACATTGTACTCTAGATATGCTGGTCTCTATCAACCAGAATTAATTTTTGTCAGCTATAATTACTCCCGGGGGGGGGGGGGGGAAAACCACTCAGTGTGAAGAAACATTAGCTTTTGCGCCCGTGGCTTAACTACCAGAGCCGTGGAGATTTTAAGTGCCTGTACATGATACAGCACCGTAGGTAGTGTGTTCCACATGTCTTTAACTGCATAAGTTGAATAAATGATTTCTCAAGTGTTTATCGTTGGAACGTGGAATTGATTTGATTGATTTGCATAGGTAAAGGTTTGTAAAACTGGTGTGATTATTAGTGTGTGCTAACTAATGCTTCACAACTTTATTCTGTGGTGGTAATATACACATAATTTAAACGTGTGGTACCTATACCCTAGATTTAAGTGGAACAACACATGCCTTCTTTGAGATGGAGAAGAGGGCAATACACTAAATTACTTTCCTTACCATATTAATTATGGAATCGCACCTATGGTGTATGTGGTCAGACCGTGAGCAGTGAGTCACTTGCAGGCTGCTGTAAGCCCAGTTTGGGGAACAGCTGAGAGAGGACAGGCAGGTGTTAGCTGTTGCTGGCATCAAACTAGTTCATTCAAGGTGCTGTTTCAGTGCTCCTTGGAACTCAGGAGAGGAATAGCTTATAACCAGGATTAATTGTTCAAACAATGGCAGCCCACTCCCCAAAACTGCTCTCCTGTAGGCCCTTCTGCCCATGCGCAGTAATGCAGTTAGATGTGTTCCTCTTGCATGACAGGACACAACTGTAGTTCCTCTTCCATCTGTTTCCCAGCACGCCCCTTCCCAAGCAACAGGAATGCTTCAGAGGCCTGTTGCCCTGGCAGTTCTTTCAACCCACAGTATACTCAAGGGGATGTTATAAAAGCCACAGAAAGGAGGAGACGGTATAACCTCTTCTGGCAGGCAACAAAACACATTGCTGATAGAACAGACTTCACCTGATCAGCCAGATGAAAACAGGCTGTAACTAAGCAGGCATGTAAGTCCGTTAATGTGATCTTAATGTGTGCATATGTATCTTTTTCAGGGTGTTGATGATGCCTTCTATACATTAGTTCGAGAAATCAGAAAACACAAAGAGAAGATGAGCAAAGATGGTAAAAAGAAGAAAAAGAAGACAAAGACAAAGTGTATAATTATGTAAATACAATTTATCCTTATTCTTAAGAAGTACTTAAGTAATTTTTGTACATTACACTAAATTATTAGCATTTGTTTTAGCATTACTTTACTTTCTGCCTCCTTAGCTTTACCTGAATGCTTGTTTTAAATGACAGTGGAAACGTCATTCCTCTTAAAGTGCCAGTATTCTTTGACTTGGTTCTTGAACTAGCAATGCCTGTGGAAAAAAAAAAAAAACAAACCAAAACCAACAACACCAACAAACTAAAACAACACAAAGAAAACAAACAAAAAACCACACAAAAACTGTCTTAGGACTCTTTGCTGCATGCACAGTTGCTAACTTCATATTTTTCTTACTGATTGTGAACTTCTGTTCTGTGTTCAAACCAAACAATGAAATGATGCTCTGCACATTCTAACATCCCCTTTAATTTTTTGGGGTTTAAATCTGGTTGAGAAAAACGACCAGTTAGCAAAAGAGACTTCATTTTAGCCTTTTTTTTTTTTTGACTGACTGCAATATAGAAAGACCAGAAGCCTTTATAGTCTTCCTGTAGATTTTGCTTCTAGGCATCTAGTCTTGTAGCATTTCAGATCAACTTCAATGAATGTAAAGTAAAACTTTCACAAAATTTTTTTCACCAGTTTGTCACAGTCACTCCTTAAATACTCTTTTTTTTCTATAAAAAAAAAAAAACAAACCAAACAATAAACATCTGGCAATGGAAAAAGTAAAAGTTCTAATTAGGTTGATTTGCCTTTGGTAATGCATTGTTTTAAGATTTTCACTAACTTTATGTCTGAAGACCAAGGTGAAATCCTAGCTCTTCTGACCTCCTGTGGCAAATCTTTAAGTAGCTTTGTTCAGTAGGCACAGGATTTCACCCTTACTGTCTCTAGGAGATACTAGAAAGCCTTAACAGATAAGTTGATTCAAATTCTTAGATTAATTCATACATGGATCCAGAATTTACCATAAGAATTAAATCAGAATGAATCCTAAATTATATAGCAAAGTAAAACCATTCTTTTTTTCCCCCAAGTGTGGCATTAAATATTTCCAGATGCCCATTTTGTGCAAAATAGGGGAGGAATTATAAATTCTAGTAACATCAGATGAGTGAATGAATGGGCTGAATTTAGCTGCTTCATGCAAATAATTTGGAAATCCACTATGCCATCAAAATGGTGTGGAATTTGCACAAATCATCAGCATAGAATATGGTTTCCAGAGTCAATGTTGTTTGTGTGATGTTCGTGAAGTATTAGTTTTGTTGCACAGATTGGTGAGTGGCATTCCAGTGTCTAGACTGTCATGAAGCTAGACCAAGATTTTAATGTTGTCTTTCTCTGTGATTAAGTTCCCTTGTGATTTCCTCCCTCTTTTTTTTTTTTTTTTTTTTTTTGCAGAATTTTTGCAGAAACTTTCATTTTTTGTTACTGTAGTAGTCTAGTTATTTTGCACTAAACAAAGAGCTGGCAATTCCAATGCTGCCAGTTTCTGTTGTCTTACTGTAAATGTTGCATTGTTTGATTGTTTCATTAGAGCCTGATTTCCTGAAGGTACACTTCTTTGTAGTACCTAAGCTGCAGAGTAAAATTTGAAAATGTGACTCTGGCATACTCCAAAAAATAAAACACAAGACATTGAAGTAGGATAGTTCAGGACACTGGAAAATTTGGAACAGGTAATAGCAGCATTGCCCTAACCTAAGATATACCTAAACAATTATGTGGAAATTTTATACAGTACAATTTTCATATACCTGTGTAAGTTGGAGTGTTTATATGATGTCAAAGGTGCAACTATGTGAGAAAAGTATTCTTTTGCTTCTACCAAAAAAACCCACCGCAGTGACTCATATAATGTCTGGATTGCTGCATGTTTAATTTCAATGTGGCTGAGAGAAATAATGCCTTTCCCTGCCTGTGCCCCCCATTCCCCACCCTCCACCAAAACCCAGACCCCTTCCCCTCCCTTTCAGTTTCCATGTGAAATACAGATTATGAAATATTCTGAAAAACAGTATTAGGAGAACCTAACATTATATCTTAAGAACAGATTCTTAATGTCACAAAAAATTTTTCAGCTTCCAAGATTCATACGTTTTGGAGACAGTTATTTGCACATTTTAGATGCTGTTACATATGAAGAACATAGCAAAAGTAAATAGTATACCTTGGGCAAATGGAAGTAATCTTAAGATTTTTGGCAACTGAGTCACACTGCATGTAAAATTAGGGCTGGTCTAAAATCCTTATGTTAATTTAACTAAAAACTTAGGATAAATTGTAGCTGAAATGTCTTAAATCATCAAATTTGGATTTATATAACTCTAATATAAAGCTATATATAAAATAGTGGGTTTTTTTCAGTAAATGTGATCTGTAGCTACCGATCTAATTAAATCAGTACAAAATGTTTAGATTAGCCCTTATTTACTTTTTTTTTAAAAAAAAAGAAATACACATCCTTGCCACTGTTGTGCAGTTTTGTCTTAATATTTGTTGAGATTTGGTGGAGCATGTTGGATTGCAGCTTGCACAAGTTGATCTCGTAATTATTCTGTCTTTCCCTATTTGAAATGCTTTCAGAGAACATACCTGGATGCTGTCTGTTCTGATAGCAACTACTAAATGAACATGTGAATCACTTACCGTGTTAATACATTAAATTGCCATGTGTCAGGGAGTAACACCTTCTTACAGTAGCTTTATATAACTGATAAACAACTTTATCATTGGTTTTCGCAAAACTGAAATTTAAGTATTTTGACCAGTCTCATTGTCCTAAAATTTTTGCTAACTTAAGTTTCACTGTATAGTTTTTGTTACAGTAACAGGATCTCTGTAATAAGCTAATACTGACACACAATTTCTGCTCTTGTCTGTGCTATGAAGCAATACAATTATTATCTTTAAAGACCATCAAACTCTAAACAAATCATTTTGTCTCAAGTTTACATAAAGCTACATAGATGGTAACATTTCTTTATTCCACTGTCTTGTGTTTTCATGTTGAAAATACTCTTGTTTTTTCCTCGAGTGCCAACTTCTTACTAGAATGAGTTCTTAATGTAATATGTTTACCTGGAATGTATTTTAACTATTTTTGTATAGTGTAAACTGAAACATGCACATTTTGTACATTGTGCTTTATTTCATGTGGAACATATGCAAGTGTGATCCAGTTTTTCCATCATTTGGTTGTGTGACCTAGGAATGTTGGTCATACCAGACAATGTTAAAAAAAGAAGAAAAAAAAAAAAAAGACCACTGTTTGTTTTAAAATTTTGAGTGTTTTTAGGAGTATGTGCTGTGAGGTGATCTGGAATTTGTCAATTTTTTGTCAAACTGTACTGCTCCTATTTATTGTAATGTCATAAAAAATAGTTATTGTGAGTTTGTCCCAGTTTCCTTTTCCTCCCCAAGAATTTCAGTGCCTCATCTCTGTATAATGGAGCATCCTGTGAATTACCTGTGTTTGGCAGTTGTTCTCAGTTTATTTCCTGTACTTCTCCTTGCCTGTCACAAAGCTGCTGTCCTTGCCCACTGGTGTTCCCTTCCTCTTGAGAGGGGGTGTAGTGCTTTGACAGTGCTTTCTTGTACGGATCCATTGCCTCCAGTCTGTTCTGCTCTTCCATTCTGTGGTCCGTGGGGAGCAGAGCCTCACTTCAGGTGAGGCTGCACTTCTCACTCAGTGGTGCAGGCTGCTCGGGCTGGACCGTCTTCAGTCATGCCCCAGAGACCTTCTTTTCATGAGTCTCACAGCAGACTTGATTTGGTATACAAGTTTTAAATTCTCTGAATAGCTACTCTGTGTCCATTCCTAGGTGCACATTTGTTTTCTTCTATCAAATGCCTTCCATAAATTTACATAAATTATGAAGGACATTCTTTAGGATTGATTGGTCCAGGGGGGTGGGGGGAACTTGAAAATGCTACTGTTCTATAAGTTTATGCTTTGGCTCTTTGTTACCAGTCTGGATACTCTTTTTATCAGTTATTGAGAAAGGTAGGTTAAGTTTTATCTATAGACGTATTCGTGCAGAATAGGTTTTAACTGCAGCATGTTGTAGAGGAGTTAAGTTGATGTGGAAGGACTTTTTCACATCAAGGTAGTGCTAGAACCTCAAGCACATACATTTCATCACAAGGTAGTGGACTGTCTAATTTGTCATCTTTTTAATTCTACTCTGAAATTCACGCATGTGGTGACTTGCTTTTGCCAACAGTTCTACTGCAGTGATTACTTATCTCTCTTCTGTTCTGTCTCCCCTGTGTCATTTAGTTCTTGGGGGGCTGAAACACCAACCCACCCTAGTACATACAATCAGTTTTGGCACAGGCTTGTGCTAGTCGAGCCAAAGTCTACGTTTATGATCAAACTTCTCTTCCAGGGGAAAGGTTCAAGTTCTGTATTCCTGCTACAACAGTAACACATCAGAAAGCAGCAGCAGGAGGAGATGTCTTCAGGGTCTAAGTGCATAAACTACTATGGTTCAAATTCATCCTTTTCCTGACCCCGTTGTCTTTCTAACACAAAAAGACAGCACCTCTACCAGCCTGCCACTGTGACTCTTGAATGTCACATAAAATCTTTAAGAATTTACTTTTGAGAAGGTGCTCATTTATGGTGGAAATGAATCATTAAATGTTGAAGACTTTCAAAAATCAGATTAAGTAACGAGAAGTGTAGTGCCTTGAATCTGCATTCAAACACGCAGCTATCAGGTAAGAGCTCTTTTCAGTGTATCAAAGTGAAACAGAATCATCTTACCACTACTTCCTGCAAAATTGTTTCATACATCAAGTTTTAGTTCAAGGAGGTCAAAAGTAGTTGAGATAAACCAGTTTCCCACATAATACAAATCCTTCAATCAACTACTTAAGGGGAAGCAAAATTAATTTGTACTTAGATGGGTTGGAACGATCTACATTTAATTTCTTTTGAGGTTACAGCTCTTTTATTGTTTATGGATTGTATTGTTACATGCAAAGTCATTAGCACCAGTTATGGATTGTCATCACTGTAGTAGCGCCGTTTCAGAGCTCTGTATTTTCGGAGAAAGTACAAAGCCTCCAACTCTTTTATAACAAATTCTCCTTGTGCAATTAGTTGCTTAATTTTTTCAGGATCTTTCACATCTTTATTTTTTAGAAAAGCTACTTTCAAACGGCTTCTAAAGTAGTCTTCTCCTTTGGGATACTCCCTTCCAAGGTACAGCAGCTTGAAGGAAAAAAAAAAAAGGTGTTTTTTTTTAAATAGTGTGCAGTGAAAGGCTCTTATGTTAAGGGAAGTGCTCGTGGCTTTTAAGACACTTACATTTTTGTATAGATTCCGCACTTCACCTCTTAAAGAACTGGCCATTCTCACGTTTCAGTGAACTCTTTATTCTCGTCTGGTTTTGGTTTTTTTACCTGAAGAATAACCAGTTTGACATTAGCCTTCCATGGGAGTAAATACCAGCCTCATCCTTCACAGGGATGGTTTCTAACCAGATTCCTTTATCTTACTGAGCACTGTTTGCTGTTATTTTTCTGGTTCTACTCTGTCTCTTATAGTAATGGCTTCTTTTGTTTCCATTTAACGTCTCTTCTCCCCTTCTGTCCTGCCCTCATCTCAAACACAAATGTAGAAACTTCAAGAGCTTTCAACTACTGTATCTTTGTGCTGTGCCTCGGCTACTTACGTGCTTCCCATTCCCTGCTGGGCTGCTAGACTGGCAGCTGCTTTGTCTGTGGTCTGCTAAAGGAACAATTTATATACATATCCGTATATATACACATACGGTAGTGTGTATATATATATGAATAAAACTAGGAATCCCTGCAACTTCTGCGTTCGTAAGTATTTATTTTTAGAATTCGTTTAAATGCCTTCTGAATTGAAGCCAGTGCATACGGGTAAAACCTAACATTAAAAAAAGTGGGTGGGCTGAAGCATTCCTTATGGGCTACTGAAGTACCAGTACGTGGAAAAAAAGATTTAAGGCTTTGAAAAATCACCTGAAAGGCATGTTAACTTTTCTGCAATCCCCCGATCTAATTTCTTGTGCTGTGGTTTGTTACTGTGGCTGCGTAGTGTGAAACCCAGCTTGGAGGTGACTAAAACTTTATATGTATGGGCTTTGCTGCTAGGTGTTTGGCATCCTAGAACCTGTTCATATGTCCTGTAGTAATTTGGAGGTCTAATTAGATTTGTTTCACTTCGTGCAGTTTCCCTATAAATAAGAAAAGACTGGTGGTGTTTCTGTGTTTTTCTAGGTCATGTCATGATGTAATGTAGTGTTATTCAGAGTAGCATACAGTATCAATTGGTCAGTTCAGAAAGCATATTTTGACCAAATTGTATATTGGACTAAATTATATATTTGTTGTACAATAATTTTTAACAGTGGAATAAGTAAATATATTTCTATAATCATGAGTGTAATCTAGCCTGATAAATTATTATATCATGGTCTGGAGTAAGGTGTTAGTGGCTAATCTTCTGTAATATTGAAATTACTGTCATAATTTTTTCAGTAGTTAATCTCATCTAATTTTACAGAACAGTTTAGGATGGATGTTTAGGATGATGTTTGTATTCAAGCTTCGTGATAACCTTAGTATTCAAATTTACATTTATGTATACATTTATTGCCATGCAAAGTAGTGTGAAGTGAATAGCTTTCTAAGTAGTTACTTATATCTGAAAATATGCTAGTCAGAATCAAAATGTGAAATAAGAGTATTTGTAACACACGTTTTATATGATCAATAGCAAAAGTTCTCCTTGATTATTTTTAAGTTCTCTATCAATTGGATTGCTTGTAACAATATTTTCGAGATTATTAGGAATACTTGGGTGGAGTGGGTGGGAAGACTTCATAATGCCACCGTGTTTATTTGCAACTGTCTGGACTTAAGTCCTCTTCTGTTGTCTCTCCCTGTCAGCTTTGTTGGACCTCTTTCTTTAATGCCTTATTTACACCTCTACAGGATGGGCAGTGTACTACTGTGCTGGTTTGATATCATTCTGTACCCCTTTCTCTGTGGAAGAGGAGAACTGGATTCCTAACAGATGCCTTTGATCCTTAGTGCTTATTTACATTGTGATACTGTCCAAGTAGAGTCTCTTGCTGACACTGTGGATGAAACTCATACTCTTTTAGTTGTTTTACCTTACCCAACAGAATCCTTCTAAGCCCTCGTCTCTCACCAGTAATGGCATGGGGGCCTGGGATTCAGGTCTCTGATGTGCAACATGCAGGCTAGATGCCAAGGTGGAGGATGTGTCTCCCTTTCACATTGTCTAGAACTCTGAACCCATTTACATTTCATGTTTTCTATGTTTTAAAAAAGTAAACATTTCATTTAATTCTCTTTCGTTTGTGTGTCAGTGGCAGAATACTACTGTTCAGCTAGTACATAGATACACCACCAAATGCAAGTAATTTGTTCTCCTTGATGTCTTTTTCCATCTATACCTTTGCTTTCAACCTTAGTTTAGACTGCTGTCACTCTTTGTTTTCTCCATATGTTGGAGCCTGTGCAGAATATCATGGTTTGTTTTCTCATGTGTACAAAAAAATAGCCTTATCTCTCCCACTCATAAACAATAATGTTGGCTATGAATTCATTTTGCAGCCCATCTTTCTTCCCTGAACCTTCTTTTTTTTTTAAAAAAATAAGATCTGTTGTATTTGGGCCTTGTGTTTGCAGCATCTGCCTTCAGGAACAGCACTCTTCCCTAGTATCATTCCATCAACCCCAGGTGGAGTCAGGGGAGTCAAGGCACACTGACTGCAAGTGTATTATATGTGCAATACAATGGAAGTGTTACCTGTGTAAACACTGAGTAAAACTGAATAAAGATCATTTAGTCCTTTGTAACTTTGTGCTTGGTGAGGTGAGGACTGCAACCTTAGGCTGCTTTTGCTACTGCATTAACAGGAAATCAGTATTTTTCTTCTGTGTGTCTATATTTTAAGTGCTGTTCTGTAGCAAATGTTAATCCTACATGTTTGATGAAGCATCCCAAGACTGCCTCAACACGAAAACCAAACAAACACAAAAAACTTAACAAAATTGTAATTAAAAAAAACCAAAAAACCAAACCATCCAAGAGTCTTCCTTTTTTTTTTTGGTGAGGAAAAAAGTGAGAGGCCATTAGCAGCATCTTCAAATCCAAAGAGAATTATGCTTTCCACATCCTAGCTGAAGTCTTTTGTAGACAGTGTGGCCTCATGTACAGATCATAGAATTGCAGAATCACAGAATGGGTTGGGTTGGAAAGGACCTCAAAGATCATTTGGTTCTACCACCCCTGCCATGGGCAGGGACACCTTTCACTAGACCAGGTTACTCAAAGCCCTGTCCAACCTGGTCTTGAGCACTGCCAGGGAGGGGACAGCCACAGCTTCTCTGGGAAACTTGTTCGAGTGTCTCACCACCCTCACTGAAGAATTTCTTCCTTATAGCTAACCCAAATCTACCCTAATTCTAAATTACCAGATACACAGATCCAATTATGTGGTAAGAAACCACACTAGAGCCGTAACAATATAGTTTGTAGGCAGGTATCTTACAGAGGAAAAAAGGAAAGATTTTGTTTTTTAAAAATTATAGTTTAATGATAGAATTTATGCCTAGAATGTTTCAGCAATTATTTTAGAGATTGAATAACTAGTATTTATTTAGCTGCTCTTGGGGTTTGTGCATGGGTAGGAGTTTATTTCTGAATTCCTGGTTTATAAGTTTGGGGGTAAGTTTGGCACATCAAATTACAATTCACCATGTCACCCTAAGAGCCAGTTTTCCAATCTACTGAGTAACTGCAGTGGTCTCCAACTGTTGACAAAAGTGCAGGGAGCTTCTAAGATGCAGGAAAGAAGTGCATTTCTGTCTAGCAACAGGTAGAGAACATCGAATGAACTGTTTCTCTTTGCATTTCCTACACCTACTGAGCTGCATTCCTCACAACTGCAAACTTGTTAAGGTAACACTGTTCTGCAAACACTGATATAATTAACCTAAAGCTCTGGTGTATGACATACCTAAAGGAGGGACTAGAGATACTGAAGGGATGAAGCAGAGACAATTAGCTGTCAGTATCAAAGTATTCCAGACAAAGAACAATCAACTGCAAAGATCTCCAGCTTCTCCTGTTTGAAGACTTAGGTTATCTGAATTTATTAGAGTTTATGAAATTGTCGGTTTTAAGCCACAACAAACCAACCTAGGACATCTGGGTTTCAGCACTTGAGACTTTCTGTTTAATACACAGGTAACAGTTATGGATCCTACCAATGTCCAGAAATGGAGGGGGACAAAGAGAACATTACCATGGTAAAGCACATTCAAGTCAGATGAGGACTGTGATCTGCCGATCAACTAACTTCAGGCAGGCATTTTTTCAGTAGGATGCCATGGCGTATGTCTCTCTTACTGAAATTTCACACTGGTCTTTGGCTGCTATTTACTGAAAGCTGGTATATAACATGTACTTCCTTGATGGATACAGCTGTGGGAGGAATGGGAATGACCTCATAATCGGCAAATGAAAATAAAGAGGGAATTTGAGCCACCTGATTCTACCTTTTCATTTCCACCTCATCCCTCTCTTCTACTCTCTCCTCAGCTGACAGTGATGGTTCTAAGCAGATCAGAGCTCATATATCTCATACCTGATCAATTTATACCATACAAAAAGCTGAGAACTAGCTTCCTGACAGCACTCACTGGCAAACTAATCCTGACAAAGCTGTGTATCTTGAAATTCAGGTTTAGAGAAAGGACTGTTTTTTGGGTAAATGAGCTGTGAAAATGCAAATTGAGATCACTATGTGGCATCAGAACCCCAGATTCTGACATGGGTTTAGTGTGATTTTAGAAAAAGCAAATGCTAATTTTAGAGACATCTAGTGCATCAGGTTTTCCCCAGGACTTTTATTCTTTGCATGAAGTCAATATGTGATCACATTTTACAGATGTCTGGACAGCAGCAATCACTCTAAGAAATTAACTCAAAATTACGTGAGATAAAATGTATTTCAAACAAAATATACAGTGATAAAGTTTTCTACATAAGTTACTATTAATTTTATGGAAATTTTAAATAAAAATATCTTCCAAGATGAAAATATGAAAAGTTCATTTATTTCCATAGGCAACTTCATTCAGAGTACAAAGTGATATGAATTTCTCCAAACTGTCACTGTACCTTTTATATATTAACTGATCTAAAATATGATACAAGAATAAATTTGCTTTTGAAGAGCTGTCCAGTAAACCAGCTATGCACTAATGCCATGCTATGACAGTTGTATTTATGAATCACAGCTGACACTACAGTAACAACACTTTATAAACCTCATGAGGATTTTAATGTTTTACAATCAAAACATCAAACTGCCACTAGTACAGAGACTGTATGATTAGACAAATAAACAAGTATTAAATATTTTGCACAAGGCCTGAGTTCACTATAACACATTTCGATTTACAACATCTCAGAAATCTGTACAGCAGTTAGAAGTGTTTCAGAGAATTTAAAGACAATACAACTTCAGGGGATTATTTGTTCTGTTGATACAAGTGTGAGGCCTGGAAGGCAAGAGGATTTGGTGTATGAAACCAAGGTTTTACTGCCTTGTGTAATTTCCTTGTAAAGCAGTCAAAACCTAATGGAAAGTAAGATACAAGGCAGGACCTCACTTGAAAATCAGCTAACTCATCTGAAATTCTCCAGATAGGTTTCCTCACAGCTATTTCAGAGTAAAAGTTCACAATGAGTATATAAAATGCAGCATATCTCTTAACAAAGAACAAAAAAGGATCACATTTACAACAGGGTATTTTTTTCTGTACTTCCCTCTCCCTACATTTCTTTTATTGGAAATGGCACAAATCAGCGATATCCCACCCACCCCCAATAAAAAACACCTAATCAATAAACAAAGGTCACTCGAAAGTCCAAAAACTTCATCTGCAATGAGAGATCCAGTGTTCATAAACTTATGTTTTAAAAACTTTCCTTTTCTGCTCCAGTTATGTAGATACAGGCAGATTAAACATGTACATTTAGAATAGATAACAAAAGTATCATACAATTGTTCACCTGTATGGAAGCCTTGCGGAATTTGATTCAAATCTAACTTCTCATGTAATCCTTGCTTTTTTGGTGCAACTGAACTGAAAATATCTAAAATCCAGTAATCTATACACACACTTATCTATCTACAGACAGATAACATTGTAACAGAGGTTATAACACAATAGTTAACACACATTTTTCTTATTTTAAAAGGCCATTGGGGTGTTAAAATTCCACATAAATGTGAAAAAGGTGTTGCTAAAAATACAAAACTTAACAGAAAAGGAAAGTTTCAAATAATAAGACTTGAAATGTTGTGCACCTGTACATCCAAAAATTCGGCCTTCTACTTGGGGTACTCAGCATCTGTACAGACCTGTAAAGCCACAACTTCCCCAGATTTCTAATTCACACCATCATTGAGAGAGGAAGACAGAGTATCTTCATTAAAAAAAACTAGGGCATTCTATCCATGTTATTAGTAAAATTTCTCTCCCCATCTCCCAGATAATTGGTGGACTCCTTTACCTTTCAAAAGACTCCTCTGATACTGCTGTCCTCCTGCATACGCAGGTTCCACAGGCTGTTCTGTGCCTTACCGGCAACACTTGTGTGATGAAAAGGAACAGAAAATCTGCTCTCTCCTCCACCCCTGAAATGACACTTGTGCCATTTCTCTGTTTCTCTCCTCTTGTGAGATTACTCTTATGACCTAGGGGCTTCTAAGCTTATCTGTAACTTGGTAGTTTCAAGGTTCCTCTCTGTCAGCCCCAGCAGAGGTTTTTCAAGCCTCTTTAATAAAACCTTTCCAACTAGCAGGATTAGTTTGTTTTCTAAGACTGAGTTTTCAGAGGATGCTTCAAAATCCTTCATACTTAAAAACCAAATAGAACCAACAGTTCTAATATGGAAAACACTGTTGTCTTGGTGCGGTCACGTTCATTGAGCATTCACAAGAGCAGCCAAAGCACAACTGATGCTTATACTATATCCACTTCTTTTCTCCTTTTGTAGTACACATTATACAGATAAATCAATTAAATAGGAACTTAGACCCTTCTCTTTACTTCTCTTTTACAAATTAATGTAAAGTAAACCAGTGGTCTGGGCAGTTCAACCCAGACCTTGCTCCGATTTTTCCCAGTAGAATAAGGATCTGCTCACACTGGGTAAGCACAGCGGGGGGCACAGGCTGGAGGCTGTAAGATGATTATATAACCTGCCAGGCTTCCACATTTTTTCCTTCAAATTAGGCTGAATACAAAGGGAAGAAAATTTGTGTCATTTACAGTATTGCTCAAGGCATTGTAAAAAGAACGTATCAGATTACTTTTTCAGTAATTCAGTTTCTTAATTTCTTTTTCAGTAATGCAATTTCTTAATCAGATACCAATTTCAAACCTATGTTGACCATTTTGTTTTGCATTAGGGCTAGAAAGTCCTGCTTCAGGCCAAGCTAGGTCTAACACTGCTTTCCATCCAAGTCCAGAAACAGAAAGCCCCTGGAATGCTCACATTTTGTAACATTGCCCCTTCTTCTTACTCCTTCCCATACAACTTGGATGTGAAGTACAACTGTTGCCCTCAAACAATGGTATTCACTCTGGCCACAGGATGAGTCTTCCAGCCTCCTGCAGGGACTCAGAATGACGACTTGTAAGTGGAGAGATCAACTGGACAAGGCTTCCTAAAGAAAAACTATTGTAGCAGGAGCCAAGTGGCACATGGTGACTTACCTCTTGCAACTCCTCTTTCCTCTAAGTTAAAAAGAAATAATCAGAAAACTTCATATCCACCCAGCTTCCTGACACACTAAGCAGGAAGCATCTACAAGGAAGAGGGATTTGACCCTCTCATTTTAACTGAAGTTATGTTTTTCTTTTTTATTCTTAAATAACTAGAAAATTTTGTTGTAACTTAAAAGCAGCGTTTTCAGTTTTCATTGTTGTTATTCTTCTACTCTGGCCATTCTAAAAACTGCAGCAAACAAGAGCAATCAAAATAATGTTCTCAAATCTAAGTAGGAAAAAAAAAAAAGTATTACTTGAACGAGATAAAGATCTTATTCCATCACATTACCACCATAGAGAAAAGCCTCTCAATTTGAACTTGTAGGATTTTTTTTGACTTTGTTCTTACAAATCAGATTATGTTATCAGATAGCTCATGCCAAAAGCACATACCCCAAACCCCATAGTTTCAGAGGTCTAGCATACAAAATTTGTTCTTTGTTTTATTTCAGTTAATTTCCCCTCCAATCGGTTAAATTAAAATCCAGTTCTGAAAAGGCCCCAGTCCAGGGGGATCAGGGACTGAAACCCAGATCAAGACGCTGACATTTAAGACTGCCTTTATCATAGATGTATTAATTTAATACATTCTAGAGTCTTAAAATATGTTAATTTTAAGTATAAACTTATCTTCCAAATAATTTAGAGGAATACAGATTCAAGTAATTCTTCAAAGGCTTGCCTTAAGTTATCCTAACAGAGTTGACATAGAAGAAGACAATAGTGTGAGAGGGTAGAGTACTAGTAAACGTAAATGAACTTAAATAGTTTAACAGTTCCAGTATCATCTTAAGTTTACACAGATATCTTAACATAACCTACAATGTTTATCATGAATATTAACAGCACACAAGCATCACAATGTGTTAGGTATTGTTTTCTAAACCACAATTTCACTGGTCCCAGGTACTTTAAAATAATAGGACTAAGGCAGCAGCTATAATACATAAACAATTCTTTAAGAAATATGCTTAATGCTATTATGCTTAGAACTGTGGAAATATAACAAAATACAAGTCATGTTTACAGCATAAGGCCCTTTGGTTTCTTAAGCAGCAAATGAAAGAACAATTTCTTCAGTGAAAGGCTTTGAAAAATAAAGCATGTAGGCTTTCAATAAAAAAGGTAACTAGTTCTTTCCTTTTCAAAATAGCCAGATATAGTTTTCAAAATAGTAGCTAAGAAAGCTCCTGAAATTCCTAGGAAAGAAAAAGTTAAAACCCAACAGTGGTGCCTGACAGAGCAGAGATTTTATCATGGGCAAGCTGAACATACACCTTCTGGGAAGTATAAGAAACTACTGTTTGGTTTTTTGGAGAGCTTTATTAAATTTGGACTAATACAACAAAAAGGATCTGAAATACCTATTTACCATATATTTTAGAGCTTATGAATCAAATTGAGAACCCACTTCATATTCCTCTACCCTTCACAAGAACTTGAGTTAAAACAAAATTAAAATGAAATAGTTTATTCTAGTCAAGGCAATTTATGGCAGTCTGCTTTTTCACACAACTATGAGCAACTTCTACAAGGCAACCCTTTTTGATCTTCTCAATGGAGCCAAAATCTATGAAGTAATTAAAGATATTTCTGTGTAACTAAACAGAGTCTGTTTAGCTACACAGAACTACTTAGTTACACAGTTGGGGCACTCAACATCCGAATTTTACAGAGAACATTCATTTTATGAGGTTCCATAACTACACATATTCATTTTTCACACCAGTTAGAAGCAGTATCAAATTAGTGAAAACACTGGAATATACAATAAATGTGATCAAGCCACCACAAGTATTTTAAAATCCTGCATAAGTGGTATACTGCTTTTGCTATGGGACTGGTAACAAGTATTTGTCATTATCTAACAGGTTGTCAACCAGCACGACCACTGAAGCAGTGTTCTTACTCCGTCCTAAACTTGCACAAAATTTTAAAACAACTTCTTATGTCTCCTGAACCTTGTTGTAGCTTACTAGCACATTAATTTTAATTATCTTGTAAGAGAAGAAATACAAAATATTTTCTCTTCTTAGCCTCTTACACAGTTACTGGTTAGAGGTCTTTCTACGTAACATGGCTAACAAAACTTTCTGAGGCAGCGTAAGAATCTATGTTTTGCAAACTGTCATATGGCAAAATGACAGCCGGTGCCAAATTCGGGCAACACAAATCATCAATAAGACTTTAGCAGACATTGAAAGGACTGCCCTGCAGGATTTCATTTACTAGAGTTATTACCCCCTAGGCATTTTTGTTGAATTTAAGAAACAGAATTTTGTAGGAAATTTCATAAGAGTTGATTGAGTACACTTCTGAATAATTTTGCAATACTTAGGTGCTTCTTTTTTGATTGAATATATGCATCCTACCTTTAGTGCTCTGCTGTTCACTAAAGAGATAGGAAATCTTTAGCATGTAAGATGACTTTGCACTTACGCAATTCCACTGCAGTACCAGGTGAATGAAAAATCCAGTCTTTTTTCCAGTGCAAAAGTCTTTACTTTGCTGGGTTGAAAGTTTCCCCAAGTCATGCTTTCACTAATCAAAAATAAGATGTTAATCAGCTTACCCATGATCCAAATTTCACTGATCTTTGAAAGGAGAAAACGTTTTACCCAAAAAGATCTTTTAAGTCATTACTAGCTGAGCTGCTGTTTGTCATTGTGTTTGCTGGTTGTGTAAAGTTCTGAGGAGCAAAGAAAGGATTACCCTGTATACCAAAGCCAGGCTGTCCTATCATGTTCATTGGAGGTCCCAAGACCGAACTGCCCGCACTTGGGGACCCTTGTGGGGGTACAAACTGGTTAACCCACTGGCTTGATTTCTGTTGAGCCAACTGTTTCATACTAACTTTGGGTTTTTGAGGACCAAAAAGATTATCTAAAGCAGACATATCTGGAGGTCTGTTCTGTTGTGTCAGTGGAGAGATTGCAGATGCAGCATTCATAGGACTGTAATTTGGCATATTGGCAGTTGGTACAATGTTCATCTTGGTCGCTCCTGTTGCACTTGGACCACTGAAGAAATTCTGAGTTGTGGGACTAGCTCCCATACTGAATCCAGCAGTTTGAAAACCCATATTAGTATTTAGTCCATTTGTTATATTTCTCTTTGTGTTGTCAATAGGTGATGAAAACCCCATTCCAACACCCATAGAAGGGACAGAAGTGAAGCTGTTTGAAGATGCAACTTTAGCTTTGTTGATAGAATGGCTGGTCAAAGATGACATATTATCTATCAAGGTATCTGTCAAGTCTTTTGTCTGCAAAATACATAAAATGCAGTTAAATGCTTTTCCTGTACAAACACTCTAGCAACAGTCTTTATCATTGCTCCTGCAGAAGTGACATTAATTTTTTAGAAATCAGAATTTACTGCCTGGAACTGGGCATGAAATTTAATTATACACAAAACCAATTGGGTTATTTTCATTCTTTGCTACTTAGAACTAATTGTTATGCAGCTTTATTTTGACAAGTAAGACAACATATGAAGTACTACTGTGACATCTGCTTACATGTCCTATTCCTATCTCCAAGCCCTTTATATATTTAGTTAATACACTCTTGAGAGCAAAACCCTTTTTAATATGTGCTTTTTCCTTATCTAGAACAATGGCCTTCCAATAATAATTATACCTTTGGAAACTCCTGCAATTTGAAAATTGGGAAATGTTGCTAATAATGCAAATGGAAGGCAGATTAAAATTTAATTCATTTTTTTTCAGCTGTGCCATTGTGAAAACAAAGGTGACTTGCAGGAGAAAAAAAATGCTAAATGCATACAGCGCTTGAAAGGAAAAAGCATCACAAGTCTAATAGAAACACTGCAGTAATTTGTTCTTTCTCACCTGCTTCACTGGAGGTGTTATTGCAGTTGCTTGTGGCTTAAGAGGTTGCTGGCTTTTAAGTTTCTGTGCCTGTTCTTGTTCTTTAGCTAACTTTTGCTTCTCTTCAAGTGTAAGTGATGCCTTTGAAAGGAAAAGTACTGAGACTAAGTCATACAAAATGGTTATTCTTACTTTGGTATATTTATTTCATAAATAGGTCTGTCATTTCAATAATACGTGGCAGAACAACACATATTTATACAAAAGAGAAAGTGGATAAGCACAAAATCTATTACAATATTTATCAAATTGCTAAAAAGTACTTAAAGCAAATAAAAATTAAAAGTAGCATAATGATAAATTTGAGCAGATCTCAAAGAGGTAACACAACAAAACCATTTTAGCTTTATCATCTTATTGTTGGGCATAAGAAAAAGTGTTTTTCACAGGTTTTTTTATATGGTTACCAACTAGCACATGATATAGAACTGCAATTGACCATGGAGTTGGAAAGGGAATTTTATTTTAAGATTGGTTAAAAGGATTTTCATGATTTTAACTCTACTTTTGTTAATGATGGATAAAATCACAGAATCATTCTGCCTTAGTCTAAAATTAGTGAGAGGGTTCAGACAGCTAGAAACGTAAATAATAAAATGCATAGATTCTGGGGATCTATTTACATAATTAATAGTATTAAAATAATTTTACAGTAGTTCATGCTTATGTTTAATATTCTAAGTCGTCATGTTTTTTTCTTTGCTTCTTGTATTTACACTCATATTGACTGTTCATTTTCACTTAACTTTGAATTGTACTGTAAGTGTTAGTCTCTGCTACCACGTGAAATTCTACATTTTATTTTCATCTCTGTAATTTTATAATAACGTTGCCTATTTTGATTTTCCTATCTAAATCTCCTGCTTGTAGATTTTTTACTGCTGTATTGAAATCTATAATTGAGAAGAATGAAAATGATCAAAAATTTGTAATCCTAACTGCTGCCTACTTTGTACAAAGCTGTTTTCAAGGAAAGGCTTTCACAGAAATTCAAGGATATGATTTGAACATTTTTCAGTGGACCTTCACAAGTGACTACGTATGGTGCTCTGCTATACAAAAAGGAGTTACTTTTCCTTTAAATCTTTAAACATGATAAATATTTACACGTACTCTTTTTATGCAAACGTATCAGCCTTGTATTAGATGAATGGACGTGACAGGATTCCAAAACAAAGTAAAACACACCTTTTTCTGTTTTGATGACATCTCATTCTCTTTACTATCAGATCCACTAGTTAAAAGATCAGTTCCACTAGTATTAAATACCTTGTCAATCTGTTTAAGTTTAAAGAAACAAAACTTAGTTATTTGAAATGTTGTAATTTAAGGTAACATAAATGTTGACTAAGTAACTTTACATTTCAAATTTCTGTACATAACACAATAAAATATTGTTGCTTACCTGATTACTTGTACTATTAGATCTTGCCTCTTCAGACACACTCATTTGGTTAGCTATATCCAAAGATCTATACAGTTCAGAGTATACATATTACAAAAAGATAACTTTGCAGTCACACCCACAACACTAAATCAGCAATGCAGATTATTCTTCTGCATTTAAATAATACCAAAAAAATGCATTAGGAGAGCACTGCCGTTTTTAAAGAATGTCTGTAGGAGACAGAAAAAATGTTAATATTCTAAATTGTAAAGGTTTCCTAATGATCATTTCACATGGTCTTAGTTCCTCCTTTTTGAACTGGGTGACACAGCCTCTGGGTAGCCCAAGTTAATTCCACTCAAAAATCTCACCTCATAATCAGACTCCATAAAATAGCTCTAAATGTCTTCAAATATTGCTTCCTTCTAAAAGGCTGCAATATTTATGTTTCTCCAGTATGTTTAATGTTCTCAAAAGCTATAGAAAAGCAACTTAGCATATAGAAGCAAGACATAAACTGTAAAAATTCATACTGAGCTCCACTAGTACCTTTAATGAATTAATAAAAATTATTACAGAATCACAAAATCAGCTAGGTCGGAAGCACTGACAGTTCCCAACTACACCATATCCCTCAGCGCTATGTCAACTCAACTCTTAAACACCTCCAGGGATGGGGACTCCACCACTGCCCTGGGCAGCCCATTCCAACACCTAACAACCTGTTCTGGAGAGAAATGCTTCCTGATATCCAGTCTAAACCTTCCCTGGCACAAGAGGGAGGACATTCCCTCTTGTTCTAGTGCTTATTACTTGGTTAAAGAGGCTCATCCCCAGCTCTCTGCAACCTCCTTTCAGGTAGCTGTAGAGGGCAATGAGGTCTCCCCTCAGCCTCCTCTTCTTCAGACTAAACACCCCCAGTTCGCTCAGCCGCTCCTCATACAACATGTGCTCCAGACCGTCTTTTTATTGATTTAAAAAAATAAACTGTGATTGAACCGTATAAAAGTAAAGGATTTTACTCTATAAAGCCACTGACATCACCATACTATTATCACTCTAGGACTAAAAAAAAAAATCTTTGCTGAAACTGTGCTTATTTGAGGCAATTCTCAACTACTGAAGTAAGAATTACCTAGATTTTTTATTGCTGTGGCTAGAGTTTTCTCACTTTTGCTAAAAACTTAACTGAAATTTATCTCTGCTCACTTGTTCCTTCTTTAATACACATGTAAATAAACACTTACTTCTGTTGCTCTTGCATGACATGAAGTTGCTCAAGTTTTGTTTTATGCTCTGCCTCCAATCTATTAAGCATATCTTTTATAACACAAATAAAAGAATTGAACTGTGAAAGAAATATACAAGAAGTTTGAATTTTGCAGTGACATAACTCAGACACGTATAACTCAAAAGGTTGTAATAAAACTTGTAATTCACAATGTCAGATAAACCTTAGATTTTTAAATAATTTATATTTCACCTTCACTATCTTCTGTTAGATACCCAATGACAAGCAAAGTATATACTGAAACAGTGAAAAGTATATGTCACTAACAAACAAGTGGGGAAACCCAGACAAAAAACCCCACATATTAACATTACCAGATTAGATTGCACTTCTACATTATCTGCAACATTTACAAACAAGAGCAAGGGAAGAAACATTAAAACTGTACTTTAGCTTTTAATTTGGATTTTAAATATATTAGTAGCTAACTGCTTTTGCAGGGTATTTGGAAGGTGATAGTATTAATTTTGAAATTTTAAAGTGAGTCAGTTAAATCCACTGAAAAATAACAAGATTTAGACATGCAAATACAGTAATACTGGAAGTTTTTTGGTTTTGTTTGTTTGCTTTTACAATAGACACAAACATATAGTAATGTATTAATTTTTCTCTGACAACAGTTTAAATCTATTCTCTACCAATTTATCCATGAAAAGCATGCAACAGTCACATTCCTACCTGACTGAGATTAAGATTGTTCTCAATACTAAGTGGAATCAGATGGGGCAATACTTTTCCTGCAAGCTGTTCTTTGGTAATTCCCAACTTCTTATGAGTGAACGTACATTTGTAAATACCTGACATACAACATAAAACCAGCAAAAATTGTTAAGTTTAGTACTCAATGTGAACAAAGTAGCACTCTCTATATGTATCGGTCATCTGAACATACATTGTCTCTGTGTGCAAGCAGGAACAAAGATGATCAACAGAATCATAAAAGCTAAGTATTCATCCTCAACACAAACAAATTATAGCAAGAGGCTTTGCTAAAGTTCAGAAGAAGAGGATGTTCAAAGTAATACTTTGCAGCTCTGAAACCTGATATTAGGCAATGTATTGTCCTGGTCAATTATCTGAGAATATGCATCTTACAATCTATCACAAGCAACTGAGTTAACCACAAGTTGACAAATCGCCACTACAATATTAAACTGCATTAACCAGGGATACGTTCTCTCCTGGCATACTGAAGTTTCTAGGAGTAACTATCACACTACTCTCTGATTGCATTTTACAAAGATTCTTACCTAAATGTTTGGGGCTGTGTTAAAACATAGGATCAGAAATCATGCATAGCCTTTATCTGTTCTAAAATCACAGAAAAAAGAATACTGGCAGGCACGAGGGACCCAGTGTTAAGCTTATAATTTCTGTAGCGTTTCTGACAGGAAGATTCCTCTAAATAGATTACATCTGGTGGCAAACACTGAACATACTAGTATAAAAGAAGCAGCAGCTTTCCACACTTTCTGTGGTTAGTATTAGAACAGACCTGGCCAAAGAAGATTATCACACACAAGATGGAAAGTATTATGATTCCAGAAAAAAAGGAGAGACAAAGTATATAAAATTGATTTCAGAGCATCATTTCCAAATTAAAGTTCACTTAGTCAATAGATCCAAGTAGAATTCAGGGGTATCCAACTAAAGTGAAAGACACGCTGTCCTCAGCTATAAATTAGTACTGATGGATGCCCTCTTGCTGATTTTGAGCAAACCAAAATAATGCTACCATCACCTATTACATAATCACAGAATAATCTAGTTTGGAAAAAACCTTAAAGATCATCCAGTCCAACTATTTACCTAACACTGACAGCTCCCAACTACACCAGATCCCTCAGCGCTATGTCAACTCTACTCTTAAACACCTCCAGGGATGGGGACTCTACCACCTCCCCGGGCAGCCCATTCCAATGCCCAACAACCTGTTCTGGGAAGAAATACTTTCAAATATCCAGTCTAAACCTTTCCTGGCACAACTTGAGGACATTTTCCCTCCTGTTCTAGCACTTATTACTTGGTTAAAGAGACTCATCCCCAGCTCTCTGCAACCTCCTTTCAGGGAGCTGTAGAGGGCGATGAGGTCTCCCCTCAGCCTCCTCTTCTCCAGACTAAACACCCCCAGTTCCCTCAGCCGCTCCTCGTACAACCTGTGCTCCAGACCCTGCACCAGCTTCGTTGCCCTTCTCTGGACACGCTCGAGTCACTCAATGTCCTTTTTGTAGTGAGGGGCCCAAAACTGAACACAGGAATCGAGGTGCAGCCTCACCAGTGCCGAATACAGGGCTAAGATCCCTTCCCTGTCCCTGCTGGCCACGCTATTGCTGACACAAGCCAGGATGACATTGGCCTTCTTGGCCACCTGAGCACACTGCTGGCTTGTGTCAGCCGGCTGTCAATCAACACCCCCAGGTCCCTCTCTGACTGGCAGCTCTCCAGCCACTCCTCCCCAAGCCTGTAGCGCTGCTGGGGGTTGTTGTGGCCTAAGGGCAGCCCCCGGCCTTTGGTCTTATTGAAACTCCTCCAGTTCGGCTCAGCCCATGGCTCCAGCCTGTCCAGGTCTCTCTGCAGAGCCTCCCTACCCTCGAGCAGATCAACACTCCCACCCAACTTGGGGTCATCTGCAAACTGACTGAGGGTGCACTCGATCCCCTCCTCTAGATTATCAATAAAGATGTTAAACAGAAGTGGCCCCAAAACCGAGCCCTGGGGGACACCACTCGTGACCGGCTGCCAACGGGATTTAACTCTGTTCACGACAACTCTTTGGGCCCGGCCATCCAGCCAGTTTTTTAGCGAGAGAAGTGTGCGCTCTTCCAAGCCTCAAGCAGCCAGTTTCACCAGAGAATGCTGTGGGCAATGGTGTCAAAGGCCTTGCTAAAGTCAAGGTAAACAACATCCAAAGCCTTTCTCTCATCGAATCAGCAGGTTGCCCTGTCGTAGAAGGAGTCGAATTTTACAGGCCTGTAATTTCCCGGATCATCCTTCTGACCCTTCTTATATATGGGCGTCACATTGGCCAATTTCCAATCAGTCAGGACCTCCCTGGTCAGCCAGGACTGCTGGTAAATGCTGGAAAGCAGCTCAGCGAGCACCCCAGCCAGCTCCTTCAGCACCCTCAGGTGTATCCCATCTGGTCCCATAGACTTGTGTGTGTCGATGCAGCAGGTCACTGACTGTCTCCTCCTGGATTACGGGGGGGGTCATTCTCCAGTCTCTGTCTTCTGGCTGAGGAGGCTGGATTCCCTCAATACAACTAATCTTGCTATTAAAGACTGAGGCAAAGAAGGCATTAAACACCTCAGCCTTTTCCTCATCACTTGTTTCCTCCTGCATCTAGCAGGGGATGGAGGCTCTTCCTGGTCTTTTGCTGCTCACATACTATAGAAACATTTCTTGTTGTCCTTGATTACTGAAGACAGATTAATCTCCATCTGGGCTTCATATCTCCTGATTTCCACCCTGCATAGCCTCACAGCATTTTTGTAATCATCATAAGTGGCCTCTTCTTCCAAAGGCTGTAAACTCTCCTTTTCTCCCTGAGCTGCAGCCAAAGCTCCCTGTTCAGCCAGGGTGGTCTTCTCTGCCACCAGCTTCTCTTACAGCTCCTGGGGACAGCCTTCTCCTGTGCTATTAAGACTTCCTTCTTAAAGATTGCCCAGCCTTCCTGGACCCTTGTACCCTTCAGGACAGTCTCCCAAGGGACCCTTTCAAGCAAATGCCCAAACAAGACAAAGTCAGCCCTTGGGAAGTCCAGGATGGCAGTTCTGCTGCCCCCTCTCCTGGCCTCTCTAAGAATAGAGAACACTACTATTTTGTGACCACTATGCCCTAGTCAGCCTCCAACTGCCAGATCATCCACCAGTCCTTCTCTGTTCACAGAGAGGAGATCCAGCAGGGCACCTTCTCTTCTGGTCAGTTCCCTCACCAGCTGTGTCAGGAAGTTCTCCCACAGATTCCAGGAATCTCCTGGATTGGTCCTTCTCTGCTGTGTTGTATTTCCAGCAGATGTCTGGGAAGTTAAAAGTCTCCCACAAGAACAAGGGCAAGTGATCGTGAGATTTCTCCTAAATGCCTATAGAATATTTCATCCACACCTCTGTCCTGGGTGGGTGGCCTATAGTAGACTCCTACTACATCATCTGCCCTGTTGGCCTTCTCCCTAATTCTAACACAAACACACTCCACCCTGTCTTCACTACACCTGTGCTCAAAGCAATCATAACAGTCCCTAACATACAGCACCACCCCACCGCCTCTCCTCCCTTGTCTATCCCTCCTAAAGAGCTTGTAGCCATCAACTGGCACACTCCAGGCATGGGAGACATCCCACTGTGTTTCTGTGATAGCCATGACATCATAATTTTCCTGTTGCATCACGGCTTCAAGCTCCTCCCGTTTGTTACCCATGCTGTGTGCATTGGTATACATGCACTTCAGATGGGATGGAGTTTTGCCCCCTTACCCCTTCAAATCTAGTTTAAACCTCTGTCAATGAGCCCAACTAACTCCTGCCAATTATTATTAGTGTATTTGATGAGGGCTGCTGCCAGTACAGCTCAGAGTGTTACAAATGGTCTTTTGTCTAGTACTTTCGTGTCAGTAAGAGAAATAGCTGCTGTCTTCCAGACTTGGCCATGCATTCACAACTCTTCCTTGGCAGTGACTCCGGTCATCTGGTCTCCCTGAGCCCATTCAAGTTGTTAAAATCACACATCCTGAGTTAGGCAAGCAGCAGAGTGGCACTAGGAATGTACAACTGAGTGTGAGGCCTCCCCTTCCAGAAGTAACAAGCCATTAGGTTTTGTTAAGTATTTTGTGAAATCTCAGGCAGACTAAGCTCCATTTCAGTGCAAAGGCAGCCATGTTTTCTTAAATGTCCAAGAAAATGAGTCTAACAAAATCTGCAGTGAAGAGCAGTAGATATGTAGACAACCACTTATAGTATCTGACAATTCAAGAGTGGTAAGAGAATGAAGCAGTAACATCTTAAAAGTTCCAGGAGTATCTAAAAAAAAGACAGATCATCTAATCTTCTGTGGAAAACAGCGTCTGTCTGTGTGGACCACATGGTCCATGAAAGAGTCACAGCCCACGAACTGCAATGAGTACTCAGGACTGCACTGGGCCTTGAAGCCTATAAATATATATGTACTAGTGTTTGAAAGTACCAACAATATGAACAGGGGCATACTTAAGAACCAGAAACAGGAAGTTTTTAATAGTAAACTTTGTAAACACTGTGTAAACACTACAATGATAATATAGAAAGTGTTTGGATTTACAAGATCAAAGCACAAAAAAGGAGAAAGTTGAATGTATTAATTACCTAAAATTCCCATTAGCACTGCAGGTTCCTTGGATGGAATTTGTTGTAGAAAAGGTAAAATATCATCAAGCACAAACCATTTATCCAAGTACTCCAAAATCTTGCCTAAGCACACTAGTGAATTTACCCGGACCTGTGCAGTATGATAAGAATTAAACAAACACTTTACTATATTTTTGCCTAAGAAAAAAATACAACCTCAAAAAACTCATACCTAGTTGAAAACAGGTGCTACCAGAACTACAACATTCATATCAGAAAATTCAAGACAGGCTAAAAAATCCCTCCTGTATCACAAAAGGAAGATACATATAGTTACACACTGCTCAAAAACCCATTGGTTTTCTGCAGAACATTGTTAACATATTATTGGGGAACACACTTCAATAATTTTTACAGTATTACTAACACAAGAAGTTGTTAACTTAAAAAAAATTTTAAGAATAAAAAAGCAAATGGTGCTTTTGTATTTGTAAAAAGTAAAAGAGATCTCAAAAAGGAAACAGAACACACTGATGGATTTTTCTTTAAAGGCACAACAGCAAAAGGCCAAAGTAATTAAAGGTAATAACATTTTCTATGGCCTGAGAGATAAAATTATTAGGATACTTACAGCAAGAGAAGAAGTTTGCAAACATGCATTTTTAATTCTTGGAATTAAGGAATTTTTCATTGATGGGTAATCTATTAAATTGGCAAATGTAGGAATTATGTTTAGGCAAAGCTCCTAGAAAAAAAATTCTGCATAAGTCTAAAAAGAAACATGCATGTTTTTTATAAAATTAGTACTAATATTACACTCAAGATCAAAATTAAGCTTAAAATGTCTTCTTAAGTTTTCCTTTTAAAGAAATATTTAAGGCAATATGTGCAACTAAGCTGACCTTAATCTATCACACTCACTTAAAAATAGCTAGAATAATAAAGCATTATGATATGTATACAGAATCTTGAAAAATGGATTAAAAAGAGTATTCATAAATTTATAATAAAATGTTTGGATAGCATGAATATCACAAAACACATTTATATTACATCAGACTAACATTTTCCTACATAAGCCAAGCAAATCTGAATGAGTACTATCAACATCACTGCAGCAGAACAACGATAAGCTGAAAGATAAAAGAGCATATCAAGATTAAACATACTTAAGTAAGAAAAAAAAAATGCCATTTCAGCCCAATCTCAAAAAATAAGAGAGCGCAATATTAAGTATATGTTGCAAGTAATACCTGAGTAACCAAACTACTGACACAGGAAAAAAACCTCACACTAGGTGTTTAGAAACAAAACCTTTTCTCCATAATATGCAAAGGCTTTGAAAGATAAAAGTCACATCTGTTTATCCAAATCCTTCTTTAAGAAATACTTTATTTATCTCTCCCTCCCACTCCTGAATGCTTCTGGGAACTGGAAATTAATTCCAGTAGAAGAATGGTTTAAAGAAAAAAAAAAATAAAAGAACCTTAGAAAGCTAATGTACTGGTTTCAGCTGCGATAGAGTTAATTCTCTTTCTAGAAGGTGGTACAGCGTGTTTTGAATTTAGTGTGAGAGTAATACTGATAACACAGTGATGTTTTAGTTATTGCTAAGCAGTGCTATCCTAAATTAAGGATATTTCTGTTTCCCATGCTCTGCCAGCGAGCAGGTGCACAGGAAGCTGGGAGGGAGCCTGGCCAGGACAGTTGACCCAAAGTAGTGAAAGGGATATTCCATACCATAGAACATCATGCTCATTATAGAAACTGGGGAGAACTGGCTGGAAGGAGCAGACAGTGGATGAGGAACTGTCTGGGTATTGATCAGCAGGTGGTGAGCAACTGCATTGTGCATCACTTGTTTTTTTTTTTCCATTGGTTTTATTTCTCTCTCTTTTTGTTATATCCCTTTTCATTACAAATATTATTATATTTTATTATTATATTTTATTTTGTCTTAGTTATTAAACTGTCGTTCATGATTTTTTTTTTTTTTTCTGATTCTCCTCCCCATCCCACTGAGAGGAGGGAGGAGTGAGCGAGCAGCCTTGTGGTGCTTAGTTGCCAGCTCGGCCTAAACCATGACAGCTAGAGAATGCATAAAGAGAAAAATGAAAATATGGATACATAAAAGTATCACCAGAAGGTGTATTAATATGATTTCACACCAAATCAGGTCTTCAAAAGGTAACTGTCAACACACATGGGCCTCAAAACAAGCCACCTCTCACTGACTGGTAAGAGAATGCATGCCTGCATAGTTTCTGCTGAACAGACAATGTAGTATAAATGCACATGCAACTTTTTGCAATGGTGGCTATTAAGAATTTAGGATAAGAGCATTAGAACAACAGTCAAATGGGTCGTCCCTGGAAAATAATAGAACTAAATTTTTTTTTACTAAAATAAATTTTTTTAATAAAACACTCATCTCTTTCAACATTCAGAAATATTATACAACTTTATCCTTTCTCTTCCAAGTAAACAAACACATGAGTGTACAAAAAGTTGGCATGCCAATTTAAAGAAAAGAGAAAAAAAAGTTTTAAATAAAGGCTGCAATTACTATACCTGGATCTGAATTGAAGGTGCTTCCAACGCTCTATAAACCATTGGTAGAACACTGTTCTTTATTTCATCTGGTGGAGTCTTTGTTAGAAGCAAGTCCATTTTTTGCAGGAAGATCAACAAGATCTATTAAAAAAAGGGCAATTCAGAAGTCAAAATTTTAACTCCAGAAACATATACCGACAATTTAAAGTGTGTTTATCATATCATAAAAATTTCAAGTTTTCTTCTAACTTAGTAAATGTGATCACTTACCATGTTGCTTGCCTGAAGGCATGGAAGACAAAAAACACTGACATATTATTGCATTTTAAAAACAGCAAATATAAATCAAATGAAGTATGCATGTTCTAGACTAACCCTTCTGAAATATGAAATCATAATGACTAAGGAAGGAGTCCTGTTTCTATTTACAACATGGTCTTTTGTTAAAATCCACCCACAGAAAATCTTTATACACATCACTATTGAAAAAGCTAAACGTTCAAAAAGCTATGGCTCAAATTCTGCCCTCAAAGCATTTGATCACAACTCCGCATATAAAAGCTGTATTCCATCTGTATCTAGAATCAAAATAGGGGCACAATGAAAAGAATATTACAGCTACTATATGGACACAAAATACCTTTATTCTATTTTACATGGAAATTCTATAGCATAAAAATGAAAAATCCCAAACAAAAAAAATCCACATCATGTTAACCTAAAAGGGAACACTAGAATAGCACATTTACGTATTGGGATTCACCCTGCTTAGGCTTAGCCATCTAAAAATTAGCTGCTATTCTAAGTTACTCACCCAGACTCAGTCTCCAACAGAGAACTATGTAACTTGTAAGACTCACGTCTCATCTCAGACAGGTGAGACAACTTGATACAGGTGATATTGACTATCCATTGACATCTAGACTCCTTTTAGAAAATAGGTTAGACTAGATGGATAAATTGTGGTGAATAGTATCACATTAATAATAAAGCCAAGTCTTTCTCATGAGGAAAAGATTTCAATTTTTAAGTCTAAAAATATGTAGCAATCTGTGCTTGTATGTCAAATAAACAGAATCATCAAGTGTAGTAATACAAGTGTACCAAGACCACATTACAGGTTTCCTCCTTTCACTTGCTCTCCTCTACAGGGAAGAAAAATAAATTCTCTTAAACTGCAGCTAATGTGTGTTTTCATACTGTATATTTCTAATTACCTAAACTGTACACATACATACAAAATCATTCATTCATTCCATGAACACTGATTCTGATGCAATATCCCCAAAATTGGGAGAATTAGGGCGAGATGGATGAGATCAGTTTTAAAGTTTTTATCATTATTCTTGAATAAAGAATTTTATTTATCCTAAACTTGGCTTTTTGAAACATACATGTGCTCATAACACTGTTCTCTTGTCTAGCAACCCTGTAGTACTGTGGCATGACAGTTTATATGTTAAATATGTAATAGTTTTGGAGAATGATCATTTGATTGTTTTTGCAAGTTTGAAGAGGACGTGAATAAAACCTGTTATTTAACAACTAGAAAACTAGAAAAGCTCCTTTAAAATAAGAACCAGATGTCTGAACATGTAACACTACTTTTAAGTTAAAAATTATACGATATAGTAATTTAGGTTTCACAGAAGCAGTTCAGCCTTTTCCCACTTGCTGTCAATGCTCTTCAACTAAGATAACATGAAGCTGAATAATTTTTTATTTTTCAGTCTTTAACTAGGATGTACTTCACACTGTTCCAGTGAATCCCTTTCATTTTTAGTTTTCTAGGGTCATATGTGATAGTTTCTAATTAAATAGATAAAAGGTAAGATGTTACAGTCACAGACACACACGCAAGCAGCAGAAGTTTCACTCTAAATAATGCTAAAGAGGTGCTTCATTCACTAATACAGAGCCCAGTGCTTGTTTGTCAGGGTGCACTTTGGTATTAGAATAAGAATTTAGAGCAAACTATAAGCTAACTCTCTATGGATTCCCCTAGATATAAATTAAGGGTTTCTCTACACTGGGAGGCTATGTCAGCTAGGACGTTAATTTACAGGACACCTCTTACTCCATGCTAACTCCAAGAGTACGATATGAATGAGTAGCTTAACTAAATACTGAATTTTCATTCACCCCTCTCCATGAGTTACAAACACACAGGAACTGGATGGTTTTGCCTTGCACAGTCAGACCTGGAATTCTGTCCTCTGAACCTTTATATTTTTTTCCTGAATTCCTCATATATTAACTTTGAACATCTGTCCTAGATTACTTAAATTTTGCCATATAAAAAGACCACAGAAATAGCAGTGGAATAAGCCATCTAGTACTTAATGTGCATTAAAAATGTCAACCTAACAATTGAATATATCGTATCTAGAAAGCAACAAAAAAACTTCACAAAGCTTGTTCTTTACAAGCTGACCCCAAGTCTGTATTTATCTTCCCTCATTTTTCAAGAAATAAAACAGCTTTTGTGCCCTTTATGTTCCAGATACAATTTTGCGACAAACTTTCTGATGTTAAAGGTAGCAAAAAACAATGTTATCTTTTAGGATGAAGCAGCACCAATAAGATGCTCACTGGCTTTCGGTTAGTTAGACATTTAATTTTTTTCAAAACAAGAACAAAGCTAACATAAAGCCTCAGTGTACCAAAAGTAAACAGCATTAAGTAGTTCTAATTTTCTGAGGTATTCTCAGTTACACTGTTGTCCCCCTTTTCCCCTCCCCAATATAATGAGAGTTCTCTGATCCGGTTTTCTGAAACCCAGAAATAAAAGGTCTATTTATTAATTCCTGTGTTTATCTTGTTCCTTAAGTGCTCTGCAGAGAAATAACAGCATCAAGCACTAAAACAAGGTAAGCTAGAAGGAATGCATAGCTGCCTTTTATCTGTGGAAGCACAATGCCTAACTGCAACAAAATTCTCAGGAATCATCATGCATATGGTGTTGACAAAAGGATGCAAATGTTTTGCTCATTTATAGTAATGATAGTGTCTTACTACTTTTATGCAACTGAAAAAAAGTGCATTTTACTTACACAATACATTTGTCGAAACAAATTTCACAAATTTGTGCACAGCTCTCAAATAAAAACTATTTTATTATCATCATCATCATCAATAAACAGCATTTTTAAGAGACCATCAAAGTTATAACTTTTTCCACCCCATGATCTCAGTGTCAGCAATATGAACAAGGTTCAGTTACTGGCAGAATATGTGCAAATAGTGTACTGTACAACTCTGCTCAGATTGGCCAAGTAAGTGATAAAATGCTTACAAATATACCTTCTACAACCAACCAAAATTAAGAATTGAGTGGTAAATTGTTTCCTTTTTTTGCTAATCTAATCTTGGCTATAAATGCAAATATACCTTCAGAAAACCTATCTAAAAAAGCAGGGGTAGAGGCTTTGTGAATTTCCTGGAAAAAAATCTATTTTGTATAAATCAAGACTGACTGCCTGGACAACTACAGAGCGGGTTGAGCAACCTGTGTGAAGCTGGAAAAGGGAAACAGAACAATTAGTCATTTTTCTGGGGAAAAAAAAAAAAAAACAAAGAGAAAAATTGTGATCTGAACATTAGCATACCTGGATTGGTTCTTGCTGCTTAAAAACAGGACCAAGATCAGGCAGAATGAGCCTGATATATTCTTCTTTGGTGCATTCCTCAGCAATTAGGAGAACATTAGGCAAGACAAAGGGTACCATATCAGGATTCACAAATTCAGAAGTCAAGCAAGGCAAAATTCGTTGAATTATAACACGCTAAAAGAAGAAAAACAAGCATGCATCACATTGTACTGTATTACAGTAAGTTACTATTGTGCCAGTTCAACAGCTTTTGTATTAACCTGATATTTATAAAAGAGCAGACAGATAATGTTCAGTTGGGGACTCTTTATTTTCACAGTATACTCCAGCTAATTTACACTGTGCTACTTTGCTAACTTTTCTCTGTTTGCACTCAGAACATAACTGGAGACTGTAACTGTGAAGGTCAACAAAAAGCAATTAACAGTACAGAAAATAAGACTTTCTGCCACATACATCAATTATGAAAATCTATCTGCCTTCTGTAAAAAAGACCATAAAAAGACCCTCTCCTCCCCTCCCAACCAATTTTTCAGTATTACATCACTCACTGAACACACATATAATCCTACTATAGCTTCCCTGTAAAACTCTTAAGTCCCCTAAATGGAATTCTGCTGATGACATAGGTATTTTACACTGTGGATGTCTACTGTAGAGTTAGACATCCTTAAATGCTTTTAAAATCAATAAAGAGAAATACACAGTTCAAGGGCACATGGTCCCCTTCCTCCTAAAATACACTTTCAAGACATTAAAAAATGTCCTTAAGATTAGGTTAGTCAGTGGCTGCCTTAAGTTAGGTGAAATACATCCCATCTATTTCCAAATTCAAAGCATCAATGATTTCTGATCAAAGAAAAATATTACTAAATTGAAGTATTAAATATGAAGTCTGAATTTTGCACTGTGTAGTTCAAAACAAAATGAAAAGAAATCAAATGCAGTGGTTGAGAAGCTCAGCTATTCTATTATGTAGCAATCTAATACTATTTTTATATCAAAGATGCATTATGACTTATACAAATTAAAAAATACCACAAAAGGAAGAGGAGTCAGACTAGACACAGTGTCTAACACTACACAGAGGAAATCTGTAATGACAGACATTTGCCTTTGAGGCTTCTGGCCACTGCTAGCACAAGAAAGTCTTTTGACGGAAGGAAGCTTTGCATCATTCAACATCAAAGTACTGCCTTGCTATGAAAAAACTTGAAGTAATCTGATTGGGAGAAAAGGTGGCAAGATGACATCAAAGAGCTACGATAGCATCTAGAAACAAAGGGAAAGCCTTGTGGAGAGAAGACAACACCCTTTCAAAGTGGGATGAACTACAAGAGGACATGCAAATGGTGGTTCCTTACACATACTGATAGCACAATTTGCCATTTTTTGTTTAAAAATTTATTGACAGCTGAGGAGTATTTCCACACCAACTATTTTGTAATCTCCCCTTCTTTTCTACTACTCTATTCTGAAGGTCTCATGGCAGTCTACTATGGTACAATGCTGTAAAAAGTTCATCATCCCAAGATTCAGAATGTTCAGAGATGTTCACATGTTTTTAAACTATTTCAAGACATCATACAGACATACCTTAGGTAGCTTTGGCAGAACCTTTGGTAGCCCTTTAAAAAACTGTGATTTCTGAAGGTTATCCCTTTGGAATAACGAATCAAAGTACTGAAGTGTCATTGCTCCTACATCATCGAAGAATGGTATCTAAAAATAAGATTAAAAGCTTTTGATCTGGAGAGAGACAACACTGACACTGTTACAAAGATTCCAAAGTATAATCATCTACGTTTTCAATGCCCTATAGTAAACCTTGACAATGATGTGCCTGCAATGAACAGTTAGAAAAGTACTTTTTAACATATTAAGTAGCAGAATATTCACAGATAAAGGTTGATTACTAAAATGGAGTTTTCCTAGCATTTTAAAGAAACCCATGCATGTTATGTGTACCCAGCTTACTGTATATGAAATAATTTTTTGTCTACAAAAAATGGAATGAAAAGTAAAAACCTTGATTAAAAGTTCTCCTAGGAATAATTATGCTATTTAATATTACAACAAAGGATTAACTCCTAGGCCATCCAGATCTGGTTATCATCTCTGGAAACTTATAATGAATCAACAAGCATTTATATGCAACAAATGTGTAATTATATAAATTTCTCTCTGCTGTTCAGACCCACTTGTAAATCCTGTCCACTATAATTTTTCACATGATCTCCCATGTTTGTATTACTTCAGCAAAGAAGGTACAGGCCTTCTTAAGTGTTGTGTAACAAGAAATATACATAGACCAGGCTTATAAAGATGGCACCAAGAAAACACCAGGGGGTTTCATTTATAGCCTGGTATATCATATTAATACTGATAGAGCTGCTTCATCATTAATGAATAGATTGATAAAAATACATGGTGATAACAAGATTGTTTATATAAAAATCCAGCCACAAATATTAACCTTTCAGTTAGCAAATGAACAAATAGAGAAGTGTGTCTATCCCAGACCTACACAGACTGGAATGAAAAGTTCTGTATTCAAAAACTTCCATGGGTAACATTCCTCCGTTCTGCTAGCTCTCAGTTTTAGGGAGGGACAGATCAAACCTCATGGGCTGACAATAGTTAAAGACAAGCATGGTCTCTCAGACTGTTTAGACACTTGTTTTCAGTTGAAAAATCTGTGCAAAACAAAAACATTTAGAGAAGCTCTGCTGTAAGGCAGAAAGAGAAGCCAATAAGAGCAGGGCAACAAAGAAAAAAAGAATCAGAAATGCAACTGGAGTGGGGTAATATAGAAGAAAATAATCTATCAGCAGAGAATTCAAACTAGCCTGCACTGCAGACTTAAATTCTGTCTTCTTAGATCACACACCAAAATGTATGTGATCATGGAATTCTTCAAAGGTTAACACAAACTAGTAAAAACTAGCAAGGTAAATGTGCCAATGTCAAGCTCCATTTTAGCTCATGTCATGCTGGCCATAACAAATTACTTTTAGACTAAAGTTCTAATATCTCTACCTTACAATTCAGTCTGTAGTGCAGACGTGGTAAAAGAGACAATATAACAATTTATAGATTTGTTTTTGTAGTCCTTCAGACAAGTGAGTTGATACTTGCGCAACATTTGCCAGTTTCCTCACTTCCCATCTTTCAGCGTTTATGTTGGCAGAACTACTACCTGTTCACTCACTATTTCTTCCAATTGTTAAGACACCGATTTCTCTGCCTGCATACTATCATTTTATATGACAGAAAAAGAAGAAAACTGCTTAGCTAAGCAAACCTATAAGCAAGAACCTGAAAGGCTATCAGATATGACAAAATAGGGTGTAAGACAAAGGCAGAATCATGCTTTTAAGTTCTACTTTCAGATAGGAACATGAAGGAAAAGTTTGTCAAATTAAAACTTGTTATCCTACTTGCAGTTAATTTTTGTTTTATTATGGCAAGTAAGCTCCAAATATATTTTAAGCTATTCTTCTGCATATTTAAGAAGACACCAAAAATCACAAGCCAAAAGTTAATTCTTACATTTATTGCCCTTTATCATTTCATGGCTTTAAAAATCCTTCAAATACAGTTTTAAAGACTGAATTGTATAAAAACATAGCACAGAAAATACTTCCATCTGTATTGGAAAGCAACAAAATAGTGCTGCATTGAAAGATTATTCCAAATTTTGTCTCAGCACCTGCTTCTTCTCTATTAATAAAGGTCAGTGTAAGGACAACTTTTGACATCAACTAACATCATTATTTCCAAAATAATATTTAACATTTCAACTAAAATAATTAATAGGAAAACACTTTAAAATAGCTCTATTGTTTCTACAAATCAAGCACTATTTTTCCTCTTTCCTATGGCTTCTGTATTTTCCATAAACTGACCTTAGTCATTTGATCTGCGTCTGGTCTCACTGCTGGAGCTACATTTAAGAGTAGCTTTACATGTTCACGCACCTCCTCTGGTATATTCTGAAGAGTATTGGAGCTTAAACGGCTCAGCTGCATAAGTAATTTAAGCACATGCACCATGAAGTCAGAAAATCTTGCATAAAACTATTTCCAATATACAACAGGACTACACTTTGTCCTCTTGATGGTTTTTCTACCCACACCCTTGGTACCCTCCCTTCTCCCCTTTCATAACCCATTTGCTCCTGATCCCTCATAGTCTTCTTGCTGTCTCCCAACAGCATACCTGCTTCAGGTCACATTTACCTATTTCCAACTTCTCATTGTGTTCAGATTATCAGAAAACACAAACTCAGTATTTTAAACATGTACATGTAATTATCTGAGGTGTTGTCTACACACATTAAAACACAGTACATAAGCTAAAGCAATGGGCACCCAAAGAAGTTATGACAAAGGAAACTTGCATATGAACACACATTATGTCAGCTGATCCAAGTAATTGTCTTCTGCTAATATTCAGTCTGCAAAGAACGTGAAATAGCTGATAGCTCAGAGGATACCAACTGCAATGTCAAGTGATCAAATCACTCTGAACTCACCCATCTTCAACAGTCCTACATAGGTCACTCACTGCTTTGTGTTTCACACCGTTAACCCCAACAGGTAAAGTATTTACTCCAGGAGACCAGTATTCAACAGGTTTACAGAGAAATCAGGTGAAAAATGAAATTTGTAGTTTATAAAGTGGGTACATGTAACCTTCTCTACACATATTTTTATTTCCGTATTTTGCTAAGATTCTTTTTTCTTGATATAAAAAACATCATGCAAGGCAAGATACCATCAGATTGCTTTATGTTGGAGCACTGGTGTTGTGTTCTAAATACTTAAATCTATTTTAAAACAGTAACTTTTCAAACACGAATATCAATGAATAACAGTCACAAATAGAACAAATACCTGATCCAGCTGTCTACTAAAGCTTTTATAAATATCCTGCTTGTTGACCTCAAAAATTGGTTTCCCTTTATTAAACACTGCATACATAACAGCTCCTAGAGAGTACATGTCACTGGCTGTCTCACAGCTCACAGAGAGAATATATTCTGGTGCCAGATACTCAGGATTTGGAAGACACAAGGATGGTAAGTTTGGATCCCACTCCTTACAAGCGAACTTTGGCTACAAAAGAAGTAAAATAAAGTACATTTATTAGCAATTTTTGAACAACATTTTAAATAAGAAACTCAAGCAGCAGAAAATAATTAATCCACTCAAATCTGGTTCTGAATGAAACAGAAATGGAGTAAGGCAAAACTATTAAGAATCTGTGTCAGCTTAGAGTGATTAGCTGATGCAGTTAATTCTGAATATTAAAGTGGGGAAGTGTAATGTAAAATCAAAGCACTGCTGTAAGATGGAAACATGAGCTATGATGGGAATTCATTTTAGGAGTTAGCAACCAGGCAATGGGTAGATGCAAGAGACTAAATTAGGTAACTTTGCATGGCATCCAACACGCAGGTGAGCAGAAGTGGCACAGGCTTCAGTCTCTGTCTGAAACCATCACTAGACTATTTTGACTCCACTGAGCCAACTCAGGCTCTTTTTCTGTGATGACCAAAGGTAGCAATTCAGTCCAGACCTGTGCCAGATGCTTATAAACTTCCTGCCAACAAAATATAAAGGTAAATATTAAATAAATTATACTGTATTGAAATGCAAGGTCATGAAATTGGTTTCAGACAAAGATCTGAATTTGAAATTTAATGATGATAAATATAAAAATCTATTACCTCCTGTTCAGATGGATTTGTTGACTGGATACAAAAATCAAAGCCCATAATTTTCCATGCTCCACTCTTATTCAATATTATATTTTCAGGAGTAATATTTCCATGGACCATTTTCACACTGCTGTGCAAAAATGACAAGCCTTCAGAAACCTGTTAATAAAAGATCATTATTTCAGGTTAAATATTTCTCCAATTATCCTACAACATTTACAAAAATTCTGTTCCTGTAGTTGTGGTTAAATTGGTAAGTTACCCAAGACACAATTTTTCACCAAAATTTTAGGCTAAGTTTTAAAAATTATGTATGAAGGAAATTAAACACAGATGGGTAATCAGCAGATGAGATTACTAATGCTGACCAACTATCACAGCATAAGAACAAAAGTGCTTTTCAAAGTTTATCAACATATTCACCAAATAAAACATGGAAGCTACTATTCCTCCACAGAAGGTAAAGAAAAAATTCACATATGGGAGAGACAGCTGTAGCACAGACATTTATACAGAAAATAAAAATTAATTCAATTTTGTATTTTCCATGTCAGAGTAATCAAAACCAGTAGCAACTTAGAGCCTCGTATGTTCATCTTCTCTTATACTTACAGTGATCAGGGCACTATCATCTCTGACTTTCCAATCATTTAATTTACTATAGACAGACAAAACTTTGGCAGTTTACAAACGTTGAAAACCAATCATTAATACTAAAAGAACAAGAAAATTATAAGGACAACCTATGTCATACCTGAAGCAAACCATATTTAGTCTCCACATCATAAAGTTTGTATTCTTTAATGTCAGATGGTAAAGGAGAAGGTAGGTTGTCCCAGCTGCCAAGAACATTAGCTAAACTTGCACAGATTGGTTCTGTACAAAATGCCAAGCAATCCCTGTAGAGGAAATACATACAAACATTTCTTGTGAATGAATGTAATAAATCTCTTGTCTGTGAACAAAGAACCATACAAACATCATATTATACATTACCAGAGCACTTAGTGCTACCTAAAGCCATGTTATATTACAGGGTTTGAATCCTTATTAGTATATAGAGTGTAGTATATAGAGTATATAGTAGTATATAGAGAAAATATATAAATAAAATACAAAAATAAATATATAAATATGTGAAGTATTCAACATTATTTGAATTTTTATTATATTCTGTAACATTCATATGTATTATTAACGATGCACACAATGCTTCATAAAAAGTCTTCACAAAACAATGGCTTTCTTCTCTGATCTGGGAAAATCAAACAAATAATTCTTACTATTATTAAACTTGCAAAATCAGGCTTTTAGCTGTGCCTAAAACTCAGACATCCCTCACTGAAGCAATACTTATCATGGTCAGTCAATGATCAGAAACAAAATTAATATAATGTAAGGTAGTACCTGAATATTCCTCTACTTTGCAAATGAAGAGGTGCAAACACAAATGTTGTATGAACTGCAGAGTGACTATTTTCTAATTTATTTTATCTATTATTTTCTTCAAGAAAAATTACAGGTCTTGCTTATGCATTTTTGTGTCAATGGTATTGGAAAAACATAGATGAAGCAAACTGCCACACAAAGTGTGTAACACTGTAAAGGGTTGTAACACTGTGCGTCAAAATTTCAGATTTCTAAGTCCAGAAAATAATGTACGTCTCACAACATTTCACAAACTTCATGTAACATAGACAGAGTCATTCTTTACATCCACATGCTTCATACTGGTCTACATAGAGCAGGAGGCCCCAGACAGTTATTGCATCTCACTTTTTAATTGTTTTAAAGTTTTTCTGGAGAAAGCATTACATGGATGGTAGCACACACACCTGGTTTAAGGATGAGTTATTAATGAGAACACTAAATACTGCATCACTATGAACACAGAAAACTGAAATTAATTAGCAGTAATATATATTTTTTTTAATTTAAAGTTATAGGCAAGAAGATAGAAGCCTAACTTTTTGCTCATTCCCTAAAAATGTCACAGAAGACACAACACCTCAGCATGAATCTACCACATATTTTTTATGTATCTCAATAATCAGTAAGCTTGCTTTTTAAAGGAAAATAAGGCTGATGAAACACACAAACCTATTATTCATCCAGATTTTAGTTTTACTTTAGTTTTATCTACTGCCTTTCTGAAGGAAAAACAACTAAAAATTAAAATACACTGAATCATAGATGTCAGCCAACCTTACAGGATGTCTTTGCTTTGTTTCCTTCCTCCCTACCATTCTGTTAACACCAGCCCTTTTATGTTTCTATTAACAGAGCTAGGGCTATAATACTTGTTTATGTAGTAATCACAAGAAAGAATCAGAGCGCAGAAAAACAGCGTCCTTCATTTTCAATCTGACTTCAACTTTACCACAGAGTTTATATATTTAGTTATGGCTAAGGCAATAGATGATAGAAAAGACCTAGGCTAGGGAACAGTTATTCAGTGGTTTTCATAACATACATTCTCTGATTTCTGTTGTTTTGAGGGAATAAAAAGATGTCTGTTTATTTTCTACTCTAGAAGCTAATTAAATAAGGACCCAATCCACAGCAAAGGAAGGATGGAGCAAATCTAATTAAAGCAATTGAATACTGCAGAAGCTAATGTCTACCATACAGTGCAGCTTCTTTAACAGTTCCCTGAATAATAGCAAAAATGAAATTCAGAGTAACATAATAAAAAGAAAAGTTAAAATTAAAAGTGATGACCAAAAATGCATATGCTCTGGGGAAGACTGCAACAGATGGAATGTCTAGCAAATTAAGTATCTAGGACTCTTTCCACTACTACTATTTTTAATGGGTTGTAATGACATTATGAGTGAACTTGTAATTTGTCTTTTTTATAGTTTTCTCCAATAACAAGTTAAATATAGAATTATTGCTCACCTGTCATTCAAGACCAGTTTTAAGTAAATAAATTGTATTTATATTAAATATTTAATATAAATAAATATTCATTATATAAATGCATGTAAAAATGTATACAACATAATATATAATATATATTTATAATAAATATAATTATATTGAATACCAATAATCTGGAGTAAAAACATTCTATTAATAGTGGAAAAGCCTCCTACAAACTAGGATCAGAAAGGTATGGTCTTTCTTTCTATATCTACTTCAGCGGTGGCAGGCACACCAAACATCCTTTTGCTCGACAAAGGAGGAATAAAGGGTGACTTGCAAGCAGTTCAACACAACTGTATGTTACTTTGGAGACACGAAAAAAAGACCAGGTACAGTCTAGCCAGAAGGAGTTCGTGACAACTTTCATCAAGAATAAGCACTCTGGGAAAGACCTCCAATTCTAAAGAAATCTTACAGCATGCTTGCACAAGGTTACACACACAAATATTCTAAGCAAACTTTTCTTTTATGAACTCCCTCCAAAATGTTCCATCAGTTTCTGGCACTGTAAGCAAATGGATGGGTTTTGTGCTACTGGCGTTTCTACCAGTAGCTGAGTATGGAAAGAAAAAGAGTTGGAGTAAAGCCCAGGACATTTCTAAAAACTCACAAATGATAACTCTGATATAAGTACACTGTTAATTTTACTCAAAAGACTTAAATTCTTCACAAGAACACCACCAAAGCTTTCTTAACACTCCAAGGTATGAATCTTAGCCTTTTCTTCTGAAGAGTTCAGGGAAAAAAGAATTATAGAGGCAGTTGCTGAGTCAATCAAAATACTGTGACAATTTTAGGAGAAAGCCTGGGATCTCCTCTGGAATTCACCTGCATACACTATGACAGAGATAACTCCAGGCCCTTTAGCATGTAATAGTTTATTTACTGTTGTAGAGAACTGAGAGCTGTCTTCAATTACCTAATTAATCTTCCTTAGGCTTTTGTGAGGGGCATACTGAACCACAGGGGCAATGACAGCTTTGAACACTTGTTAATTCAAAACGTTATTTTGTACTGGAGGAAAGATATATATGAATATGCAAGTGTCATTTAATCCAAGAAATCCTTCCCAAAGTAGGCATCACAAAGATGAAGAAGCATTCCTACAGTATTCTCAGCTCCTAAAAGCCAATACATTTGGAAAAATACAGGTTACAGACACAATCAAAAATGTAGAAGTTTGAAAGGTAGTGTTTATAAATCTTTAATAGGCTACCGTTTAGAAAAACTGCTTTGGAAAAAAACCCTTCATGATCTTCCTCAGTAAAGTGAGGATCAGCTTTGTATTTTAACATGAAATCTTCATTTTATTTGTTAGATTTTAGTGTGTTGTTATCACGACAGTTGAATCATAAGATTAACCCATTATTGTGCATAGTGGCCAACCTTACATAAATCAAATAAGCACTACTAAACCACACTGAATTTTGTCTCCCTCAATTGGCATGAGTACCTTTTAAACACATATGCAGCCACAGTACATACTATTTACATAAAATGTCCAATCTTACATGCACTAAGTACATACATCTCATAAATGGAACCAATTTATGAACAACCTTTTGAAAGAAAACAATTTTTAAGAGAATTCTTCAAAAGTGAAATTAACTGAACTACCAAATTTTCATGCTTTAAGGGTCATGTGTAGCCTTATAGCTACAACTGGACTAAAATCATGCAATAGATTATTAATTAGATTCACACCAGAAATGCATCCTATGGCTTTGAATCTCATCAGATGTATGTGTTAAATGTTCCAGATATTTTATGTCCAATAACAAAACAATGATTAAGAAAGTCTGTTCTCAGCTTCACTACATCTTACCTGGATTCTTCCAATGGATGTTGAACAGTAAGTAGTCGAGGGTGTCGAAGCCTGGTTAGTTGTTGAACACCTCGTTTTAACGAATCAATAATCTGATCCTTTTCAAATTTTTGATACTTGTCTATTAGCTTTTTATCAAAGACAAAAACAGCCACTTCCTAAAAATAAGCGACAAAATTCACTCAGTATATAACACAGCCAAAAAACAAGCCTATACACCATTACATAAACACACACATTTTTGAATCAACAGTACAATCCCACCAATGCAGTAAATATTTCAATATGTATGTATATATACATATTGTCCATACTTTGTCCCAGTCATAATCACATAATCACACAGGTTACTGTATATAGCCTCTGGAATATATATTTCAAGAATTAAGGTACTTCTGTTCCTTATAGCTTACAAATAGTTAATACATAAACTATAACCACTATCTACACAGTGAAAAAGCAGCAGATCCATGGGACAGAAATCAGCTTGATTTTAGGTAAATGAAAGCATTTACATCAACTACGAACAATTAAAATATTATGAGCATATATGCATTCACTTGGCATGAAATATACCAAGTGGCACATTATTAGACCGGACTCTGTCTCAGTGTTCTGCTCCAAACCTGAAACTAGACATTCATGAAAGATAATTTATAGTCACAGTAATCAACTAACCTGATCAGACCATTCACATGATAAAACATTAAGAATTTGTTAATGCTTAAACATGTGTAAAAAGAAGACCCAGAAATGCAGTAGATGTTAAAACCAGAGAGAATAATTCTTTCAATCAACTCCTGCAAACAGTGTGGGAGAAAATGAAAACATTTGTATGAAACTTTGAAATTTCAGAGGTGGATGTGAAATAAAAAGTTAGATTATGTCACAATCTTGAAAGCCATTAAAGAGAAATAAAACAATTTTTTTTAAAAAGGAATTTAAAACTCTGCAATGAAACAGAGACTTTCTTAAACTCTTACAACAGCACTCTGAATAATAATAAAGGTTAGAAACCAGCAGGAAATATGAAAACACAGCTTTCAGTCCCAAGAGGAGATCTATGCTCTTGTACTGCATTTTATAACTATTATTCTAATTTAAATATCACAAGAACAGTTAAATTATCGATTTTTTAAAAAAGACTTCTAGAAATAGACTATATTAAAAAAGAAATTCAGTCCAATACACAAAAAATTGGTTTATACTTTTTAGCTGATACCTGTTTCATTAAACCATTAGCAGATGAACGTCTATAATTCAAGTAAGTACACTTTTCCTGCTTTTATCCACACCAGCTCTCTTATCTAACTCTTAAGTGTGATGGATCAAACATTAACATTGACACAAGGCAGGAAAGAACCAATTAAAAAATACACCTTTTCCAGTACAAAATGTGAATGTATTGAGCAGTACATGACCAATAACAAGTTCAAACTAATATAACGCTTCTGAAAGAACTTCTGTTTAACAGCAAGTCAAAAAAATCAGAAAGTGAATATTTAAATTGGATAGTATGGGACATCAGCTATGTTTTGAATATTTTATGATGGTAATAAATAAGTTCTATTGGTGCTTTCTGCAATCTTGCATAGTTTGTTTGAAGTTTGATAGAACCTTTACAGATCCAAAATTAGCTCACATATAGTATGTGTATGAAACTGTAGTATTCTAGGTATGAAAATTATTGTTATCCCATTGATTTTGTAGACTTAAGTTATGGTGGACTGTCAAAAATCAAAATCATTTGAGCTATGTCACAACTTGCTTTCAACACCTTCATTTTCACGTAACACATCTGATACAAGAAGAAAGCACCCAGCGATCTCTGAACACTAAAATGTTAAATGCGTGCTGATATTAATAATTCAAAATATGGCATACTGAAATTCAATTCTATAATCGGCGCTGCTTTTTATATGCAAAATGCCATATAAATAATATAATATCTTAACCCCCATAGGTCACCAGATATTATTGTACAGAAGAATGAACTGACAGCCGAGTCATGGGCCACAGAACACATTCTCAATGCACAAAAATTACTGAAACCATATAGTAAGCTTGGAAACATTTAAAAGTCTTCACAGTTTTACACTGTGTGAACCACATAACTCTGTCAAATCTTGACTATGAACACATTAATCCTGTTTTTCCTTTTCTGTTTTACAAGAACTGATGCTCAACCCCCAAAAGGAGGGTTACCAACTGTAGTTGACAGGGATTCCATTTCCTGGACTTACTTTCATGGAAACTTACTGAGATGAAAGGCTGCAAAAGCTTACTTCTTTCCACAGAAAGCTCTAGGGGAGCTTCCACTTTTTTCATTTCATAGTTCTGAAGGAAGAATAGCTTCCTCTTGCAGATGACTACTTATTTAATTCTGCAGTTGTGTTACAATTCCAACTTTGTGACATAAAACCAAATTTAACATTAAAAGACTAAAATATATTAAAAAAATATGATGGTTCTCCACAAAAAAATGAAAAAGTAGAAACAAAACAACCCTTATCTCTAATGACACAAACTTTCATTTGTTATGTGATAGGAAGTATATACACCTTGCTCAACATGCTCTTGCCTCAACACAGTATACTGGTAACATTACTACTTGGGTTAGGAGGTATGAACAAGTATGTAGAGGACTAGACTGGCCAATCAAGAGATCTAAGTTATGTCATATTTGTGAGTTCTGCTCACAAATATGACATAATCCGCACCTTGTGTCTCATCTCCCACATGTTTAAGCCAAGTGCTTTACTTCAAAGTGGCATTAGGTAAAGCTCAGTGATTACAGTGGGACAGCTGTATGTTATGATGTGTACCTTGTAAATATTTGCTAGGATTTAGACCTTCAAGAAAACACATATTGTTACTGTCAAGAATTTAGAATTTTTAACAGGAATCACTGAAAAGATCAGTGTTTAAGTTCTACAATGCTTTTGCTAAGGAATTAAATGTCACCTGTGCAAACAGGAGCAAGCATTGTCCACAACATGTAAGACACAGGGCATGATTTAATTGGGATATAATCATATTAACACATCTAGAACACTTTCAGACACTGAACAGAAGTGTAAATCAGTTCTCTTCAATTGTGCTTGTGTATTTCAGGGGAATCCTGTTGACCACTGCCCCAAAGACCTGGTAGTCACTAACATATCCCTTCATAAAGCTTTTTTATTCTTGTAGTTTTAATCACTAAATGCCCCAACTTCCTTTTCCCAGATTCTTTGGGCAGTTTTCCTTTGTACTGGGTCTGGTTGAGATGGAGTTAACTTTCTTCATAGCATCCCATATGGTGCTGCATTTTAGATTCGTGGCTATAACAGTGTTGATAACACACCAATGTTTTGGCTGTCAATGAACATGTCTCATACAGGGTCAAGGCTTTCTCTTTTTCCCACTCTGCCCCTGCAGCAAGTAGGCCATGGGTAGGCAGGAGACTGGGATGGGACAGTGTCAGGACTGCCACCTGGAACTGGCCAAAGGGCTATTCCATATCATATAACATCATGCTCAGTGATAAAAAGTAGGGTAGAGGAGGAAGAAGTGGGGTTTTGGCACCCAAGGTGGCTGTTGTTTGGAGACTAGCTTGATCATCAGTCTGCCTGTGGGATGTGGTAAGCAATTTCCTTTTGCTTGTTCCCCCCCCCCCTTCCTTCACCTATTAAACTGTCTAAATCTTGACCTATGAGTTTTCTTGGGTTTCTTCTTCCTATTTTCTTCCCTTGTCCTGCTGGGTGTGGGGAAATGAGTGAGTAGCTATGTGGGTGATTGGTTGCTGGTCAGCGTCAACCCACCACATCCTCCAAGTCCATTTGCAATCCTGCATTCCTTATGAAAAATACACCGACAGTTTAAAATATGTGTCCTTATTTACCCACATAAACACCTTATAAACCAAAGAAAACACAACCCCCCTGATCCTATCTTAGCCATTGCAACTGCTAAAAAAAAAACAAACCAAAAACCAAAAAGAAAGGGAGGAAGGACAAAAGAGAGAGAAATACCTCCCTAACCCAAAAAAAGGCCACCAGGCAACTGAGGCATGTCATGCTTTCTCTCCTGCCCCTAAGAGGAAGACAGGAATTCAGAACACACTGAGTGTCTGGTTTCAGCTGGGATAGAGTTAATTTTCTTCTTAGTAGCTGGTACAGTGATGTAGTTTGGATTTAGTGTGAGATTAACGTTGGTAACACACTGATGTTTTAGTTGTTGTTAAGTAGCACTTATGTTAGGGATTTTTCCGTTTCCCATGCTCTGTCAGCAAGCAGGTGCACAAGCTGGGAGGGAGTCGGGCCAGGATAGCTGACCTGAACTAGCCAAGTGGATATTCCACACCACAGAGCATCATGCTCAGTATAGAAACAGGGGAAAATTGGTCCGGAGGGGCAGATAGCTGCTCCAGCACTGGTCATTGGATGGTGAGCTGTTGCATTGTTTATCACTTGTCTTTGGTTTTACTTCTCTCTCTTTTTATTATAATCCTTTTCATTATTATTATTATATTAGCTATTATTACATTTTATTTTATTTATTAAATAATTCTCATCTCAACCAATGAGTTTAACTTTTTATTGATTCTCCTCCTCATCCACCTGGGAGAGAGGAGGAGTGCGCAAGCAGCTGCATGGTGCTTAGTTGCTGGCTGGGGTTAAACCACGACACAGGGTTTTTGTGTTGAAAGAGATGTAAACTAAATTAAAGGCTCTAAAAGCTGTGGAAATGTAATGATACTGGAATAGCAATACTTCTTCCTATTCATCTCATTCCATACTGAGAAAGCATGTGTTAACAGTATTTGTAAAACATGCAAGCGCTATAGTGATGAATATGACAGAAACTCAAATCCTTCTATTTTCAATGGCACTTTGAACTGTGTGGAGTAATAATGCCAGAGAACCAATAAGGAAGGGAAAAAAAAACACCAAAAAAAATTTAATAATTACAGTTCACCATCTATCCTGGTATAGTGAATGATGTAGTGCTCTCGTAGAAAAAAATTAAATTAAATGTTAAAGACTAAACCATGAACATAAAAGCAAAGGAGATTTTAAAGTAACAGTCAGAATGGTTGATTTTAGAAACTTTGTTTTCCCTTTCATTTTTTTTTTCCTTATTTTACCCATATGCACTCACACATTTTTTTAATGAATAATCAAATGTTACTCGATATGCAAACACATGATGTTTTACCAAAGCCTCCTACTGTTCAAAGGAAAATAGTCTCTGAACTAAAATACTGGAAAGCACTCTGATATTACTCTGGTCTTTTGCCAGAAAAAGATTTTCCTCCAGATTTTGGGGGGTTTTAGAAGCTTGCCAATTTTTTTTTATAACACTACTTTCCCATCAGTTTGTTTCAGTCATAAACTATACAACTATTTCAGTTTTAAAATTAATTAGCGTTTAAAGCTCGAATAGTAGGAAGCTTTCATTTCAAAGCAACTGTATGCGGAGCCAAAACAACAGAAAGGTGACTTACTTACCATTAATACATTTAGTACTACCACAAGAAAAGTTAAACACAACTACAGTGGTCTTGAAGTGCAAACCATTACCTTGTGAATTCTGCTAGTTTTTACAACTGAGCTGCCAACAAGAACATTAAGTGACCTCCCCTCTTTATCTATGATCACACTTTCTAAGCAGAAGAAAGGATGTATTATGTCATATTATGCCAGAAAAAAATGTAAGTGCATAAAGACTAAGTTAACAAATCCAAGACAAGCAGAAATACATATTGTAAAATTAGCAACATGCTACTTCATGTGTACATGTACACCCAGACTCTTAACTCTTTCAAACAAACAGCAGCAAATCAGCTATCAAATAGCACCAAACACAGGCACACAGGTAAGTAATTTCCTCACATTCTGCTAGGTTGTTATTCAGTCACCTACAAAGTAAGCAAGAAAAGACAAGACACGTTAAAAAAAAAAAAGAAAAGCATAAAGATTCAAAAATCCAGGAAAACCAGGAAGGCAAGAAACAGGCAGAACTCTGAAAAGAGGAATAAAATCATACATATCTACTGTCACCAGAGAAGGAATATTTGTAACTGTGAACTGACTTAAAGGAACCAAATTAATGCATATTTGAAATCTTAACTTCAGCTGACCAACTTCCGTAAGGCTGCTGGGTACTATTTGTCCTGAGAACAAAGATTTCTGATCAGCTCTACTGCTGTAATGCTAAAACTCCCAATTTAACTATTTTATCTGGCCACAATGACTTAAATTATTACTTGTGTTGTTGTAAAGTGACAACAACACAGGCAATTAAACTCTTACATCCTACGTGTGATTACAATACATATTTACTGCAAAGAAGCTAAGTGCTTGTAGCTTCAAATTAGATATACACACTTGCAATACAGCAAATATGTGCATCACTTCACAAAGTGACTGCTGCCACTTGGAAAATGACAGCAGCCACTTCCATATTGCCCAGCCAACATTCAAAAGGTACATGCCAAAGAAATAAAAAATAGCAGATATATTGCAATACAACCACATAAACTGTTTGTATTGCTGCGTAGTTTTATTTTGTAATGGCAAACTGCATGTTGACATGATGTTACCAAACTGGTAGTATTAATAATGAATGGTAATTGCATGCCAAATCACCAGCTATCTAAAACTCCCTGCAGTAAAAATGCTGCTGTATTTTTAATGACTAATGATGGGATATAAACATACAGACATTAATCAGAGTTTACAGAGATACTGCAGGATCCCATGTGGTAACACCCGAACTAAAACTGTGCAAAATCAGTGGTCAGAACACCCATTCAAAGCTTGAAAAACATGATCGACGGGAACCAAATTACATACACTCTGTCAAACAGGCACTGAAAGAAAACTTGCTACAACTCTCCAGACCTTAAAACTATACCTGCTACAGGTCAAATGCTTACTGGACACAGAGATTATATAAAACCTATCAAAATTACCATACTTTCAATGTTATCACTCCTTTGTATAGTTGAATAAGGCCAAAAAAACCTACAATTGGTACACTGGGTAAATTCAGTAAATACTAGATGTACACAGTTCTGCAACATCTAGAAAGTGAGAATATGGCAAAAGATTGTGTCACAATCAGATCACACATTCTCCACAGATTATTTATTCTGCATAGTATATTTCTTCTCCATTTGCTACAGTTTATTTTCCTACCACCTAACAGATCACCTGTATGTTTTCCAAAGTTACTCCTTTGTATTCATTTCTTTTCTGTACATCTGTAGCAAGCTGATGTCTAAGTGACTTCACATCACTTCAGCAAGAGTTCAACTTAAGGCCATAACTTATGAATACTTCTGTTTACTCGCTGAAAATTCATTTCCTCTCCAAGTCTGAAAAAGACTTTTCACATTTTTCCAGTACAACAAAATAATTTTCTATAATAACAGTTCTTAAATTCTGCACCTTGCAAACCTTCTTCCAAAGTTGCAATCCCACTTTCATTTACACATGTGACTTCAAGTGAGTCAAAAGTTTATATACTAGTGCTCTAACCCCTAATACTTTAATGAAACTAAAAGGGAATGATACTGATCTGAGAGCAGCACAGGGAAGGCACAACTTACTTGCTCCACAACCTCCTCCTTTATTTACCCCATGCCTTCCTGTTACTATAACTCATGACTTAACATTTCTAACCCCTCAATTTCTGTATGGCTGCTGAGCAAAACACTACAGTCTTTTTTGCTGAGAACAAATGACAGCATACTTCACAATTATTTTAAACTTAAAAAAAACAGTACTGCTACCAAATAAAGTTGCAAGGTAAATTGAGGAACTGATCCATGTTAAAACCAACTTCTTCCTTCTTGTCAGATCACTTTTAACTCAGATTAATTCTTGATCTTGGTCTCAAATTGTATGATATGATGCAGAACCACTTTTTTCTCCAGCAGTGAAGGCTTAAAGCAGTTATCACCTATATAGCTGAGAACATTATATTTAAATAATGCCGAGTTCTTAAATTTTATTTACAGTACGACCTTTAGGATTAGTCTGCCCTGTTGGGTTTCATTTTTAAATGCCACTTACCAACTGCTACCTATCACTGTTATCTAATGCTTATAAACTTAAGTATTTACTTGGCAACTCACCTGTTTTGTTGATTTTTTAGTTCCATTAAATATCTTCCAAGCAAGACCATTACCACCACTGGCAATATGTCGGCCAACATCAAATTCCCTAGTAACAGGATTTCCCATGACTGCACTGGTGACATCAGCCGTTACCTTTGTAACGGTACTCTTCAATTTATTCAGCATGGACTCCATTGTCTCAGCTGTGCACCAATGTATTATCCTACAAAGACAAGAAAAAAAAGCTTCACAGGCCTCATGTAACTTCTGTTAACATAAGACACACTAAAAACTGTAAAATCTAACCAATGATCCAATAGGATACAGGAGTAACCCACAAAAAGAATACTGAAATATAACTTCCAGTGCTTTGCAGTTATGTATTCACACTGCATACATGTATCCGTGTGTGCATGCCTGTGGATTATATGTCATTGCTTCTGGTCCTCAAAAACTCCTGAATCTCTTGATTAGACCTAACAAAGCAATTAAAGACTGAGAAATTCAACCATTTCTTGCAAACAGGTAAATGAATAAAGAAGGGCATCTGTAAACTGCTCCCATGGAGCACACAGCCTCTATATCAGTATCGACCAACAAAGAGAACCAAATCTGAACGAAACCAGGCTCCTTGAATTCCAGTGCTCTCGAAGCTACCCATTTTCTGAAGGGATTGCTTAAGACTCCAGACCAGCAAAAGAATAGATGTGTATTATACAGAAGACATGTAAAAAATGTATTCTTTCCTACACTGTGCTTATCAAAAGACAAGCTCAAAATTCAGTATTTTACCTATCAGATTGCTGACATTACTATTTGTATAAGTATTAATGAACTTATGTATTAATCAGTCGCTGCAGGGGAAGGAAACAAGGAATGATCTTTTTATGCTTTAAGAAAACTGTACAAGAAAGTTTTACATCACCTTGCAAATTTAAGAGCTAAAAGACTGTGGCACCTTATAATTTCATTCATCTTCCCCTGTACTGTGTAATTCCACAGATTCCTAAATTGTCCTAATTAGTTTAAAAAAATCTGACTTGCTTATTCTGCCAGATAGAAGTTCTGACGTCTATGTCCCACTTATACAATTGTCTCTCTGATACTGGATACACAAGAAAGAATAAAGATGGGAAACAGTGAAAAAAAGAGATAGACATCTTCCTTATTGGTGTGAGCAAAGATGAAGAGAGAATCCAAGAAGAAATGATTCCCTGGAATCAGTATTACATGGTATATTCAGAAGCAACCCTTAATGATATTTCTTCATTTTCTCTTTTAAATAAGGTGTTAAGACTATTATTTCTTCAACCTATAGTAAAATAAACCTAAGACATCATCAATTGTACTGAAATCTTCAGAAACACTATTTTCAATCATAGCCTTATTTGTCATATACTCAGCTCACTGGCACATAATTTGTGTAAAACTACTTCTCTGAAAAATAGAGAATGTTATTCCTGTTCAAATGGAAGAGAAGATTCTTCTGTGATAAAGATGTTTGCCAAGTCATGGTAAGAAGGACAAAATAAGCAAAGGGCACTAACAAATAATCCAGTGAGCACTGGGACTAACCAGCCCCAATGTCCTAATCAGATATGGGGTGCTTGCTTGTACAAATTAAAGCTCTTCCCACGGTATTATACACATTTATAAGGCAATGTTCTGGTCTGCATACATTCGCTGGTGTCTATTAATATATGCATTTATACCACAGCTTTTTCCACATTCAAGACACAGATGGAGTCTACTTCCTCTTCAGAGCTCCTTAGTCTCACAGAAACTGTAGCAATTTATTTCTGACACCTGCATACCTCAAACTTAACTGAATTCAAACACACTAAAGTTATCTGGACAGACATACATTAGTATTAAACTAGAAAGATAGACTTTTCTAACAGCGGTAATAAACTTACTAAACTTCTTAAAAGTTATACAAGTTACTGAACAATTCACTCCAGTGTAGATATGTGTAACACTATTAACCTAGTCCTAAGGAAACTCCAGCATGGTGCTGGAAGCAACACAACTATGCTGCTCTATCTTGACTATTGTTGCAGTTATATCCCACCTTCAGTATTCTTCCATGGTGAAATGAAAAAATACACTAATGCATAATACACTGTGGCTCCACAGATATTTCCCCAATTTCCATGTCAGCTGAGTGACACAACTTTGTGCTACTAAATGAAGAACACACTAGGCGTTTTAAGAAAATATATTATAAAAAAGAAAGGTATCTGGCTGCACAGGCCTCAATCTTGCAAATCCTCCACTTTGAAGTAACCATGGCTCCAACTGGACTACTCAGGAGCAGAACCAGGTATGACTGCAAGCATGTTCAGGATGGAGTTGGTCTTAATTATGGGTATGGGGACTGTGAGTTTTAGATACGAGAAGTTGAGTCGAATACAATGAGATAATCTTAAGTACAATTATGTACTTGTTGAAGAACATAGCTGGAAATACATTACAGAAACAAAATTCCTTCACTAAGTAATTTTATTAGAGTATGCGACATTTTATGACAATATATTAATTTTACTTTATGACTTGTGCTGTGGAAAAATGCATGCAATTCCTAACTGTGCAGCCCAAGACCAAACAGCTTTTAGACAGTGGCTAACACCTGTGTATAAAGGAACTTTTCATTAACCTAATAAATAGGTAGAAACAAGGATTATGGAGTATTCTTAATAGGAGCTCTAGTATTTCCAGCTCTCAGAGATTTTATTCTGCAGCTCTTCCATGAGGCAAATTCTATATGCTAAAAGACTATAAAATCAATCCTAATAAGTTTAACATAACCACAAATCTAATTTATTTGTTTCTGTCTTGTGCTTTTTGCACTGTCTCACTCACTCCCAGTCATCAAACCTCCTCTAGTATCAATGCAACACAATCTTGTGTTTGAACTCTCAAAACTAAAGGGATGCTTTGCAGAATTAATTGTGGAGATATTATGAAGAAAATGCACGTGCATGCATGTTCAAATTCTTTTGTATAAATCTGAAAGGGATATTCTCTGTACAGGTGGTGGAAAAATGGCATAGTATTGATTAAATCAGATATGCCCTCTGCTGTGGGTGACAGACTAACAGCAGTGAGAAGCATGGAAAAAACACTAGGCGAGAATGTTAACACCATTCCACTGTCTGAAGGACTAGGAATTAAAAATTAAGCCTGGTAGGCTCTGTCCAACCCATTCCTCTCCAGCTAGACAGTATGCAAACTACTGTTTAATTTAGCTAGTGAGTAAGGAATATCAAGAAGCTTACTTCTCAATATGCAGCTTGGATTTTAAGTTTACATCCATCTAACACTGTTTATTTGTAGAAATTCTCATGTCAACATTTGGATTGTCATCTCAAATAGCATATTTTGCTTTGTAAAAACAATAATTACCAACTTCAGTAAAAACTCAATATAGGTCAACAGGAAGAATGCACCTAGAAAATCCATGCAAAAGAAATATAATTATTTTGGGTAGTATCTATGATACCACAAATCATAATGATTTAACCGTATCCGAAACATGCAACTTTAGTTCTCAATTGTATGAAAACTGGTTTGTTCAGTTAAGACTGAACTATTATTTATAGAAAAAATAACAACCACAAGAGAATAAAGACATTCACCCACAATGAAACTTTCATTTCAAGTTAAAGGGTAATAAATGAGAAAAGTACAGGATCTTAAGAGTTACAATGTTCAGACAAGCAACACAGGAAATGCAGTAAATGTTCAAGAACTTTGATTTTTTCCTGTTTGATTTTCATGGGTAACAGTAATGCTACTAAGTCCATGAAACCAGAAACTGACCCTAAAAAGAAATTCAGTTGGTCAATGTGTTGTTTTCATTAATTTCCCTCACAATAATGGTCTTTATGCTGATGTACATCAGCAACAATACCTCAGCACAGTAACAATCGCTTGGCAAGGTAGTATGCAACAGCCAACATGAAAATAAGAAATGAGGCAAAACATTCAAAATATTGAAATAACAATAAATCCAAAACAAGGATTCCTCATCATTCTTTAATTCTCACTCATGTAAAACAACTGCATGATCTAAAACTATTAATTTATTCTTATTCTAATTCATAGCTTAACCTGATGTATGGATAAATATGCACTCTGTACAGCAGCGCATCACACTATTTTGACCTCTAACAAGCTGGGATTCCCCTTTGTGAACCAAGGCAGCTGGCAGGTGCATCAGTACTTCATGCCACCCAAACTTCCATCCTATCCATCTGACCCAAACAATGACGAATTCACAGAAGAAATAGGTGCTGAAACAACCTAGTCTCACCAAACAGAAGAAAAAAAAAAATTCAGGCACAACCAACCTTTTACACTTGTTACAAAAACAACAGGAGGATTCAAATGCAATGATGCACAGTGCATGGTGCAGCTGTGCTCACTGTCACCTTCACGATTTTTATTCAGCATTTCGGTACCGAGCTGCAGCTGAAACCCTACCAAAAACTCACGGAACGAGATCGATGCACGGGGACCCGTCTGTCACCTGCTGACAGGCGAAACCTAACCTAAGCTATATGCCGCACAAACGCCTGGATTGTCTCTTGCGGGCCAGTCCTCTCGGACAAAGTATTTTCTGCTACTGACAGTGAGACCGGACTCGCAGCGCGGAACCCCCTCAGCGGCGCGCGGGGAATCGCCTTTCCCGCTTCCCGAAGGGCCGGTGACTGCTCGCTGCTCCGCGGGGCGGCCGGGAAGGAGCCCGACCGGGGCGGGCGGCGGCCGCGGTCAGAGGTGAGCGGCGCTGGCGGGCAGGTGACCCGCGATCCGCCGCCTCCCATGCAAAGCATGTACCTAAGCTGCAATGATATTTCTCGGCTGAAGGGAGTCCGTGTATGCCAAGCGTTGATGGATCACAAGGTGTTTGAGCCAGTTGGAGCAAAACTTTACTTATTCAAGAACGAGAAAGAAACAGAGTTTGAAGACACAAACACTAGTCTATATAAATTTGTAAATAGCAGTCTTACTCCGCTTCTTCCAAGAAAGAATAAAGACAATGAGAGCTTTTCTCCTGAGCAGATCTGCAAACAGAAAACAAAAAGATGTCCCAAGTGAGTTACTCTGAACCTG
>NW_020799092.1:30604089-30631521 GCF_003259725.1 Athene cunicularia
GCGGCCGGGGGAGGCGGAGGAGGGCGGGAAGTGATGCACGCTCCGGCTTCCGCCTGCGGCCCCGGCTGCCCTTATGGCGGTTTATTTGACTCCGCGGTTCAGGAGGCTTCGAAGTCAGAGCGAGTTAGGGCCGCGGCGGGGCTGTTGGCGGGCGGGAGCGAGCGAGGGCATCAGCAGCTCCGCAGGGCAGAGAGGAGCTCCCCCTCCCCCATAAGTCGTGGTTCAGGGAGGCCCGGCTGGTGGGGCTGTTGGGAGCAAAGGGTTGAGGGGCAGGCGGGGTTAATGTATTGTAAACGTTGGGCTGCCGTCTGCTGAGCTGAGAGAGGGGTAGGTGGGGGAGAAACGGGACGGGAGGAGCATCTCCGCTCGGTGAGGCTGGGAGAGCTGGCACTACCGAGCCTAGAGGAGAGAACGCTCAGGGGGATCTCATCAATGTCTGAATGTACCTGAAAGGAGACTGCAAAGAGGACGGAGCCAGGCTTTTCTAGTGGTGCCCAGAGAGGTTGTGGGTGCTCCACCTTTGGAGATACTCAAAAACTGGGCATGGTTCTGGGCAACCAGCTCTGGGTGGTCCTGCTTGACCAGGGGAGGTTGGACCCAGAGGTCCCTGCAAGCTTCAGCCATTCTGTGATTGTGTCGTGAATTAATGTGTATGTGTGCATACATCCAGTATGTGTGGTAATAACAAAAAAACCCATTTCTTGCCTGTTTCTGGTGTCTTTTTGTTCTCTTCCATTGACTCTACCTTAGAGGGTGTGAGTCAACTTAGGAGGAGGACTGATTCATGAAGTGTCACTTTCTCTTTAAGCTGGTTTCTGAAGAATTTAAAACAAAATTATATATATAATTTCACAGACTAAAAATATTTTTTAAAATAATAGAGTAAAGCTTTATAAACATCTGTAAAATGTTCATATAAATATTTTGCAGATTGTGATGGTCCTTTTCAAGCAACTCAGCTGTGGAATAGTATTATTCATGCTCTTCACAGTCAGGTGGAAATCAAAAGACGTAGACAACATCTGAAAATATATAAAAACTGTTTCACTGGCTCAAATGCTGTTGATGTGGTACTGAGCCATCTTATGCAAAGCATGTACCTAAGCTGCAATGATATTTCTCGGCTGAAGGGAGTCCGTGTATGCCAAGCGTTGATGGATCACAAGGTGTTTGAGCCAGTTGGAGCAAAACTTTACTTATTCAAGAACGAGAAAGAAACAGAGTTTGAAGACACAAACACTAGTCTATATAAATTTGTAAATAGCAGTCTTACTCCGCTTCTTCCAAGAAAGAATAAAGACAATGAGAGCTTTTCTCCTGAGCAGATCTGCAAACAGAAAACAAAAAGATGTCCCAAGTGAGTTACTCTGAACTACTCTGGTTTTTTTTTTGTTTTTTTTTTTTTAAAAGTTAAGGTGGGTTAACTGTAGATGAAGTTGTGTCAGTCTAACCCAAGTATTGGAGACTTTTGAAAACTATGTGCCGGTTTTGAGAAATGTCAAGCCTAAATTGCAGATGCAACCTAATATTTCTTGGTAATACTAAACTGCTTTGTTCTGTCCTTTGTTATTTAGAATAGAGTCTGGCACAGTATCATAAGCCTAGGAATCATTTTATTTTGCAATCAGTTGTGCTGAAATCTGAGAATCAGCGTGAATGAGCTACTTGCTGGAAGCTGGTAAAAGAAATGGAACTAATAAACAGTACTTGAAATTAGTATCCTTGCCCTTTCCACAAAGCAGATGTGAATGATTGGTTTTCCAGCAGCAGGGGAGACCCCAGATACAATGAAGCCCTAAAGTCCTTATTTAACAGCAATTTAGGAAGTCACAGAAAGATAAATGTGTCCTGATCATATTTGTCATACATCTGTTTTGTTGTGTTTTTTTCCCCCCCCAAGCAAAACAAAGTGTGAAACAACGCTTTCAAACCCTTTAGCATTAGAAGCCGCTGATAAAAAGAGGGTAGAGGAGCTTCTTCGATCAATAAATATTAATGGATCTTTACCTGCAAAGATCATTGTTAATGAACCAACTCATCTGCTTTCAAAAAGAGGTGAGGATTTAATTTTTCTTTTTAAAACTTGACTGTTCTTCTATGTATCTACTTGAAGTACATAATTTCTGTTAAACACTATCCCTCAGAGTCCTAAATTTAACATGTCACTAATGACAAAATAGCTAAATGAGTGCTAAATGGATAAATGCTCATAGTAAGTAAACTGAAGAAAACAAAACAGGATTAAGTTTTTGCAGGATGGTGCTATTCTATTCATGCAATAGGAAATAGTTTTTAAGAGTGAGTAATCTGTATTATTCCTTTGCTATTCACTTCTGTTTTCTTGTACGTATTACTAATTAGAATAGGTTATTACTAATTCTGATATGATGAGGGAGGAAGATGTTTTCTTTAAAGCCTTCGTTCTTAGCATTCCTATTTTGATCCCTTCTTCTCCAACATGGAAAATTCACACTGTGCTGTTTTCCTTGCTTTCTTTGAACACTTAAAACATTCAACAAAGTTTAGTAATGTTTTACATGAGATCTAATTTCTGAGGGTGTGGTTTTGTTTGTGTATGGTATCAGTAATAGAAGATGTCTGGAAACAGCAAGCTCTGCTACGACTGCTGCAGTTAATTGATGTTCCGCTTCTAGAAGATATCTTGGTGTCTTCAGTGAAAACAAAACGAGACTGTTTTGGCAAAGAAGACCTGATTATCTCAAATACTTTCCTGGACAGAGAGATTACATGTAGCTTAAACTTGCCTGAGTAAGTTATGCATCTATAAAATGGATTTGTTAATAAATTCTTTATTTTACTCTTGATCAAAGATTTGTGTTAAGTGAACAAAATAGACTTTCATACTTGTAGGCAGGGGTGGCATTAATGTACCTTCCTTTGACTTCTAAAAAGAAGTGTGTGCAAGTTTTAATCCTTGCCAGGATGAGAGAGCATGTTGCCGTTACCCCTCCCCCACCCACGCCGGTCGGGCTGGAAGTTAGACACAGACCCCGGCTAAAATAACCAGAAATTTTAATACAACAGAGTGATAGAACAATCTGAATAACAACAGTATCAATGGTAACAACAATAAACAGCAATAACAGTGAACAAGAAATACGATATACAGAGAAATACCGCTAGCTGGTCTACGGAAAGCAAAATTCCCTCCCGAACCCGCCAAGGAGCAACGAAAAGGTTCCGCCCCCGGACCTGACGTCAGCATGGTATGAATAACCCGGCTGGAGATCCCTTCCCCCCCTCTCTCTCTGCTGGGGAAAACTTTACTCTATCCTGGCTGAACCAGGACAAAGTGGTAAGCGACTTCACAGAAAGTGTATGTTTAGGATTGGATGCTTGAGGATTTTAAGTATACATTAACAGTTTAACCTCAAATGTTGAAAACACTCCTAGTTTGTAGAGCAGACACTTCACTCTTAGGTCTCTATAATGGATATTAGAACTCGAAAACACTTATTCTGATGCTTTTTGTTTGTTTGTCACAGTTCCTGGTGGTGGTGCTGTGAAGACATAAAGTCAATAAAGCATCTGTTGTTAGCCACAGAAAAGGAGAAGCTAAGCTGTAGCACTGAAGAATGCTTATATCATGAGACCGTAAAAGAGAAAGTGGCTGCATGTTGTCAGCGCTATTTTCCTTAAATATTCTCTTATTTTTGTAGTGTTCCTATTGATTGCACTTGGGCTGATCTCTATCTTGGCACGTACTTTTAATGAATATGTCAAGGCATGTCTCCTCATGAATGTATGTCTTAGTAATGCTTATTTCTGTCAAATCAATACAACTTTTATCTGTGAGACAGGTCCATCTGTGTACCCAAAGAAACTCTTTCTTACAGTTTTTACATATTCTTTCTTTAAGGAGAAAATATTTTTGTATATGTTTGGATTCTTGATATAAGTTAATGAAACTCCTGGTTCCAAACTGGGTTTATGGCTGGATAGCATCGTAATTCCATGGCTTTTTCCTCCCAGAATGGCTTAATGAACTCTGTTTCTTTGGAGCTTTCTACTTCTGTTGTACTTGGTTTTTGGGTGGTTGTTGGATTTATGTCTCTTAAAATATCCATATGTGGTTCTTACTCTGTATTATTCTGTGTTAAACATTTCTAACATTTGGGTCTTTGCTAATATATCAGATGAGTGTTAAGAAAATTAAATGCTTGCTTTATTCTGCAATTACTTAAGTGGAGGGCTTGAGTAGCATCTTTGTAGTCAGTATATTATTTAGGACTGTCTTAAAGCATATCTGAAAAATGGAAAATTCTAGGTATGAAGAACAGCCACCAGTATTGCAAGTAGTCATAGGATTAATTGACCCCAATATGAAGGCAGGGGAGTAAGCATAATTTATATCTCAAATTTTCTGTCTTCAGTTTTCATGTGTCATGTCAAATACTTGCTCTCCACGTAGGTACTTAAAAATTGTAATCAAATCTTGCTTGCGATGATTGCGCTGCTCATGGGATCATAACTAAAGGGAGGGCATGATCCTATTTCTGTTTTACTGTGCTACTCCATTCATGCATCCAGGAGTTATCCAATCCTTGCTGGCTGCAGCAGCTCTAATAAAATTTCGATTATCTGGCTGTCCAGCAGTCAGTTCAAAATCTTTGTTTCTTCTCTCCATGAAAAAATAAGATTCTGTGGATCTTGAATAATAATAATCGCATTTTCTCAGAAGTTAATGATTCAATTTGTTTTATATCAAGAGAGTCAGATAAAAATAATTTTCCCTCTGCCTCCCACAGTTCTATAGTTTTAGATTTATTCTGTACAAAATGGTTGAGTTAGTGACTTTTTCCTCTGACCTTCCAGCCTCTTTGAACAGTGAGTTGTCTACCTGAATTTTAGGTTCTCCTTACACTTTGTCTCCCTAGTTAAGGGTTATAGGTAACAAATGCTTGAGAAGACTCCTGCCTTTATAGTAGGTCATATAATAAACTGCTTCCAGTCTTCTGGAATTTTAAACTATTTTTATTTTTCTCTGTTTTCAAACTAATTGTCTTGTTTCTCTTCTGTAAAGATGCAGTCCCTTGCTTTTTCACCCTGGTTAGCCCTGGTGGGTTTTCACTGTGTGTGTTGGACTTACAGTTGGGTGGTGTTTGATTTTTAAATCCTAGCTGAATCAGGCAAGTGTCCTGGGGTCAGTGACAATTTGGCATGACTGCAGCTTGTTCTGCTTTGGGCATACCTCAGGTATATTGTCTGTAGCATATGAAAACCATGGAAGTTGCTGATTTTGAGCAGGTCCTTGAACTACTATAGTGAAATAAGTTACAGAAACTTGTTGCTTTTTAAGTTTAACGCTGTGGTTCAAATATGTGAGTGGTTATTTCTATCTAATTTTCTTTAAAGGATTATATAAGAATAGGCAGAGCATTTTAAAGTAAGCACTAAAACTAACTTTTCCTTCTACAGGCTTGACAAATGGCTCTATGCTGCAATTGAATGCTTGGAGTATTTCCCAGACCAATTCATAGTGATGGTTAGTCAGCAGCTACCTCAAAGCACTAACAAACCCAGCAGTCTGAATACATACAAGAAGATTCTTTTTGACATTATAATAAAGTATTATAGTCAAAAAAAGGACTCCCTTCTTGGCACTCAGGATATTGCTGTTCATTCAGGAATTATAGAACTTATAGGTAAGAGCAACCTGAAACAAAAAATACAAGTGAAAGCTGTATAAAGGATATAACTTATTAAAGCATTAATTGACTAAATCCAAACACAATTTGCAGTGCTGTTACAGATAATACTTTAATTTATAGGTTGGAAGGGAATGCTCGAGGTTGCTAGTCAGAACCTCTGCTCAAGACAAGGACAAATTTCAAAGTTACATTCTAAGTTGCTTAGGGCCTGGTCCAGCTGAATTTTGAAAATCTTCAAGGACAGAGATTTGCCAACCTCTGTGGATAAGCTGTTTCAATATAGAAGTACTCTCATGGTGAAAATTTCTTGCTGCTAGTCAGAATTTCCCTTATTGCTGCTTGTGAATAATCAGATAAAAGTAAAATCATTGCTATAAAGTTTTCTTGTTAACCAGAATAAGGTTTTTTAAGTTTTGGATTTAGGGATTTTTTAGTAACAGAAGCTATTTGAAATTATGAAAGGGACTTTTGAGATTGTGATTTCCCACCAAAAAAGAGCTGCCTACATATGCTCACAAGTAAAACTGAAGGGTTTAATTTAAATACAAGTTTAAGATTAATCCTACCCTAAATAGGCCTGTTACTACTTCAGTTCTGTAGAGTTTATGGAATGTTGTCAAAAGTTTCAGATTTTAGAGAACTATGACAAGCCTACTGGCACAGGAGCACAGTTGCCTATGTAAAAATTGGAGCAGAGTGGTGTATCCTGTAGCCAGAACATAATGAAAATACAAAAAGTCAATATTTTTATCAGTAGTATTTTGCTAAGAAGGAAAAAAAATCAAATTATAATAGAATGCATGAAATGGAAACTATTGCAAAATTACATCATCCATCCACAAAAAAAGAATGGCTAATTTGAAATAACTGACTTAGCCACCGGTAAGTTATGCTAAATGTTCACTTTAAAGATGTTACAGTTCATATATGCATATATATTCATATAAACTAATTATTATAGACTATTACTAGATTAGAGAATCAAAACAGCCAAATGTAGGCAAGGAAAAGACTGTGTTATAATTCTGCTGAACTGCTTATTAAATATCTGCTTGATCTAAGCAGACCTGTGACTGTCCAGGGCTATTCTGCTTTCTTATTCTTGATTTAATTTTGTCATCTTTCCAACTTGAGTAGGACTATCTCACAAGCAGTTTCTAATGCTTTTTGATAAAGTGGTAGCCATAATTTTTATCACTAGCAAATTATTCTCTGTTTCAATCTATTAGTTTGTGTTGGGTCCTCAGCTGTGTTCTAGTTCATACTAGATCACTGTTAGGAGATTGTCCTTAACTATTTTACAACCATTTTGGATTCTAAAAGTTTTCAAGTAGAATCCAGTGCACTTATCCTTACTTTGTTTTTAAAGTGCTGCTGTTCTGACTAGTGCAAGAGAGAGCTCAAACTAGCTATGAACATCTACACATTCAAAACACTTTCAAAATTAATTTGAGAAGTGCTGCAGTTATCTAAAGTACAACTTAATTTTGTTATCAATATATACGGTTATAACTATATTTTCCTCAGTTGTTAAACAGTTTAAGATGGGTGATAATACAGCTTTCTTGTGAAGGCAAACGTTGCTGTGCTTGTTGCCTCTAAAATGAAGAAATCTAGAGTATTTTACTTATGTTACAGATTAATGCAGTTGGTCAAACTAGTCTATGTGGTTTATTGAACCTTTTTATGTTGGAACTTTTTTTTCCTACAAGGTTTAATCACAGATCAGAAAAACTTGAACTTTTATCTAGAAATTTTGTCCTTCGGCAATTGTCTTTCTTGCTTTTTTCTATGCTTCGTTTGGAAAGGGGTCACTTACTGTTTTGGTGTTCTTTTTAAACAAAGGTGGTTTCAAATGGCTTGTGGTACACCCCTGAAAGTAACCTCTGTCCCAGTAATAGGACAGACACCAGAAAATCATATGTAGGTTCTATTCCTGTATCTGTCCTCATCTTGCTCTTACCTTGGCTTTTTGATAGTTCCTTACTTGCAAAATAAAGAAAACTAGAATTATCATCTAAAAAGGTTTTTATAGGTGATTATTTCCTCTTCATGACACTTCCTTGAGAAATTTATCACCTAATGGATTTAAAAAGGGGGTGTGTGAAAGGACACCAACTGACCAACAACAAAAAAAACAAACAAAAAACCTAAAAAGAACCAAAAGAAGAAACCCAAACAAACAAAACCTCAAGCAATGAGAAAGAATATTTCAGCTCATTAATTACTTTGAGATGAGTCCTGAAATATAATACAACATAATAATGTCCTGTATATATTGTCCAAGTACATCTCTTTCCTTGACAAGCTGTGGGACTAAGGTTTTAAGCTTATATTGATTAAATTATATATTGAGTCTTGTCAAAAGATTTTAGAAGTTACTGAGGTAACCTGCTTTGTTTGGAGGGAACCCCCCTCCCCCAAAATAGCATTAATATTGGACTTTAAATATATGTCCTTGACTCTGAAAATGAACAATTGCACTGGATACACTGTTTTACTCCACTGCAGAAAAAGGAAAAATGGATCAAGCTCTAGAGGCATCACAACTTTATGTGAAATTGTTAGCACCAAATATCCGAGAAGAACTACATAGGCTCCTGACATTCATAGCGATTGCATCCAAATCTGAGGGCTACAAATTACGAAAACAAGTAAGTATCTGTTATATTTAGTGTGGGAAATAGTACTTCCCTATAGTAAAGCTAACTTTTTCCCAGAGTTAGAAGTATTGTTTATTGCCTTCCAGTGTGATTTGTTTTAAAACAAATATCAAGATGTTCTTCCCACTGATAGCATCCTGTTAAACTTAATCTTTGCTAAGTAAATCTAATGCTATGTATTTTCAATGCCATTCACACTGCAAGTAAACCTAATGTTGAATCTGGGTTCTTTTTCTAGTTTGATAACAGATTGGTGATCATCAGGACTTGCACAAAGTTTATCTTACAAAATAAGACATTGTCAAAACCCCAGGCAGAACTGCTGACTCAGTTTCTGATGGACAGTCACTCCGAGCTCTTCAAGGTAGCATTTTCTTTACCTCATTGGCTTTGTCATTTTAAATGTTAAATGCCATGACATGCCTTTTTGGAGATGGGAGTGGTCTGAGGAACAGAGTTTAATATTCCATCTGTTACAGTTTCATAGTACAGTCAAGTAGGGCAAGAAACTATTTCAGACTGTGGACAGCTTTTCGAGAGCTTTGCAATCCTTTATGTATATCCTCTCCCTTTATTTGCATCATTTGTGTTAAGAAAATATTTAAAATATTAAGAAATTATTATTGAGGCCTTTTGACACCTTGTTTCTGATGGCTGTCTAATCAATTTTTAGGCTTCTTAGTGTCTTTCTCCTTTAGAAGTCAGCTGACATACTTGTGTGATACATAAGATGGCTTGCTCTGTGCCCCAGCATACATGTACAGTTTTGACAACTCTTAAGAGTTCCTTTTGGTATTTTAAAATTTTAACAAAATAAAGAAAATAAATAGAACCACAAAATGAAATGTCCTTTCATTTGATCGGTTATGTAAAGATACAGATATATTTTATAGTCTCTTTTGTTTATGTTTCATCACACTGTCACATGTGAAAAAATGCAACCTTTCCAGACCCTATACTCACTTTCTGATTTCAGCCAGTGCATTTAAGTTGTGATGCTTTGCTGTTTTCCTCAGCTATAAAATTCCTCATTAAAGCACTAAACTAGATAGAGATTAACTAATTATCTCAGCTGTTGCAAGATAGCTGTAAAATGCTCTAGACATTTATTGTCTAGTTGCAAATAAGCCTCACAGAAACACTGATTTGGTTTCATTAAAACATTATTTTTGGTTCTTATATATTCATTTCCACTTCTGACCTTAGCTAAAGAGACATGGGAGTTTGGTTTTTTTTTATAAGCTCCAATTTAGTTTGAAAGTATAAAGTGGTTGCTGTGAGTTTTGTATGTGTTAATATACAACCAAAACCAAATACTTTTTTTTTTCCTGTTATTATTAAGGGTTCTGACACAAGGGTTAGGGCTTTGATTCATGATTGGAGTTGGAGCCAGATCTGACAGATGAAGTCCCCACTGCTTCACAGCAGTGACAGCAGAGTGGATGGCGGCTTTCTCTTTGCCATTCAGAGGGACCTTGACAGTCTTGAGAGGCGAGCTTATGCAGTCCAACAAGGCTGAGTGCAAGGTCCTGCACATGGATCAGGGCAATCCCATGCATAAATACAGGCTGGGAAATGAGTGGATTGAGAGCAGCCCTGCGGAGAAGGACTTGGGGGTATTAGTGGATGGAAAACTGGCCGAGTCAGCAATGTGCACTCACAACCCAGAACTGTATCCTGGGCTGCATCAAGAGAAGTGTGGCCAGCAGGTCGAGAGAGGTGATTCTCTCCCTCTGCTCTGCTCTTGTGAGACCCCACCTGGAATACTGTGTCCAGCTCTGGGGCTCCCACCATAAGAAAGATAGGGACCTGCTTGAGTGGGTCCAGAGGAGGGACACAAAGATGATCAGGGGGCTGATGACAGACTGAGAGACTTGGAGTTGTTCAGCCTGGAGAAGGGAAGGCACTGGGGAGACCTTATAGCGGCCTTCCAGTACTTAAAGGGGGCCTACAGGAAAGATGGGGAAGGACTCTTTATCAGGGAGTGTAGTGATAGGACAAGGGATAACAGCTTTAAACTGAAAGAGGGTAGATTTAGGCTAGATATAGGGAAGAAATTATCTACTGTGAGGGTGGTGAGACACTGGAACAGGTTGTCCAGACAAGTTGTGGCTGCCCCCTCCCTGGCAGGTGGGGCCCCTCCCAAGGCCAGGTGGGATGGGTCTTTGATCGACCTGGTCTAGTGGAAGGTGTCCCTGCCCATGACAGGGGGGTTGGAACTAGATGATCTTTAAGGTCTCTTCCAACCGAAACCATTCTGGGATTCTTTCACAACTGCAGTTGAGAGCCTTTTGTATTACATAAGCTGAAAAGAGTTCAAGGCCTGCACTACAGTTTTTGCTGTAGTTCAGTGGAAAACAACATCTAGAACATCTTGCTTCCTGTGTCTTTTGCCAGAAATATCAGGAGTAAACATATGTATATGTGTTTTAGTGCAATTTTTTTTGAGATTTTGAATGTGTACCTAAATAAATGTAAGTATAGATTTTTCTGCAGTTAATTACGTGATTTTAAAATTGATCATCTGAAAGCTTTAGATTCTTAAAATACAGAGGTATTGGTTTTGTAACTTTTTTCTTTGATGGATTGTATTTTCAGACTCCTTTAACTCTTCTGGAACTAACTAGTAGGAGACTTGAGAGTTTGCTAGAAGGACAAGATCCAGATATCGATTCAGGTAGATGATGTGATATGCACTTTTATATAAATCTTTCTATAAAAATCAGTTTATCATCAGTTGACTATAATTTTGTATAGACTATGTTCTTTTTTTTTATTAGAAGTTAAACATTTAAGCAACTAGTGGCTAATTCACCAAATACTTAAATTATCTGCTATAAGCAAAACACCTTTGAATATTAGAGAACATGAATTCTATTATCTAGTTTGAACACATTATAAAATTTTTCCACTAAGTAATTACTCTGGAGAAATTAATGCAAAATGTGTTTACTGAAGAGACTTGCTTATAAATTGGTTTGTGAATTTGATGTAATTTTATATTTAGGAATGATATTCTTGTATTTCTGCTACAAAACACCTAAAATTCTCACAGAACTCAGTAGTTTGAGGTTCTAATAGATGTCTTGAGCGCAGACCTTGATTGTTTAGTGTTTTGAAAAACTTTCTTCTTTTTCTGGATAAGCACAAAGTTTATTAAGAACTGAAGACTCATAGGAGAGTAATGTAGCCTAAAAGGAAGGTATTTGATACTTGTTGCCCTGGTTTCAGCTGGGATAGAGTTAATTTTCTTTCTAATAGCTGGTACAGTGCTGTGGTTTGGATTTAGTGTGAGAATAATGTAGGTAACACAGTGATGTTTTAGTTGTGGCTAAGCAGTGCTGATCTTAAATTAAGGATATTTCAGTTTTCCATGCTCTGCCAGCAAGCAGGTGCACAAGAAGCTGGGAGGGAGCCTGGCCAGGACAGCTGACCCAAACTAGCCAAAGGGATATTCCATACCATAGCGCATCATGTTCAGTACAGAAACTGGTGGGGGGTGGATCGCTGCTCAGGTATCAGTCAGCAAGTGGTGAGAAATTGCATTGTGGATCACTTGTCTTTTCTGGGGTTTTAGTTCTCTTTTTGTTATATTCCTTTTCATTATTATTCTTTTTATTATTATGGTTTTATTATCATTGCTATTCTTATAATTTATTTTAGTTTAGTTATTAAACTGTTCTTATCTCAACCCACAAGCTTTACTTTTTTTTTTTGATACTTCTGCCTATCCTATTGGGAGGGGGAGGAGCAAGCAAGCAAGTGGCTGTGTGGTGCTTAGCTGCTGGCTGAGGTTAAATCGTGACAGGTGTGTATGTGGGATGAGTGTTTTCCAGCTCATTTCTTTTACAGGCTAACATTCCATCTGGCCTTGCTGCCAAAAATATCTTTCAGCACTGTGATTAAAAGGGTTGGCTTAAATAATTTAATTTCTCTTTGACTCTAGCTTATTCCTTTTGACTTCTGTATTGCTAGTGCACTATGTTCTTAAACACTGAAGATAAACCATTAGGGAACTGAATAATACTGTTATTGTGCTGTTTAATAGTATATTTAGTAAAGCAGCTGAGAAGTAGTTTTGGTACAGAATCTTTTACAATCTGTGTTGTGCTCTGGAATGTGTCCAAATTGCTTCCAGTTCATTGTTCTGAGCATCGCATCTTGTGTAGCAAAAGAATACAGAGATGAGCAACAGAGGAAGGAGTTGCCTGTCTGCAGTGTTTTTTGAGCCTGTGTGGTCTCCATCAGTATGTTGAACAGACAACTGAAGTACAAACCCCATGCTATATTCTCGCTACTAAGTCCTGGACTTTCAATCTGTAAATGCATATAGATTCCATCTACTTGTTGAAATAGCTGGTTTGATCTGATTGTAAGCTCTCCAGCATGGCATATACCCGTATGCCTCATAATCTGGTGTCATTTTCCCTTTTCTCATGGAGGAGACAGGAGGAAAATCTTTCCTGAGAGCTACTAAGCATTCTTAGCTGGTGAACTTCTGAAGTGCTAGTGGGAGCAGGAGGGAAGGCTGGGGGTTCCTGCTAAGAAAAGGAGTCTATCTGTTGCAGAAAGGTAATCATTAGGTCTGCTGGAAATAAACATTCCTAAAAACACTGAGGGAACTCTGAGGTTGGTTTTAATCTACTAAACCACTTGAAACCACTGGACTAAAGGATCCCCACTGAAGTTTTAAGAGTTAATTGCTTTGCCAGAAGTTGTTCAGCTTTCCCTTTTAAAAGAGATGTTTTCTTGATCTGACTCTACTAAACCATAAAAAGTATTTCACGTTTGGTGCTTGACAGCATCATTGTAATAGAAGGGAAGGACACATCCACATGAAAATTTTGGCAGCTCAGGTTACCCTTCTCTGTGTGAAGCATTAAGAAGGTTGTGTTTGTACAGAAGAAATAGATTTTTTTTTTTTCCCCTCCAGGCAATTAACATTTGTTCAACACCTTGCTCACTAAAGTGTGGAGTATCTGAATTGCCAGAACTCACCTGTCCAATGATGGGGCTTGAATCCTTGCAGGACAGTACTCTACTGCATAGGTTCACAAGATTTTCATAGCTAAACATTGCTTAAGTTCCGTATCTCTCAAGCTCCAGTTCCTTGCTCTGTCCTCACCGTGAACTGCTGCCTGTTCCATCACCTCTGTTTCAGGTGCCCAAACTGTACTGAGCTGTCTAGTCACCTAGAAGTTCCTGATTTGTATTCCTGAATTCAGAGCTGTGCTTCAGAAGCAACTGTTTCTCCAAAGTATTTATTTACTTGCTTTATGTACTGGGCCTTGCAATGGATCTGAGTCACTCACAGGGAGTCACTGGGTTGTGACAACTCCAAACTGCCATTCTTGTCATGTAGTATTCTTCATTATGGCTTCTGTTTGCAAGAACTGTATTGGCTCTTTGTCTTGCAGGCTTTTGCAATACAAAATCATCTTTGATACTGCAATTGTAACTGCTTTTCAATTTTATTTTTGCAATTAATGTTTAGATGTTTGTCCATGCTCTGTGGACAGACTGTTTGTAGAGAATAGTAATCTCTTCTGAAATGGAATACCAATATACCTATGTTTCTGATCATATTTTTGAATCAGGCTCTTATATGATGCATTAAACTTAATCTGAACCTCTGATTTCTTACAAAGGCTTCACCTTCTGTCAGCGCGTGACAACTAAAGAATATGAAGATGAAAAACAACAAACAAATGAGTATCTTCTTGCATTGGTTCAAGAGATGGACAGTGACCCTGCTATTCCTTTGAAGCAGAAGAAGAAAATAATTAAAGAATTCCAAAAATACCACTCTCTCGTCTATTGTAGTGGTTGTAAAACTACATGTGATTTTTGTACTCTAAATGGTTAGACATGAATATAGCCTTTTTTTTTTTAAAAAAAAAAAAAAAAAGGTGGGGATGCATATGAAAATTGTTTATGGTACAAAACACTTCTTACATCTTTACATCTTCAGTTACAGGAAACTACAACTATTGAAATTACTATGCTGCTAAAAAGCATTAATTCTAATTAATGATTCTTTTAAGCAACATGTACTTAATCACTTTTGAGTTAGTAGTAATGGTATACTGCTTGTGCTGCTTTGAGTTCAGGGTTTGGCACTTTTTTTTACTCCTGTCCCATGACCCCATGGCTTTCTAGCTGAGCCACTTCTACATTCAGAACCATGCTTGGGTTCATAAACAGTAAGGTTTTTAATCTTTTCTATCTGTAGTTCATAATCTAACTGTAATCTAATTTTAAACAGTAGATTGACTCCTATGAGTATTGTAAAAGTGTACAAAGTGTGTCAAAAATGTTAGGAGACAGTCAGTGGGTTTTGAATGTGTGGCAGGCAAAATTCATTAGGCAGGGGAGCTGTGTGTGCTTGCAGTCAGTAATTATAGCATGTTACTCCTTCCCCACTCAAACTGAGCTGCAGCTAATCTGACAGTTAACCAAAAGCAAGTAAGAAATTGCATTTTGAAAAAACTGAGGAATAATAATCTTGGCTTAGATCTCTTGATGTACTTAATGTTTTTTAAACATGAGGATACTTTGCTAGTATCCAATTATTTGTCATAAAAACTTTGAATAGTATTTATGGATTCATAGGTCAAAGCTAGAAAGCATATTGGCCTATCTTGACACATTGGAAGTTAACTGTATCTTGACAAGGATATGTTGATTCAAATCATTAAATAAATATGCAATATAATGTTACATTACTTATTCTGTCCTCATGACAGATATTTGATCATATTGTGGACATGGAAACAGAATTGAGATTAGAAGAGACGTTTGGTCTCGTCCTACCACCCAGCTCAAAGTGGTGTCAGTTGGTGCAGGCTCCTCAGGGCCTTTTCCAGTCGAGTTTAGAGTATCTTCAAGGATGCCATACCCTCTCAGGTGAGTCTGGTCCAGAGCTTGACCAGCCTCACAGTATTTCAAAGAAACAACAAAACAAAAAATACACCTCACATTATGTTTAGGTAGAATTTTTTTCATTTCATTTTGTGCTCATTGCCTCCTGTCCTTTCACTGAGCACCACCAAGAAATACTGGGCTGAGTCTTCTTAACTCCTCCTCTGAGCTTTCTCTTCTCAAGACTAAACAATTGCAGCTCTCTCAGCCTCTTCCTTGTGTGACAGATGATCTAATCCCTTATTTTCATGGCATTCTTGCTGGACTAGCTCCACCATGATCATGATTTTTTATTGTGAATATGCTGCTTTAGGTATCTACATCCTCAACTGCTCTTCAAATGTGTGGTCAAGTTACCTGGATACCAAAGCTTTCTGAAAACAAGCTGTTTTCTTTTCTTAATTTAAATGGTTAGACTATTAGATATAACGAACTATGTGTACAGGTAGGTTGTGTTAACTTGCAAATTTCGAGTAGGCTTATTTGAATGACCTGATCCTATTAGAAGTCAGGGAATGTAATTGACTCTGTCCATGCATCCCTGTTTATGCACTCGTTATTTAACAGTGATTGTCCAGTGTAAAATAAATCATTTCTGGAGGAGGAAAAAAGACCCAAGTTTCACATTTCAGAGGTGAATGCCCCAATTACAAGACAACAGGGCCATATATTCTTTTCCTAGCATTGTGTGGGGATTTTGGTCATTGTTTCAGAAAAGGGAGCATGTACAGAAGTAGGTTATTGAGAATGGTAAACAGGAAGGTATTTCCTGATTTAAGTGCTTCTGGTGTTGAGTAGTGGGAGAAGGGGATTTTAGTTTGGATTTTTTCTCTCTTTCTCTTCGGTCACTTTACTTGGTCTCAGTCAAAGTACGGAACCTGGTAACTAGATGGACTGGGAACTGCTTTGGGAAAAACTGTATTTTTAAAAAAAATTCTTGCACTTTGTGACTTGATTAGAATTTTCCTGTGTTAATTTAAAGATGATAATAAAGTATCGCATAAAAGTGGTGAATCAGTCTATCATTTCATAGTGCTGTCATAAGGAAGAGGCAGCTCAGTGGGTATAGAACCAGGTATCAAACAGTAAGGAAATGCCTCAAGTGGGCAGCGGGCTAGCAATTCTCCATGGCTGCCAGGTGCTTTCCTTCAGTTCATGGGACAAGAAGTCAAGATTGATCTAGTTCTGCAAAGGAAACGAGAGGTTGAGAACACTTCTATTCAGCTACCCTGTCAGGAGGGTCTACTAATTTTTTATCTCCTGTTGAAATAAATGTGATCTTTTATACTGAAATATAAGGGCCTGCTGAACAGAACAGGTTACGTGAACTACAGGTGACTTTTTTATTGTTACACCTTCAGTTACATTCCAAAATTAGGAAAACTTTGTTGGACTTTAGAAAGTTCTGTCACTTATTTTTACCAATGTTTGACACAGAATTATCTGATGGGGAAACTTGGACCACTCATTTCCATTTATGATTTCTAGGGTAGAGCTATTAAATTAATTGCCAGTATGAATTTGTATTTGAAGTATAAAATTTCTGGAGAGTTTAGTCAAGGTACTTTCCAGTGCAGTCTTATCAAAGAACAAGTGATGCCACCTTCAAAGGAAGGAGCCTTCTATTCATAGACCATTCATGTTTGCTCCTACCAAGGAAGAGGTTCATTGTTGCTTTTATGGGAACAATGTCAACATTTCCTTATTTTAAGTCCCACCTGATAATGGTGATAATTTTGTGAAGCAGTTATTAAAAAAAAATAGAGGTTGGACACAGGTGGCTATCAAAATAACAGTGTGCTAGACTTACAGATGTCCTGTGTTTTCTTACAGAGTAATACAGAAGCTGTATCCAAGAATTTGTAGGTGGTCTCATGCGTTAATACCCTGGCTGCCTCTTGTGTGGCTCCTGTAGTTATGAACAGGAGGAGGAGGGTACCTCTGCCATTCCTTTCAGCAAGTGAGACTGGAAGAAAGATGCCATGAGCTGTCAGTCCAAAGTCAAAAAGATCATATTCAAGAATAAAGATCATCTGAGAAAACTATTTAATTGGGGAAGATCTCCCATTCTCTGGAGTGCTGGCTTCTCTTGTATATTGCCCTTATTTATATATATATATATATTTATATATATATATATATATATATATATATATATATCTTGTTGCCTGAGTAGCAACAGGAGCAACTCACAGGAATATGGATTGATGATCAGAACAACCTGGCTCTAAGTCCATGTGTTTATCTGAAGTTGAAGAGATGGAAGACAGACATGAGAGTATCTCTGTATCTTATTGCTGCCAGTAAGCCCAGGGGCCGGTGGCGTACACAGTGTTACCCTTGTTCACAGCCCTGACCATTCAATTACATCAAGTACCCTTGGGTCACAGATTGTCACAAAGAACAATTTTTCAGAAGATAAGAGGATCTAGTGGTGCTTCAGAGTGGCCCTCTCTGGACCTCATCCAGGATCACTGGAGGGGCCTGAAGTCCAGCGAAACCTCTGCTTAGCCCTGCCATCAACTGCCCAAGTCAGACAGTGCCCTTAGTTCCAAGCTAGGTAAGTGTACTTACTGGTTTTACTTAAGGGCAGACAAGAGAGGGAATATGAGACTTCAGCTGAGACTAGTATACTCTGGTACAAATCTAAGGCTACCAATCACCAGTCCAACTAAAAGGGCAATTCCCCTGAGGCCACAAGCTGCATCAGGCCAAGATCAGTGTCAGCACCCATGTGATCACGCCTGCCCGTCCTGGCAGACAGGCTGGCCAGGTGGGGCACCCCCTATAGCGCTGCACTCCAAGGCTTCCACCTGGCTCTTGGCTCATCCTGTTGTTCTTTTCCGTCCTGCCCGCAGTGCTGCAGAGTGATGGCCACAGTAACAGCTTCTGATGCCACCTTTGCTCTGTCAACAGAACAGGCTGGGGCATTTGTGATGATCAGAATGCATGGATAGGACAGAGGTGGGGTTACCCAGGACACAGCTGCAAGCTTCGCTCACCTCAGACAGCTTTTGATGTCACCTCTCCCGAAAGGAGAGGGAAGCGGCAGGAAACTTAATTGCTCAGCAGTTGTTTAAAACAAAAGCCAACAAAAATCCCCCTCAACCCCTTTTTAAAATAGAACTGTTCAAATTACTCTTTCCTCAAAGTCTACGTATACTTTTGTATCAATGGTCACATTTCAAGTACATTCCTCTCATGGCTATTCACTGAAACAACCAAAAATAAAACTCACTTATCTCTTTTCAGTATAGGCAATCTCACACATTTTGAGACGTGTTTAATGTCCATTCAATTGCATGTAGGAGTTAGAGTAATATTAATTTTACCAAAAAATAAAAATCTTTATTTCTTCTCACTATGTATTAGTGTCACACCAGTACAAGCATTCAATATTTTTATTGTCTCACGCATTGAGGTTTTCTGCAATACAAATACAATGAAGCTATCAGTAAAATATGGTAACATAATGAAAAGCCAATTAACATATTATTACATAGTACTGGGCTTGTAAAACTTTATTTTTAAACTCTGCAAATTTTTTTTTCCCAACCCACTTAAATACAGGAAAGCTAAAACACAATCCTAACTGACAGGTTGTAGTTCAAAGAGTTCCATTCTGAGTAAAACAATGGAATAACAATGTATCCAACAATACTACCTATATATCAAATTTCTCTTCGCAGATATTGTGTCCATGTTCTTCATAATCTTCTCTAGTTACTACCATGTCTTCAAAATCATCATTTTCAGAAATGAGCTTCCCACCTTCCCAAGAATAAGTAATAGGGCTGAAAAATGAACAGTTACTGTTACTCATCTGTACGTTCATTTCAAATAGAAGTATGCAGTGATGATTTCCAATACTTTTATTTAGCCATACCTATTTAAAAGATACATTTTTAATTGTTAAATCAAACCATCCAGTGCCAAAGTTTAAAATTTTAGCAGGGATAACTGACTTTGATTTTAAATAAAGCAAGTGCCTCTCTGGGGACAGGTGTGAAGAGGCCAGGAAGTGGCTATGTCTTTATATTTACTTTGCACAGATAATGATTCTTTAATATTTCAAAATACTCTTTAATAATACTTTTTAAAAGTGAAGATTTTTTTGTACTTTCAAGATATACTTGTTTTGTCTCAACTGTATATTCTCTGCAAAGATGTTACACCTTCCAAATCCCTGAAGTGGCTATATTAATAATGACATGGCAGTTCAGATGCTGAAAATTCTTCTACATAAAAGACTAAACTTTAATCTTGCATACTTATGTATCCACTTAATGACAATACAGCCTTATTTATCTGTTTACGATAAAAAACCTGATCCTGAAAACACTTACTTATATGCTTAACTTTATTAGCCAAAGTACAGAGCAAGCAGGTGGTCTCAAACTTACTTGGTTTGTCTGAAAATACACTGATTTAAAACATTCTTCCCATACAACTTTGGTTAACTTAATATTTAAATTAAATCCTTTATCTTTTTAATCAGCAAAAGATATCCGACTTTATAGTTTGCTCTGCTAGGACAAAGCTTGTTTTGTACAGTTTAGAACTTACTTTTCAGGAAGAACAACAGAAACATCATAATCAGTTGGAGTAAGACATCGAACTTCAGAATAAACCCTATCTCTGAAGCCCGGAAAAAGGGTGTTTCCTCCAGTCAGAACTATGTTCTTGAAGAAATGAGGCTGCATTTCTGTAAAATAAGGAAGTAAATCTGTAGTTAAGAGACTAAATATATATTTAAAGATTAAAGGTATTTTTCTCAATTTTGTTATGAATTGGAACAGAAGTAAGAAATATGTATAGAATAATTTTATGATCATCTAACAATCATGAGTTAAACAGTTTCATAGAGAAATACGAAAAAGTGATCAATCACCCTCTTTTCCTTTTGATTTTTAGAATCTGGCATTGATAACTAGTGGTATTTTTATACTGTCTATTAAATTTCATGTTTGTCAACACAATTCCCCTTTCAAAAGGGATTTTAAGAGTACAAAATAATAGCCTCAATGCTACCATACTTATGTGGTATCATAAAACCTATGAAATTCTTCTTTGTAGTAAGAACATTATTTACACATACATCATTTATAAAATGAAAGTTTTAGTATTACTTCTGACAAGCACAGCAGTCAGAAAGGTTTTATACTTGGATGCTTAAATCAAAGTTTGGAGTTTGGTCAGTTTCATTTTTATCATCTTCCAGTGAAGAAAGATATTTTAACACACAGGTAAAACTAATTTCAAGTATGTTCCATCATCAGTGTCAAAGACAGATAGGTCATGTTAGAAAAGGATGTTAAGAAGAATGAAATCTACAGCAATTAACTGAAACAAGAGTAGAAACCAATCAATTAATCACCACAAAACTGTGTTTGCTTAACAATCTTGTAGTAGACAACCAGTTCTCGAATATATGACATACACCAGAAGACAGCAGAGTTCACAACAACTTAGTAACTGGCATACTGAGTGTACTAACTTCTTAAGACACTTTGGAAGCTTAAAAAAACCCAAACTAAAACAAACAGAAAAAAAACCCAAACCAACACAACACCCTACACATACTTTTCAAAATACTTTGAGGTTATACCTTCAGGTAAATTCTGAATAGAGTAAACAATGGCTTCAGGAATTCCCATCTCTTGAATACCAATATCCGAAGGATGGAAGAGTATTTCTGGAACTGCAAATCTTTCATTTGTTAGACGAAGTATTTGTTCACCAGTCTTGTATTTTCCACTTAACACCATCTCTTCCCTTGGCTAAATTAAAGACATGAATAGTAGCCACTGCTTAAGAAAAGAAACTACATCCTAGAGTATTCAGCTAATCTTTTTCATGTACTGCAGAGGTAGGCAGTATATTCTATGTTAAGTTGTATTATCAACAAATCTTTTAAGAATACTACATACTCTGGTATTAAATCTGAAATTACTTTCCTTTTATTTTGCTTTAGGCAAAACTGCAGATATACATGAGAGTAGCCTTTAAATAATGGGACTCCTTTTGAAACTATGTCAAATTCAGTAAATGAGATAAATTGTTAAATTGTCTTCATTGATATGAAAACTCTTCAGGCTCACCTACAACATGACTTTGAACCTTCTACCTATTAGGGTATTTAAATTCAGAGAGACTTACAGAAAAAGTATCAAAGAAAACATTTTCCAACTTAACTTTAAAAAACCCCCAACAATAATGATATGGATAGGTAGTGTGACAGAGCACAAGCAGATAAAGCTACAAGTATTAAATAACAGAACACAAAATGCTATGCTGGAAAAATATTTAATCTCAACTTCCTAAGGAAAACTTTAATGCATAGCATAGAAAGAAGTTACAATACAGAATTAGAAAGAAGAAAGTCCTTTTAACCTCTCTACTAGACTTGTGCAGGGGAACAGTCCACAAAATACTTCAAAAACCATACTATCATTACCTTACAAAATCCTTTTTTGATTGTGCTGAAGTCTGGCAAAACATAATCTACCATTACAGTATTTTCCTCTCCTTTCAATCTGAAAGAGAAGAATGTGAAATACAACAGAATAAAGACTAAGTCTGAATCCCAAATATTTTATACTGACAAGACTTCCTTTGACTTAACTGGAAAGTTCTCTGATTAACAGTATAGTTTTATTTGTTTGTACCAATAGATTATTCAGAAATACCAACTTTTACATTTAGTACCATTGTAAACATACTTGGCAATGTCCATGTCTTTGTAAAAGTCTTGAGAAACGTAACACACATCTTCTTTCACTTGATTAATTACATGTGTTTCATCCATAACATGTAGCTGCCTGTGAAAAACAAAACCAAACCCACATAAGTTTAAGAATAATTAAGCATTACCTGTCCAGTTTTTCACTGGAGATGAGCAACCACAGTTTTCAAATTACAGAAAGTTATTGTCTCAATATCTTAAAACTTGTATTCAATTTACAAAAGGATTCCTGGCCTGCTGGAGTTTAGTATTTTCCTATTTCACAGTTCAATAAATACAAATATCTACTTGCATTTGCCCAATGTCTTCATAACAAGTATAGCCACAATCCTGCAATTAGCTCTACTAGCAAAGACCTTTACCTAGATAAAGTTCAAAGGTAAAGGTTCCTAATGAAAAGTTAATCCTATTGAAATTTATTTGTGGTATTGATAGATTCAGCAAACTGACTGATGATCTACTGAGACATCTCATTGAAACCTGTCAGAAAACATGCAAGGACTTCAGTAACTGTGAACACACAGGTAACCTGAACAACTTCAAAAGTGCTGGCACTTTAAAAACAGCCTAATTCTTCAAAGAGCTTAAGCTCACCTTAATTCATTTTAAGATTAAAATCAAGATCACAGGTAGCAGATTATAACAGATAAAAATTCCCTTCTCCTTTAAACAGCACTTAATCTAAAATTCACAGAACCAGTAACAATATCCCCACAAACTTCTAGCTCATTTCATATCAGGTCTCAAGATGATGATCAGCATGCTTTACCTGTAAGAGATTATCTCCTTCAGATGGTTGGTTAAGAGTTTTCCTCCAACATTAATCCTACAGAAAAAGGAGTAACACAACGAATTCCATCATTATTAACTTCAGGCATAGCAAACAATTCTTCTAGAAAATATATACATCAGTTTACCTGATGATTGCCTCTTTCTTCTTTTTACTTCTACAATAAGGTACGATGTGTGTAAAAGAGTATCCACTGTCCACAATGATACAGCATAGCTCGGATGGATTATCCCGGAAATACCTGTGTGCACTAAGAGCTCCAGCTGCAATATAGAAAATGTTATTCAATTTTTATATGAATATACACTTTTAGAATCTACGTTGATACAAAGTATACTTGCTTCATATTTAAATGCCTTTGACAGACTTTCAAAACCTCAATACATAATACTACAGCAAACACGTGAGTTAATTTTTACAGCGGATAAAATTAAGTATTGTATATGACTCCTTTTATTCTTTTTCAATAATTCGAGTCCATATTCAGTTTCCTCTCCTAAAGTCCAAACAGACTGATCACACCACAATTTATCAAGCCTACCTGGAGTATCCTATGTCCAGCTACCTTTCAGAAGAGTTGTGATATTATTTACATATTCCCTGTTAGACACAATACATATCATGATTGTAATGCTGCATTTTATTTGCTAATACAAAATAAAACCAAACAAAAACACAACCCCTGAAAAAAAGGAAAGCTATCAGAGACTTCATGCAAATTTTTGGTAGACTTTCTCAAATGCTATCCTGTTTCAAAATCCATCCGTTACCCCTATCATCCTGATCCACAAATCTCCTTTAACTATATACCATGACATTCTTAAGTTTTTAAAAAAAAAAAAAAAAAAAAAAAAAAAAAAGTTAAACCAGTTAAGAGTATATATAGGAGCATATTACTCAAGAGCCAGGAATGAAATTAAGTAATTTCTTTACTATCTTTATATATACATGTGTATGCATATTCATGTAGGCATGCTTATTTATTTGTTTATTTATTTACAAGACTAACCTTCAAAATGTATAAATGCAAACTAGGAGATAGACTCACCATTTACTCTAAGAACTGCTTGAAACTGATATTCTTCAAATAGAATTTCATTCATGGATTCTTGTATTGAACTGAAGTTAAAATAGGGTTCAGTAATAATAATATTGGTATCTACAAAATCTACCTATGAAAAACAGATTAAGAATGTTATTACACAAAACTTAGAAATTCATACTTCATTACTATATTTTCTAGCAGTTGAAGATCATGTAAATTTGAAGACGTGGTTACCACTTGCCGTATTTGTTTGTAGAAGCTAGGCTTCAAAAGTTTTAAGTTTTTTAGCATTTTTTATGAACAGTCATACAATTTTATCAAATTAATGAGTAAAAACATAATAGAAGGTAACACCTTCATATATATTCTGCTTCTGTTATGATCCTTACAAACTGTAATCCAACATTTTGAAGAGATACCCATAAAGGAACACTATAATAATCAAGGTAAAATACTTTACACTAATCCTGTCAACTACAGAAAGGTAAGTCTCTTCAACAGTTCAGCACCTGCATCACAAAATTGCTTATCTAACAACCAAAGATTAAGTCCTGCGCAAAGCGGAATCAATCATAAAACTCCCAGAGACCTCTAATGAGGCTAGCAAAAGATCCTGGACTTTCTGCATTTACTGATAACTAAAATCCCTCAGAGGGTTACTTCAATCATAACTGGATATGGCCCTAAACATATTACCAGCTGTATCTCTCTGTAGTCTTCACTCATGACAAAGAATTAAAAACAAATTCTTTTCGAAACCATGACTAAATTCAATCTAGTTCCAAAACTAAAATGAAAGCTAAGTATCAAAAGCCAGCACTGTGTATTTTTGTGTACGGAGACTAAGATAATTTGAGGCATTACTTTACTCTCAGTACCATTCTGCCTCCTAGATGTTACAAAAACCAAAAACTTTCAGAGTATATAACATTTCTAAAAAAGAAAAAAATAAAAGGGAATCCTTACTACACTTCTTGTGCTAAATCCAGTTCATGCAATAAATAAGAAAAATTAAGTATGAGTTATTTTTATTTCATACATTCAGCTTACTCATAGGTAGAAAATGTTTAGCCAAACATGGTTACTCAATGTATATGTCTTTTGGCCTACTGACTGAGCTCACCACTCTTTTACATCTAAAGTTTCTTGATCTCTAAACCACACTGTATCTGTCTATAATTATTTTTTACTAACTTGAACTTAGTTATACTGATGTGAATTTCTTAACATATGTGAACTGGACTCACTATGAATACACATAAGACTAAATATTTTAAATGTTTCTTAAATTCCTACACTAGAGCTGAAAGTAAAAATTTTCTTCAGTTTGCAAAAAACCAAATCCCTGTGATTTGTAATTAAAGGCACTTTCAAATAAACAGTAAGCTCACCTGTTCTATTTAATATTTTCTGTATTTATGTTAATTCCATTAGTCAGTATTTAACCTATACAAAATCTGTAATTAAAAAAAGGCTCTTACTTGATACATTTCTTTTCCAAAAAGATAATCCCAAACCTGCCTCTGGACATCCCAGTTTACCAAGTAACCCTGTAGGAATTCAGAAAAAAAATAACACTGTTCAGAAAATAAAATCATACTTAAAAAAAATACTACACATCATAAAATGTCAAATGATTGATAAACTGGTAATATAAAGAAACCTGAGAGTAAAAACATCTAAATTCACATTTCTATGCCAAGAAGTAAATGTTACATAGGATAAAGAATGTTACAAATATTCCCCATCAATGTTAATTATTACACTATAAAAACAATGTAAATTGCATTTCCTGTATACATTATTCTCTTTGACAGAAACCTGTCACTCTGACCTCTGTGCCCGGGAAGGTTATGGAGCTGATCATCCTGAGTGCCATCACACGGCATCTACAGGACAAACAGGTGATCAGGCCCAGTCAGCATGGGTTTATGAAAGCTTCACTAAGCCGACCTCCTTCTATGACAAGGTGACCTGCTTACTGGATGAGGGAAAGGCTGTGCATGTTGTTTATCTAGACTTTAGTAAAGCCTTTGACACCGTTCCCCACAGCATTCTCCTGGAGAAACTGGTTGCACAAGTTGTGGTGAACAGAGTTAAATCTAGTTGGTGGCCAGTCAGGAGTGATGTCCCCAAAGGCTCATTACTGAGGCCAGTTCTGCTTCTTATCTTTATCAATGATCTGACCGAGGGGATGGAGCACACTCTCACATGATGTACCACACCAAACTAGGTGGGAGTGCTGATCTGCTCGAGGGTAGGGAGGCTCTGCAGAGAGACCTGGACAGGCTGGATCAACTGACCAAGGCCAACTGTATGAGGCAACAAGGCTGAGTGCTGGGTCCTGCACTTGGGCCACAACAACCCCCAGCAGCACTACAGGCCTGGGGAGGAGTGGCTGGAGAGCTGCCAGTCAGAGAGGGACCTGGGGGTGTTGACTGACAGCTGGCTGAACAGGAGCCAGCAGTGTGCTCAGGTGGCCAAGAAGGCCAATGGCATCCTGGCTTGTGTTAGCAATAGCGTGGCCAGCAGGGACAGGGAAGGGATCTTACCCCTGTTCTCAGCACTGGTGAGGCCACACCTCGATGACCATGTTCAGTTTTGGACCCCTCACTACAAAAAGGACACTGAGGTGCTTAAGTGTGTCCAAAAAAAGAAGAACAAAGCTGGTGAAGGGTCCAGAGAACAAGCTTTACGAGGAGCAGCTCAGGGAACTGGGGTCGTTTAGCCTGGAGAAAAGGAGGCTGAGGGGAGACAACTACCTGAAAGGACATTATAGCCAGGTGGGTGTCAGTCTCTCCTCCCAAGTAGCAAGTGTTAGGACAAGAGGAAATGGCCTCAAGTTGCATCAGGGGAGGTTTAGATTGAGTATTAGGAAAAATTTATTCACGAAAATGGCTGTTAAGCATTGGAACAGGCTGCCTAGTGAAGTAGTTGAGTCACCGTCCCTGGAGGTATTTAAAAGATATGTAGATGTGGGACTTAAGAACATGTGTACGGCTAGACTCGATAATCCTAAAGGTCTTTTCCAACCTAAATGATTCTATGATTGTTAAACTTCAGACTGCTGCACTTGATTCTCGCACGACATGATATATAACCTTGTGGTTGGGGCATATTGTATGAAAACTATTCCTTAATTCACATTCGGCTATAATGTTAAACTCAGGTTATCTTACTTACTTTCTGAAAGGGGAGAATATAAAAAAGACCAGAGGGATCTTTAATTTCATCCAGTTGATTTGCCGTAAAGGTTTTCAAGCGTGCAGTCTTTGATCTGAACTGACAGTTGGGAATAACGCTGGAAAAGATTGGGAAGCCTCCTGTTCATCATGACATGAGACACATTCATTGTCTTTACATTACTTTGATAAATAGAATACTTTTAATAATATTTTTGCTGCTGTGATTTGGTTTTAATTCATTTATTGGACCCTGTTACAAGGGAAATCTCCCAGTTCTGACACCGCCGGTGCAGATGAGGCACCTTTTGGAAAAACAAAACCAAACCAACCCTGCACACCGCGCCGCCAGCACAGCACCGGGAGCGCCGGGGGCAGCCCCGCGCCCAGGCACCGCCGCCCCCGCGACTGAAG
>NW_020799092.1:30631571-30637984 GCF_003259725.1 Athene cunicularia
GGGCGGCGGCAGCCCTGGGGCGGGGGGTGGCCGTTGAGGAGGCACGGCGGGCACGTTAACACGGGAGCCGGGGCGGGGCCGCGAGTCTTTCCCTTGTGTGTATGAAGTTACAGACCCCCGCTGCTGAGGGAGGGCCTTGCCCTTCGCTGAGCCGGGGGCCGCGTCGCGGGTGTCCCTGGCAGTTCTGTGCAGCGGCTGGTGTACGAGAACCCAGAGCGCTGGGGAGAAACGCGGTGGATGAAAGTCATGACGTATGTGGGAGCTAAGCGCGCAGCACCGCCCTTTCCTATGTAAAAATGTTACAGAATGAAAAAGGAGTAGACTTTAAATTCCGCTATCATTATTTTATTGATGTTTTACGTGTGCTGTAATTAACACTATTTTATTATAAATAATACAAAACCAGTGCTATTGGTATTTGCTGTCACTGACCGGCTTTGTTTTACTGACATCTGCATCGAATACCACACACCTTTATAGAATCACAGAGCAATAGAACAGTGCAGGCTGGAAGGGACCTCTCAGAAGATCATCTGGTTCAACCTTCCGTGGGAAGGAGAGCTGAGATGAGGTGGTCTAGCACCCTGTCCTACCCCGCTGTGAAAACCCCCAGTGACGGGGACTTCACCACATCCCTTGCGAGGTTGTTCCAGTGATTGATTGTTCTCAGTGTAAAAATGCTCCTTGTATCAAGGTGAAACTTCTCCTGGTGCAACTTAAACCTGTTGCCCCTTGTCTTACTGTGAAGAAAGAGCTTCCATCTTCTTTAAGTACTGAAACACTGTGATACTGGAATACCCTGAGCCTTCTCCACGGAGAAAAGACCTAACTCTTCCTTGTCTCATAGGGCAGGTTCTCCAGCCCCATGATCATCTTTGTGGCCTTCATTTGGTCCCTCTCCAGTCTGTCCACGTCTTTTTTGGAATTGTGAAGACCAGGAGTGGGACACGGCACTCTAGGTGTGGCTTGACAAGCCCTGAGCAAAATGGAATGATTATGTCTCTCTGCTAGTAATGCCCCTGCCGATGCAGCCCAGGATCCGATTTGCCTTCATTGTTGCAGCAGCACATTGCTGACTCCTGTTCAGCTTGCTGTCCACCAGGACCAGGTCCTTTTCTCCAAGGTTGCTTCCCCACCACACAGATCCTAGCATGCACTGGGCAATTCAGTTATGCAGGATCCTGCACTTTGTCTTTATGATAGATTTTGCTATATTTATGTATTTTACTTACCATCACTAATATCTTTGTTGTTATCCAAGAAATGTGCATTACAGTTTTTTATCTGTATATAATTGACTTTCCTGCAAATTTCAGAATTTACAAATAACTGCTACTTTGTATGATGTGACTCTTTATTTTAACAAGTATCGAATGTCTTTCCATGAGCAGAATGCACGGCAATCTGATTTTAGACCAATCCTCTTTAGGTGCTTGTCAGTATCTTAAGGACAGCATCATTAATCCCAGCTCTAGCAGATACTTTCTTTGGTTCTTGAGGAGAGGTCACAGGAATTATTAAAAGCCTGTTTTTCCAGTTCAGAAGTTTCTGGATTCTTTTAAAGAACATTGTAAATTGTTTGTTGTTCTCCTTCTTTGCCCACCGACAGGTATAATGATAGTAAATTTTGGTTTTGTAATTAAAACCCAAAATACACAAAACATAGAATTGTGACAAATGCTATAGATATTCACTGTGTTGCAGAGGAACATAAAATATTACTCTTAAAATCACAATTTTTACTTTATCCTTTTATTAATAATATAAAGTTCTTAGAAGAATAATTTAGACTCAACCATTATAGCTATTGCTAACTTTGGCCTTGTGAAAATAAAGGTGAAAGCCAGAATTTAATTAATTACTTTTATCTTCTAGATACTATCTCCAGCTCTATGAGACTTCATCTGTTATCATTCAAGGACTTGTACTGAATTCAGAGTCACTATTGTTTGGGGGGGGTGGGGGGGGTTGTGTGTTTGTTTTTTTGTTTGTTTGTTTGTTTGTTTGGGGTTGGGGGTTTTTTTTGACTTACAGGACAAGTGCCAGGCTTTTAACAATTCACTTAGATTTATGTGTAGTGGTTGATATACATAAATATTTAAAATCTCTTGGAACTAAAGTTGATATATTTAATGTCCTTGCTAACTGAGGGCAATTCACATGCATATTTATTGAGTTTGTTTACATATGCACCCATGTATTGCAGTGACACTTCTGATAATACTTTCTGTTGTTGTTGATAGAGTCCCTAACAAAGACAAAGTCAGTAACATAGCAAGGACACATAAAAAGCAGTTTGAAATGCCCACATGGTAGCAAACCTCATACGTTGCTCCTTATGATAGCTTAGAATTGATATTTTGTGGTGCTCTTTGAGTAATGGTCTGTCAGACTACTTATGCCTTGCATGTCTGCATTTGAAGACGAACCACTATCTTTTGCAGTATCCATATGAAGCTGTGCTGAATTTATCATTCCGCAAGTATGGAACAAAGCACTCACTGAAATTAAATCAGAACTTACTAGGTCACATTTTATTTGTTCTTTTTCTACTGCTTTATTTAATGGGAAGAACAGCAAATATTTTTTTGTAATTCTGTGATCTTTCCATTTCTGAAGTCACTTGGGCTCTCATTTTTGGGTTTTCTTCCTCCAACTCCATTCCAGTTTTCACTGGAATCTACATGACTATATGAAAAGTCAAACTCCACTTGCACAGAGCACACAGCTGCTTATTTGCTATGATTTGCTCTGTGGGAACATGCAGCCTCAGAATGATTGAATAGTGCCCACTACAGAATTTGCAGGCTGTTTAGAGCACCCAAAGAAAAGCACCCAAAAAAAGTTATCCTTAAAGAAGAAGATACTGCATTCTTTGAGCCTCACACAGAGGTTGTGTTATCCTGGACTTAACTTCCATAAACTGAACTCCATGCAACCTTTTTTTATTTAGGTGATGGTGAAAGGCAGGCTACTGGATGAGATGACTGCCTGATGGGAAACTACACCCTTGGGTTCTTGGGTCTTCTATTAAATTGAAAGAGTTCACAAATAGGCCCTGGAAATTACCTGTGGTAAATATAACACAAAATTCTTATTTGAGATCATTTTAGTATCCTGGATACACTCACAAGTGGGGTTCTTTCTTGGTGACATGAGTGCCAGATGCTGCATAAGGGAGGGAAGCCAGGAACTGAAGTAGATACTGTGGCCAGCAGGGCAGGACCTTGCCAGTCAGGGTCTGTCTCACCACCCCCAGCCAGAGAGCAAGGCAGGCAGGGGAGAGAGGGCAGCCCACAGCCCAGGTCATCGGGCAAGTGTGTGATGATGAAGCAGGCCTGAGATCAAGGACATCAGTCAATCGTCAAGTGAGGGTCAGGATCAGGTCTGGTGGGGTGAACAAGGGCCAGACATAGGCCAGGGATCACCAGGGATCACCCATGGTGATCATGAAAGTCTGAAGTCAACATGGAAAGTTGGCAGGTCAGGGTCCAGATCAGCAGGACCCAGATCAGTGGGACGCATGTGATGATCACGGAATCACAGAATCATTCAGGTTGGAAAAGACCCTTGGGATCATCGAGTCCAACCATCAGCCCTACTCTACAAAGTTCTCCCCTACACCATATCCCCCATCTCATCTAAATGACCCTTAAACACACCCAGGGATGGTGACTCCACCACCTCCCTGGGCAGCCTATTACGCTGTCTGACCACTCTTTCTGTGAAAAATGCTTTCCTAATGTCCAGTCTGACCCTCCTCTGTTACAGTTTAAAGCCATTCCCTCTTGTTCTATCACTAATTACCTGTGAGAAGAGACCAGCACCAACCTCTCTACGATGTCCTTTCAGGTAGTTGTAGAGAGTGATGAGGTCTCCCCTCAGCCTTTTCTTTCCCAAACTAAACAGTTCCAGCTCCTTCAATTGCTCCTCATACGATTTATTCTCCAGGCCTTTCACCAGCTTTGTTGCCCTCCTCTGCACTTGCTCCAGCACCTCGATATTTCTCTCATATTGAGGTGCTCAAAACTGGACATAATGCTCCACGTGTGGCCTCACCAGTGCAGAGTACAGAGGGACTATCACCTCCCTACTTCTGCTGGTCACACTATTTCTAATACAAGCCAGGATGTTGTTGGCTTTCTTGGCCACCTGGGCACACTGCTGGCTCATGTTCAGCTGCTCATCAATTAGAACCTCCAGATCCTTCTCTTCCAGACAGCTCTCCAGCCACACCTCCCCAAGCCTGTAGCCGTGCATGGGGTTGTTGTGGCCCAAATGCAGGACATGGCACTTGGCCTTGTTGGAACTCATCACGTTAACATTGGCCCACCGATCCAATCTATCCAAGTCTCTCTGCAGACCCTCCCTATCCTCATGCAGATCAACACTCCCGCTTAACTTGGTGTCATCTGTGAATTTACTGATGATACACTGTATGTCCTTATCAAGATGTTGAACAGAAATGGTCCCAACACCGAGCCCTGAGGAACACCTCTTGTGACCGGCCACCAGCTGGATTTAGTTCCATTGATCACCGCTCTCTGGGACTGTCCATCCAGCCAGTGCTTGACCCAGCAGACCGCACGCTCATCCAGGCCATGAGCAGCCAGTTTTTCTATGAGAATTGTATAGACAACTGTACTGAATACTTTTCAAAGATCCAGGTAGACAATATCCATCCACAGCTTTTCTCTTGCCCAATAATCGGGTCATCTTGTCATAGAAGGAGATCAGGTTTGTCAGGCAGGACTTGCCTTTCATAAACCCATGCTGACTGGGCCTGATCCTCTGGGTCAGACTGACACGTCTATAATTTCCTGGATCCTCCTTTCTACCGATCTTGCAGATGGGTGCTACATTTGTCACCCTCCAGTCCAACGGGACCTCCCCAGTTAGCCATGACTTTAGGTAAATCATAGACAGCAGCTTGGCGAGCACATCTGCCTACTACCTCAGCACCCTTGGGTGTAACCCATCCGGTCCCACAGACTTGTGTGCATCCAAGGGGTGTAGTAAGTCTCTGACCACTTCCTTTTCCACTGTGCTGACCTCAATCTGCTTCCCCTCCCCATGTCCCAGCTCATGAGGTTGGGTGTCCAGGGAACAGCCAGTTCCTCTGCTAAAGACTGAGGCAAAGTAGGCCTTGAGCACCTCAGCCTTTTCCTCATCCTTAGTTACCATGTTTCCCTCTGCATCCAGTAAAGGAGGGAGATTTTCCCTTATCTGCGGCAGGCAGAGGAAGCAAGCAGCCGATTCAATGTGAATGACAGAGCAAGCTTCAACTTTATTGAAAGAAATCACACCTTATATAAGCACTCTACAATACACTACTTGTAACTCTATTGGATACATTTAAGGAACTACATTATAATGTCTCAGCCATTGGGTACATCTAAAAGGTCACATAATATCCCAGCCCCTTGTGGCATTTCTGGTATGCATAAACATTTTTCTTCCTTTGAACCTGTTTCCCTCCCAGGGCTGCTTTCTCTCACCCCCAAGGTCATAATGCGCCCCAACTTATCTCTTTGTTCTCACAACAGTCCCTGTTAGCATCACTGAGCCTTGAATCTCCTTCCTTATTAGTATAACTGTACCCTGGGTTTTTTCCTCTGTTTATCTCAGGTGGCTGTGACCAACTTATGCAGGGAGCTATGGCCTTGCTCTCTGCAAGCCGTTCTCCAACACTTATCTTCCTTTTGTTATTAATGAATTTATAGAAATATTTTTTATTACCTTTAACAGCTGTAGCCATGTTAGGTTCTAGCTGCTCTCCTAATGTTCTCTCTGAATAACTTCACTACAACTTTATAGTCTTCATGAGAGACCTGGCCCCTCTTCCAAAGGTCATGGATGCTTCTTTTGTTCTCAAAATCCAGCCAAATGTGCCATGATGTGCCACTCCAGCTGCCCCTTTCCTTCTCCTGTGACAGTTTCTCTGCACTGGGTGGGGAGTCATTTTGGTAAACCAAGAGCAAAGAGCCTTTGTTACTAGATGAAGAAATCCTACATAGCAATGTTTATAAGTGCAAAGTAGTCAGGAAGGCTAAGCCACTCTTTCCTCTTTGCGTTTATCATATTAAGGTGACAGCTGATGACACGCTCACAAAGTTCTCCATAAATGGTTGCCATCCTCTGTTCAGAGCAGGAATCCGTCTTTGAGACTTTGTATCAAGCACCATTTTCGCTTAGCAGTGGTCTAATTATCATGAACATGCCAGCAGAAATTCATCTGCCGGCAAACGTGAGTGTGATTTGGAGAATCAGTCCAGTCTTAATAAACATAATCTGGGGATATCCTGGTATTAATTTGTATCAGGCTGTAAAAAGAAGTCAGATACTCTGCTTGAACCAAGGGATTAGCTGGGCTCCTCATTACATACCCTTCTAATTCCCTGAGGCAGGTTGGG
>NW_020799092.1:30641395-30693975 GCF_003259725.1 Athene cunicularia
AGGGTGGGGGGTGTTGATCTGTGCATTTTCCTCCATTCCTTCATTTAATGTGCTCCAAGAGATGGGAGAGAACACGGAGTCACGATTCAGATCAACCCTGCTAGACAGGAATATTTCTGGTTTCCAGTTCTGACACCAGTGAAGAGCCCCTGGACTTTTCCTATTCTGCCAGAGTTATGCTTGCAGGACATTTGAAAGGGAACACACAGCCTGAGTCTTGCTTTCCTTGCCCCTCATATTTTCTTTCTTGATGAGAAGCTGATCCATCACAATGATGAACACTGTTTCTCTACCGGTAGAATTTTTTCTAGTTCAGAAAAATGAACTTAAAACAGGAATAAAAGTGACAGTTTCATACACAGCTCATTCCCACTTTATAAATCTCTTTAAAGAATATGAGGTCAGTATTACACAACTGACAGATTTTTAAATGCCTGGAAAATCAATTGGAAACATTCATCTCCTGACCTATTTTTTCTGTTGCTGCTTCATATTTCTGACTTTAAGGTCCTTGGGATTTTGGTTCATTGCATATAAATTATTAATCTGTTATGTATATGAGAAGAAAAGAAAATAATATCTGATGTCTTTGCTCTGCAGCTCTAGACTATATTGTAGAGGCAGCAAGCCATCCTTCATACAGAGGTCCCATCTGAAAAGCTTGTTCGTTTTACAATTGTAATTTTTTTTTCTTTTTTCCAGTTAATACCACTGTTTAGGGTACTTGGTTGCCCACCACTGAAATTCTGTAAAATACCTTTTTTGGAATGAGGGACCCACAGAGAAGAGGGTTACTGGATGAACTAAACTAATACAAGACATTTATTTTTTAACTGTCTTGGAAATTTTGCTACATCATGAGAAGCTATTTTCTCAAAATTAAAATAACTGGTAGATTTTTATATTTGCCACATATACCCAGTGAAATGTAAGCACCTGGGGAACAACTGGACTTTACAAGTCTGTGGGTTTGAGTAATCGCTGAGAAATTTGTGTTGAGGGAAATATTATATATGCATATACACATATGATTTATTGCCATATCATTATAAGTTTCTGTCAAGAAGCTTTTCTTCTTTTTTTCTTTGGCCTTGTTCCTTTTGCGTGGTGCTTTAGGGGCAGTAGCCATACTGGCTTTCAGCTGGGCCAAGATCAGCCTCAGGAGAAGGAGTGCAGCTGTTTGGACAGGGCTCTCTGCCTGAAAAACTCTTCCACCTGCCTCTGGAAGAATAGCTGTGAGGGTCGAATTTGTCACTTCTGCTGTTGTTTGCATGCTCAGCACACCATTTTGGAATGGTTTTGGGGAACCTAGATGAAAACAAATTTGAGGATTGTTTTTTGTAGCTGGAAATGAATACTGCTTATAAAACAGGTATAAAAATTATAAACTTCTCACTTGACTAATCAAGGTGTATGTATAACAAAAGAGCTAGAGTAACGGAGTTTATCTGGAAGAAAGTAAATATTCTGTGAATGAACTTTGCAGATCACTTGGGGAGAGCATGATGTGCAGGGATTAATGACAAGTATTAATGCCTGTAGGTCATTAAGCATTTTATCAAGAGGAGTTCTTGCTACATACTAGAACCAGGTTTTCTCTTTCTTGTTGTTACACCTAACGCGTTTTAGTAGCACTTTATAGCAGGTGCTCAACAAAAGTAACAACCGGTATCGATCACTCGGGGTGCAGGGGGAGAGCGGGCTGGGACCACGGTGGACACGCTCCACAGGCGGGGACGCAGAGAGACTCGGAGTTCTGGAGACGGGAAAGCTAAAGAGGGAGGAAAGCAGCAGCTGGCGCAGAAGAGAGAAAAAACGCGGGCGGTACGGCCCGGGGCGGGCAGAGGCTGAGGGCGCAGAGGGGGTCCCTGGCCGTGGCGAGCAAGCGAGAGTGGGAGGCGCCCCTGCCCCGCCTCCGCCGGCCGAGCGCTGCCCCCGCCCCCGTCAATAGGCGATGCTGCAGCCAAGATGGCGGCGGGTGCTGAGTGAGCGCCAGCGGAGGCCGGGTGGGGGCTGCCGGGGCGGCGCAGCCCCTCGGCGAGGGGGCGCCCCGGAACACCCGGGGCGGCGAGGAGGTGTGCGGGGGAGCGTGGAGGAGAAAAGGGGGGGAAACCCCCAACGCCGTCGTAGTTCGGGGAGGTTTACACAAGCTGTCCTGGTTCGCTGGCTGGCCGGGGCTGTGCGAGCTCGGCGTGTGGCCCTGCAGGTCTGGTCGCGACATCCGAGCTCTTGCACAGGCAGGTGAGGCCGCGTAACAGAAGATGAGTCTCGGTGCACGCAAAGGGATGAAATAAGTTCGACGTTTTCTGCGTAACTGAAGTAATATCTGACGTGCCTCGTGGGTTAAAACAGAAGCAAACAAAAAAAAATCCCCACTGTAAAATATTGTAGCTGTCAATGCCGTGTGCTTGAAAGATGGAAAAACTGCATAAAGTACACAGTTTGATTGATACAGTTTTAAAAAGCCACATTATATTTCTCCCGTTTTCTAAAGAGAGGTAAAAACCCATTAGGTACTTGAACTGTCACGATATCACAGCGTTGTTATTCTTTAGAGCTTACTTCTATAAATGAAAAAATATAAGATGAAATATTGGTCCCTTATTTGCTTTTTTTCCCAATATGTTTTATTCTATTTTTACGTGGTATTTCTGAATATTTATTTTCATCATGTTTATGAATATTTATTTTTATCAGTGCTAATAAATAGAGAAAATCGAAACGAAATGACAGATTGTCATTTGACTAATGTGTTGATCATGCTTGGGGAAAACACAAATCACATTCCAAATCCTTTGATATCTATCCACTAAAGATGATGTATGAAGCAGTAGTAGAATAATTTTTCTCTTCCACTCATTTATAACTGGGAACACTGGTAAAGAAATCTTTGTCTTCCTTCACATGAGAATAACTGAGCACTGTGCAAATGGAAATGCAGTGTGGAGATGTCATCAGCCTTGAGTCAGTTTTCAAATCAGAAATCTGCCTGAAATCACTGAACTTAATTGACTGATACAGCTCAGTTCCTTACAGTGCTATTTAGCAAGCGGTATGGAAAGAGAAGTGAACTCTAGTCTTTGTGCTACAGGTTAAAGTCTAAAATGTGTCTGGGAAGTGGGCATGAGTAATGTGAACAGGTTTTTTGTCAAGTCTTTCAAATAACAGCTAAATAGATTAGAATTAAGTACTTTTAAATGTTAATAAATTTGTGTTTGCTTTCTTGTGTAATGTCATAATGCTTATTCAACAAGACAGTGTCAAATGATTGTGATGTTTCATCTTTTGTAAAAAAAGCTCATGCAATGTATCTAACAACCTGAGGTTTGCAAGTTGAAGCTCATGATCCACACTATGTTGAGATTAAAAAGTGTGTTCGCTACCTATTACTCCCCTTATTATGGGTGTTCTTAATCACATGAGCAGGTAATACCTTTCTCCCTGCAGAACTGGGTGCTTCAGTGATTGCAGAAGTTGGTTGCATAAGAAAACAGAATTCAAGTGACACACGCACCTGTAAATCTGGGTGGCTTTTTAAATTTCAGGAACTTGTTTTTTCAACAGATGTGATAATATTATTTATTTCAGGATTTTCCTTAAGATGTTTTATAAGAACATGAATAAAGTAGGCTTCACACACTGTTTTATTTCAGTCTGGAGCCAAATACACAAGGAATTTCCTGTAATACAGAGGGTGCCAAAGGGCACTTTCACTTTGTACTCTATTACTGTATTGGTTCCTGTTCTGCAGTTGTCATAGTTGCTCAAAACTGATGCTTGTTTGCCATCTTCAACAAAGCAGGTATCAGTGGCAGGTTTAAATGTACTAGAAAATGTTGATAAAGCAAGAGTGGAAAGAATTATCCTGTTATCTTGATTTACTTTCATTTTTGATGATTGCATTTATCTTTATGTTTGAACAAAGCCAAATCTAATATATATACTTCAAGGAACAAATAGAAGATATAAACCTGTACCTGCAGTTACAGAGAAGTACTCTTCTCTTTTTTGCCACAAATCACAGAATCTCGGAATGGTTGAGGTTGAAGGGATCTCTGGAGGTCATCTTGCCCAGCTCCCCCAAATCATCATTGATTTAGCAATATTTGCCGTGAAGATTGCTGCAATATCTGAAACTCATGTGTTAGCGATTTTCAGCTTTCTTATTATCTGGATACTGCATATGCAAATTTAAAAGTGTGTCATTCAGCAGTATAGTTTCCATTTAGCAGTTCACTGATATGGACACTGGTGTGGTGAAGGAGTCTTATCATTTTGCATTTGTTAACTAGGGAAAATTTTAACATAGGCTTAAATCTTTAAGGTCTGAGAACAAGAAGAGGAAGACCCAACCTGCATTTTGGAAGTTTTGGTATCTAAATGACTTTTTATCTTTGTAAAAGGTTCTTCTTATTGCTGTGTTACAGTTTAAGAACAGTGAAGGTAGTAGAGCTTATTTACTCAGCTTGTAACAAACCTGTATCTTATGTCAGGATCTGATAAGTTTTTAGCTTTCTTACAGTATGTTCAAAACTTTTGAAATTCAAGCTGTGTCTTCTGCCTTCAACATGCGTTGCTCTTCTCCAAAACTGTGGAAGAAAATAAGGAGGAAAAGGAACAATCCTTTTTTTGTTGTTCCAGATTATGTGGTGCTTGGTGTGGGATATGAAACTAAATGCTGTCTACTAAGATGAGGGGATGAGTTTGTCATTTGGATTGAATTTTTGTCAGCTCCGTATATTGTGTTAGGTGTGCCTTTTGTGAATGCAAATGGTGGAGTGTCTTTCTTTTATAATAGACATACCCTAAAATGAAACAAGTATCTGCATAATGGCATTATCCTTTACAAAGGTAGGAGTGAGACAGTGTATTTAGGAGGAGTCTTCTGTGTAGTGTTGGGTTCACTTACTGTCAAGATCTTCCCCAGTGAACTGAAACTTGTGTTGAATCTTCCTATGTGGTGTTACATGTTTTCACAGGTGAGAGATTTCTTATTGAACAGCACCTTTTATTGCAAGATTTTCTGTGGGCTGCTCTGCTATGATAATATTATCAGTGTTACTTCTTTTTCCTCAGACTTTGTAGACAAATGTATAAACCAATGGTGTTAAATACTTAAGAGTATGACTCTAGAATGCACTACACAAATTCACAGTAGCGTTCGTTTTGTACTATCTGTGTTATAAGTGGATCATTTCCACCACAGAGGTTTGAAACTTGAGGTGTTTGGATCGAAGATATTAACAGAGATTGGGCATTACTGACACAGACTTGTATAAGGTTTTTTTCAGGGTTTGTTTTTTGGTTTGGGTTTTTAGTATCTTTAACTGAAATTCCCTTCTAGTTCATGAACGGTCTAACTGAGTTTTCTGTATAAGTATCTGCAACATCCAGGCCTTTTCTTTTTGTGAAAAACAGTTTTGTTTATCAAAATATGTTTAAGATCTATGTTAAGTAGTCCCACTGAATATGACATTCTTCATCTCAATTAGATATTAACTCTTAAGTTTACTAACGATAACGCATACTTCAACTAAAGAAATTACATTCTTTGTTTGAATCTTATTTGCTGTTTTCACAAAGAAAACAGAGGTTTAAAACTCTTTGTGGCAGAAATCTGAATTGTTTTCAGTTTGTGCCATTAGTTAATGTACTGTGTGAACTTAGACCTTCTTAGATTTTGCTCACCTGAAGCAATAGATGTAAAAATACTAAGATTTCAACAGAAGAAAACTGCTGTAAATTTTGTGACAATATTTTTCACCTCATAGTTGGGAAATCATGCTAAAATCTATACGAAGATTGATTTTAACAAAGAATAGCATGCCAATTGTATGGATATCAGGAATCAGCTGATCCTGCTATAAACAGTTATATCCTACATCATCTGGTACAACTTCACTGATACATGTCCAACCTAAATAATTTGACCTGCATATCACCCTGCTTTTATACCAGTAAGACATGCCTGTTTGGTGAGGGATGTTGCAATTTCGAGAGATCTGAGGTGACTCCTTTTAGAATCTACCAGTGTAACACCTTTGGCCAGAATGGGCTCATTCCTTCCTGTGACTACCAAAATTGTTTGGATGAACTTTGAAACTTCTGGTAGTAGAAAAAAAGTATTATTTTAATCTTATTTTCAGTTTTGTGTATTCTCCTTCTATGTCACTTCAGGTTGTGAAAGTTACTCAATTCTTTTAGGCAGCCAAAGAACACAAAGTGTGTACCTTTCATAGAGTAATGTAAAACAGTTTCTCTCTTTTCTTATACTGCAGATTTTACAGAGTGTATTCTATGTGACTGACTATTGGCTTGTGTAATATGTGGGGAAAATTGAAAAACACAATGTAGACATAAGGATCTCCATTGTTTGGAATGAATATATGTTGGATCTGAATGCTTATGGAAAGCGTTAGCATAATGTCTTTCTTAAACAAATACTATACCTAGAGTCTGAAAAAGGACAGGTAGTAAAGCAGAACTGCTTGAAACAGCAGAAGAGAACGAGGAGAAAGATCAGCTTTAAGTTTCATTACAATCTTATATTTATTAAATTCTCCTATGTTTGAAATTCAGTACTTTTTGCATTTAAATGGAGACTTCATGCCAATGGTTTTGTCAGTGTGAACATGCTGGTAGTGTTCTCATGAGCATAAAGGAATCAATAAATGCTTTTTTCAACAACAACAACAACAACAAAAAATTCACTTTCTTCTGGTTTTGTTAGTAGCTTCATGCATCATATTGCATTTTAAGCTTCTGTAACAGAACATCTTCCAAACGGTGAAACTGAAATAGCTGTGGTGCTTTATGAAATTATAATGGTATTTTAAATCAGCAATAATGTATTTGCTGGTAGAATTCTTAATCATTACATTTATTAAGATTTAATACTAAATTTTGTGTTACATTCTCAAAGATCTCTTAAGATGTCAGTAGTGTTTAGGTTAATAAATCCACAGAATTTGACTTCTGGTTTTCCATGTGTTTACATTGCTTTTGCAAATGTATTATAAGTCTGGATGCTGATTCTGCAGTCATTTTATTTGTACAATTAAAGTTCTGCTGAAGCTTCTTGCAGTCAGACAACTCTTATGTGTACATAATAAAAATTAATGCATTTGCAGAATTGTCAGGAATAAATCAGCATTTTACTAGTACAGTATGTGATAATTTTCTTTAAACAATTCTCAGAATAGTTTTTCTGGGAAACAAGTTTGAGAATGAAACCATGTTCAAATAGTTGATGCGCTACTGGGAAGCATTCTCAGGAAAAAAGTGTATTTAAATAAAAGCCCGTGAGGAATAAAATTGTGTCTTTTGTTCAGATAATTATATAGTAAGAATCAAAACAAAGCCCACAGTTATATTTTTTGAAATTTGGTGTTTCTCCTGCCGAGGCCTTGGTAGGCTTTTTTATGTCAAAGGGGTATAAAAGTGTGTACTAAGTAATTTACAGAGTGAGAGGTGCCTTGCAAAGTGTATTTTGTATTATTTGCTGCTTTCTTCTACAAGCATATTGGACGAAGGAGATTAGATAATCTCTGATGAAACATGAATGGAATTAAAGGTTTACACAGATTTTTTGCAAATCATGAGAATAATTGCTAACAGGTAATTAGAACATCTCTAGGTTTTGACTGCTTGTGGGAGAACCCAGGTTTCTCAATCCAGTGGCTCTCAGAAGTTCTTCTGTACACCTTTGTGGAGCTGGTGCTAACCAGGGTTCAGATCTCTTCATTCTCTCTTTTCATGAGAAGAAACAGGAGAGGCAAGTAAGAAAAGAGCTGCAGCTCAGGCTGTGGCTTTTAGTATTTCCAGGCTCCCCTACCTGGATGTACAAGAAGAATGAAGAATGCCCTCAGCACAGATTTTGGCAGCTCTGCCATGCAGTTTACCATGTAGCTTGAGAATACCAGAACTTATTTTTTCAGGGAAGTTGTCTGCTTCTGTTATCTGACTCCCAAAGAAGCAATGTTGGGATACAGCTACCCAGGAAACTGGAAGTGAAGTGGTTGCTTACTTCTGAAACAATTGCCATGTAGTTGCTCCCATTGCTGGCGATCTGGAGACCTGAGAAAAATAATAATTAGTAATTAGGTATCTAATTAATTTTAGTGATAGAGCTCTTTAGCATTGTTCAGATATCCCAACAAACTGCCTACCAGAGGCACTGTCCAAATATTTGGATTTTATTGTACCCAAAAGCGTAAAAGTGTAGGAATTAATTGTATTTAGGCTGGGGCATCTTTTCAGAGTGAAGACAGTTAACAAAAAATTTGTCATTTTGAATTACCTCATGACTTGCCAAATTAAATATTCTGATTTTTAATTTGTAAGAAGCATAGTGTACTAAAATTTCGTAGCCTGCAAAATCAGAATGTCAGAAGTGTGCAGGTCTTTGTAGCACTGCCCCAAATGCAAAAACAAGTTCAAGAAGTCATTTTCATGTTTCTTTATGTGAATTTTGAATAGGTTAAGTTGAGACACTGTGAATAGGAGCAAATAATGTGGGATGAGAAAACTCAGGCTAGGCAAAACAAAATTGAAAACTTGTCTCCCATTTCAAAATAAAATAACCTCTTATGCTGCATCTCGTTATTTTCCTTCTCACATTCCAAATATACTTACTGAATACCTCTGAAACCATTTGGCTATATTATATGGAGAAAGTTTTAATCATGCAGAAAAGGTCTATAAGCTGTTCATTTAAACATGGCTGCAGTATTGTAGTATCAGACAGCAAGAGATACTCTGATGGAAATCTAGCATTTTACACAGATCTTTTTCCTTTTTAGTTCTGTAATATCATGATGTGTAACAAACTGTTGTAACTGCAGTTACCTTTAGCTGAAACTCTCTTATGTTATTGTATCACTCCTTTTTCCCTTTGAACTTGATCCCTTGTGTGTCCCCTGTGTCCCGTTCCCTGCAGCGATCCCAGCTGGCTCTGGTGGAGATTGGTTTGCTGTGAATACCCTTGCTACCAAAATGAGCACCAGAAGCTTCTCAGAAGCCGTGGCAACTGACCACTTGTTTTCATCAGGAATAGGGACCTTTTGTCTGAATACCTTGCCCTCAGGTAACTTCCCCTCTCCCACCTTTATAGAGTAAATGTAAGAGGTGGTATGCATTTATATAAATTTGCAAGTGAAATGAGCTCTGTAAAATGTTAATTGGCTTTTCTCTCCTGTTTGTTTTTGTAATTTACATTTCTGCAAAACAATTGTTTGCTATGCAGCTATGTGTTTTGTTTTTTTGGGGGTTCTTGTGGGGTTTTGTTTTTTTTTTTTTTTAAGTCCTAAACCAAATATGCAAAACTGGTTTGTGAATTAAATCAGCAATCCCGTTATAAATGTACCTTTATGTATGTTTTCTAATAATCTTCCAGGTGTTTCTCAATGTCTTTAGGCTATTTGACAATTGCATAATTTACATCTACTTAATTCCTTTTCATAACTTGATGTTTATTACTCTTTATTGATAGATATATGAAGGATCTGTCAGCTTTTCACCTAGTTTACATAAGAGAATGCTGATTTAAAAAAAAAAATTTAGTTAGTCCTTACAGTTAATGTCCTATCAAAAAAACTTATTTGTCATGAAATTTGATCAGCTGGCATTAAAATATATTTGCTAATGTGACATAAATGATGAAGTTTTGAAAAGGCAGATGTCATGATTTTTTACCCTGCATGTTATTTCTTGTTTTGAAATTTATAAAATTATTTTGCATCAAGTGGCTTGTCTTTGCATTAGGTACAGAATGTTGTATTTTGAGTGGAATGTAGTAGTTATAAAGTATAAGCAAATTCTCAAAATGAGGTGTTATTTTTGCTGCCTGCAATGTGGAAGTTGCATATACCTTGCCACATATGGTTTAGTATATTAAGGACTTTGTTATCTTCTACTAAGTTAAGGTCTGTTGTTTCCAACATGACAGTCCTATACACAAGTTTTTTGCGTTTCATAATATTGACCATTTCTATGCTTGTGTAAGTGATACGTGAAAAGACTCGTGAAACAGAAAAGCTAATATTGGTCTGTGTGAGGACTTACTATAAATGCAGGAGAAATTACTTAAAGCAATATTTTACTTACAAGGTGATTTATCATCCATGCAGTGTAAGCTCCTCATTTATGCACAGTGCTTGGCTATGTCTGAGCAGATCTGCTGCATGACACATAATTAGATAATAGCCATTGATGACAGCAGCTGTTTCAGTTCTGCCTGTACCCAAAGAACAACCTATACAGTTTTTCCAAGTAGAAAGAAAATAATTTTCTGTATGTATTATTACAGAATTAACTAGGGAAAGCTTTATATTCTGCCAAGAGAGTTGGTGAGGATGTCAGTATTTGAGAAGGTATGGAATGGGTCTTAGAGTGAATGGATGAGTGAACTACGCTGTCTTTAAGCCGGAGTAGAATTCCACACTGAAGTCCTCCTGTGTTGTGATGAAATGGAAGCAATTATTTGAAAGGCATCAAAAAAACAGATGTACTGTTCAGTGCTCTACCTCCTCGGATGTGAGAGAAAAGGGGAATGGTGTGACACTGCACCAGATGTGTTATGCAAATATGGACTGGTTGTTGAATCAGGGTCCTAATTAGTGATTTGCCTGAAAAAGAAGATCTGTCTTTAGAGTACAATAAGTTAAAAGGCCTGCTGAGTGTTAGGTGGTTTAGGTCCAGTATAGTGGCCTGAAAATTCCCACCTGAAGCTGTAGGGTTGTAGGCAGTGTTTTGGAATTGACTGGTGTGCTGGAACTTGTGGCCAGCTGAGAGCACTAGGTGCAGGCTGGGGGTGCAAACAGGGGAATGCCCTGTCCTGCTCCAGGGGTTGGCCCATGTGCCTCTTCACAAGATGCTGCACAACAGGTCATGTAGGTCCTCTCCATGCTGGACATCCAGCAGGCCACACAAGGTTTTCAATCTTGCACTCAGCCACCAAATACACAGGAGTTTAAGGTGTGATTAAATAGAGCATGCAAGGCATTTGTGTGGGGTGGCCACATTACCCATGGGTAAAGAAGCTGTGATACCCTTCTCCTGTACAAATTGATGTTGGAAGGTGTAAGAAGGTGCCAGTCAGCTGTGTACTTGAAAAGTCTGGTGACAGGTCTAGCTGCTGCAGTTGGTATTACCATTTAGGAGTTCCCCATGATTCCCTATAGCTTGCAGAATTGAGGGGATGGTAGCCCTTGCAGTTCATCTACTGATAGGGGCTTCTTGGGAGGAAACTGAATGGTATCTGGGAATCCACGAAGGACACAGTGTTGCTATGTGAGAGAAGAGAAACCAAGCCTGCGTGAAACTTAGAAAAACAGCCTGAGAAAGCAAAAGTTGAGGCTGATCGAAGAAATGCCTCAAACACTTGCAAGACAAAATTATGAGACACAGGATTGATAGTGTGGAGGTCGAAGCTGATAAGGCTGCCTGAATAACACAAGATGCAGCTGAAGGAGGGAGTCCTGTGGAGAGAGGACAGCTCTGCTCTGGTACACCTGGGCACATTTCAAGGGCCATCTGTCCAGTGAATGACCTTTGCTTCATTATTCACGAAATGCATATTAAAATTAACACCCCTCAATATGCTAATGAAGGCTAACATGATCATGCTAATGACATCATCCCATAAAACACCTTACCCCTCCCCGTACATGGGATACGTAGGTGTGTGGGTCGACCTAGGGGATGGACCCAAGGAAAGTGGGTATAAATCAAGAGAGGGGAAAGAAAGGAGGAGGCTCTGGAGAGAACAGTGAAGCGAAGAAGACAAATGCAAGCAAAAAAGACGGCCGCCTCTTAGAACTCTCACTGGCGGGATCAGCGCAGGAACCGAGACTGGTGATCTGTATTTCCCCATTCCCCCTATTTCCCTCTTTTCCTTTTTCCATTAAGAATTGCAAGGCATATTGTATTGCTTGCCAGAACTTGCTATATACTTAGCCAATTATTGTGTGTTCAGTGAGTACATTGTGGGTAGTTAATAAATGCTTGGACTTGGAGTCTTGTCCGCTCCATTGGGGATTTGCGAATCTGAGTCACTTGTCCCCTTGTCTGAGCGGGACGTGACATGCTGATACAGATGACTTCTGCATAAAGGCTGGAGGAGAGCCTCTCAGACCACCGAAGTTATGTCTGCTATAGTCTTGCCTACTGGTTACCCACTGGCTGCTGGCAGTGGTGGTGAGATTTTAGAGTGTTCCCTTCCTGGTGCAGAGTGTGAGAGTGCCATTCTTTGTGGAAGATTTTTTGTCCAGAAATATTGAAATTTAACCTGACAGGTGTTTATTTTCAGTCTAGTGTACTGTGAATATTCTTAAGTAAAGAATCTTATCTAATCCTACTATGCTGTAGGTATAAAAGGTATTACCTAATCCTACAAACCCTACCACAAGTGCCTTTTATTTTTATATTCTTTTAAGCTTTTGAATTTGGTACTGTATTCTGTTCTGATGTTTTTGTGGGCATTAAAATGTTATTCAATGACTGTTTCCCTTTACTGGCTTTAATTGTGTTCTCTTTTAGTATTATGAGTGTTTTTGTTCTTATGTTAGGATAAATGAGCATCCAATTAACTTTTTGTGCATTGTTCATTACTTTGTCTTTAATGTTTTTGTTTATCCTCTCTAAATTAGTTTTAATATTTTCAGAAATGGATATAGCATCCCAGATGAGGGCATGCCATCGTATTTTGTGATGATACTTAGTACTACTTACCATTCATTTTTTTATACATAGGAGTATTTTAGCCTTCATGTATCCCAAGCAGTTTTTCATCAATTGTCTCTTTATCTTCCAGCTTTATTTCCTAAAAATGTATCTTTCACTTAGAACCTAGTAGTTTCCATGAATTATAACTTCGGATGTTTAGTACCTTGCATCATCAGTGAGTCAGCTCTTGGGTTCATCAGGTCAGTTTTCTGTGAACTTGATGAATGTGACTTTACTGTTACCTGTCAACTTCTACACATTTCAACTCAGCCTGTGGAGCTAAAGTAATTTACTCCAAATCTTACATAAACCATAGTTAATGGTTTCTTCCTGGGTGAAATACCGCTTTAATACACTGCATTAGAATTAGACCATCCCTAGGACAGCCAGGATTCATTCAAAGGTTTCTGTTACTTCACAGTTCACCAACTTTTTCTAGGACATTGCTGAATATATTCAGTGCCTTTGGATTTCTATGTTTCCCTTGCATATATTGGATTTTGTTGTTCTTGCAGTCTTCTGACTAATTTCTACTAACCTTAAGCCTTTACTGTATAATTAATTTTTGTAGCAGCTTTTGTGATGCTTTTTCATTGAAGTTTTTTAAAGTACCAAGAGAAGATACTAGTTGCTTGATTCTAATCTTGCTTCATAGGTCTGAAGGATTAACACAGACATCTTTTACAGAAGTATGGTTTTTGTATTTGTTTTTTTTCCTGGTGTATTACATCCATGCAAAATTTTCATCAGTGCCTTACTGTTTCAATACAGGTCAGTCACTTGTTGCACCTGTAGTCTGTCTTTAGTCTGTTTGCCATTCACTTAACAGCAGCTAAATCTTTAATCCTGTATGACTGTAGTCTGGCTCACCTTTTTCTTTTCTCTCTTGTCATATCTGGATCAAGAAGGGAATGCTACTAAGAACTCTTCTGACTGTCACTGTGCTTAATGTTACTGCAATGTAGAGTTGTTTTTTAATCTAGGGAGTCTGTCTTTTTCTTATCTAGGACTTGCTGTCAGCTGAATAGATCTAAGCATCTTGGTACTTTTGATTTAACTATGATGTGCTGTCACAGATAAAAGTACAGCAGTGCTCCTGAACTCAGTATTTGCAGGTGGTGTTTTGTTCCTGAGACAATGATATTTTTTCTGGCCACAGGAAAGAAGAAAAATAGCAATGTTGTGTTGCCTGCAGCACTTGATTTGCTGTGATTTCTTTTTTTCCTTATTTAAAAGTGGGAGGGATTTAGACTTTTTTTTTTTTTCCAAGATCAAATCACTCATTGCAAATCAACTTTGATTTGTGGTGTAACACCAGATGAGAACTCACTCATAACAGTACGCATTCCGGTGATCCCAGTGTTTTGTTTCTGTGGCAGATTTGACAGAGAGTTAGTTCTTTTCCTCTTCTGTTGAAATACAAAAATCTCAAAATTTGAAGTGGTGCAGTGAGCAGAATGATAGTAGATCTCCTTCTCTCTGTTACCTAGAGTCATGGGAAGCCAATATCTTCCTCAGAAATTCAACTGAAAAAAGACTGTTTTTCTTGCTTCAGAAATCACATAGAGTTCCTTAGTAATCCGACAACATGGTTCAGCCAGGTGAAACAGGAAAAACCCCAGTTATCTTTCTGTTCCATTATTGTTCTATTGTTGATACAGTGACCAGTGCTTGGTAGGCCGTGCTTTCCTTTTTTAGAGCTTGTTCTTTTGAACCATGTTCTAGTTTGTAACAAGAAGATAAACAAAACATGTGGCACATACTATGATTAAATAGTCTGTAATGATTGGAGCATTCCTGTAGAATCAAATTACTGAAGGAATTTAATTGAAAAGGCAACAGAGGCATATGGTAGAGCCAGGTGAAAGAGATTGTGTATTCAGTAAATATGCAAAACTTCTGAGAATCTGTGTCCAGATGCAATCCAGTCTTCAGTTATTTCTCTATTAAATCCAGAGGTTGGAGTTTCTGTTGATGAACTTGACAAGGCATCTGGTATTCTATCCAAACCTTTGTGGAGTGCTGCTCAAAGCTTCATGTGGTCTGTGGCCTTTGTTACACAACCATAAGCTTGTGCTTTCAGAGAAGTGTTTTCCCCATCTACTGTTTTTCGGTTGTTCTTTGTTTCTGGTTTCACTTCTTGGCCATCTTCTCTTCAAGCATGATGGAGTGCTCCGTTTGGAGATCGAAGCCTGTGTTGTTGCAAACAAAACTTTAGAAGATAAATATTTCAGGCAAGAAAAAAAGATGCATATTCTGTGAAGATTTTTAGTCAGAAAAGAACTAACAGAACTGTTGTGGTCCTGAAAAAATACAATGATTGTATCTATATTCTACATATGATTCTTATTACTATGCTGTTATTGTGCAGTCTTTTACACTTTTCCCTAAACTCTTAGTCTGTACCCTGTAAATTAAAGTTGAACCATCTATCTAATTGCATAGTAATATTGTGTGTGTGTGTGTGTATGTGTGTGTATGTATATATATATATATATATATATATATACACACACACACCCCTAAAGGAGCTATGGCAGGCTGCTTGTGATACTGATAAGTTTCTACTTCTGTGTTCTTGTATTTAAAGTGTAAAATATTTTATAGCATTAATCTACCTTATAGAATTAAATATTAAAACTGAATTTAAATTCATGTTATCAGAGATGATAATTCAAATTTCAAATCCTAGGTTTTGAGAAAGGAAGGGTAGTTTGTGAAATTGAAACTAAATCTGTGAAAACAGTTTTGCCAAGAATATCTTGTGGTAATAACAAACCAAGTATGTATTGCCTCAGTAACAGTGATGTCTTACTGCCACAGCAAAACAGTGTAAGAGAAGGCTTTGGTGAACTCAACCATGTCCTTTATTTCCATTTCTCTTGCCCTTCCCTTTTACATTTCTCTGTTCTGCTTTATTCAGTTCCTGTACCAAGTAATGGGTATTAACACTCTGTTCCCTACAAATGGAACATGAGGCAGGAGTTCATGGGATGTTGTGCAGGGAAATGGTCCTGCTGTCAAGGCCTCTGCTGCCAGTTTGACCCAGTTTTTAAGAAGTAATTAACTTGTTCTAAGGAATGAACACCAGGGTGAATAACAAATGGGAAGCTGGGGGGAAGAAGCTTCTTTGTGCCAAATCAGAAAGAATGTGGGCATATCATGAAGTTGGTGACACTTAGTTCTAAGTAGTTATATGAAAAGCTCAGAGAATTTTTAAATGTTTTTTCCTGATCAAAGATCAGGAAAGAGTCATGGAACATCATGACACAATCGAAGACTTCTAATTACTACATATTCAGAATTACATGACTCTATGGGAAGTACCTCTCTGCTTTATATAAAAATTATATCATAAATATGCTAGCCTAATAAGTTCTCAAAGTTCAAGCAATTAAGCATTCTATGTTTTAGAATATGCTTTAGAATATTTATAAATGCAATTAAACATTTCTGTGTCTAGAGACACAATAGTTCTTTAAATATAGAGATAACTCGCCAACCTCTAAAGCCATGCTGCCTCCTCTTTACATTTTGCCTGGCAATATATATTAGAATACATCTCCAACACCAGAATATTTAGAATATTATTAAAATTTAATAAAATTTAAAGCTAATAGTATATTAAATTGTGGATTTTATTTGGGTAAGAGTTTTGTCAGGTATGCTTTTACCAACTCATGACTAGTTCACTAGAACTTGTATTAGACACACATTAGTGTGTCTGTGGTACATCTTCTCCCTGAGCATCTATTGACTGAATGTGAAGCACACCAGAAGGAAAAGTCAAAGCGCTGTAGCTCACAGGGCCGTGTCCTGGTTTGGTGTACTGTGGCATCCTAGGACAATACCATTTGGAGAGTTGTGATTGCCCTAAGGCTTTTTTTTTTTTTTTTTTTTTTTTTTAATTCAAAATGATGTTCTTTTTGTTACTTGGCTCTTTTAATTTTATGCATGAAGATTTGGATTCTTATAAATTCTAACTAATGGGTATGATCACATTGTGTTTTGAAGGGCTAGCTGCAAATAGGCCAACTTATAATTTTTTATTTTTTGTTAGAGGCCACCGTATAAAACTAAAAGGTTTTCCCGTTATATCAAGTAGTATGAAATGGTCCTAAAGTGCTGAAAATATCCAACAGACAAATTAAAGTGTATTCTATGGAACAACTGAGTTTAGGAGCCAGGGAACTGGCACAGAAACATAAAATATTGGCATCCTCAGTGGAAAATTGGCTCTGGACAAAGCAGATAGACAAAGCAGATGTCGTTATTGTGTATTATGAAGTTAGTATGGGTTTGGGGGAAAAAACAGTCTCCTCAGCATTCACTCATCAATCACATTCAAGCCGTGGAAGTGGGATGAAGAGATTTGCTGCTACAGGTGCCTACATCTAGAAGGCACCAAGAGGTGCCTTCTCACAATTCACCTGTTAAGAGTTTCTTTCTGTGACTGACTCTTGAAATGCAGATGTAGTCTTACAGGTGGAGATCCTCTTACATTGGTCCGTGCTGAATGAGGCAGCACTCGGAGCATTTTTCCTTTCACTGATTGCAGAAGAGGTAACAAATTAAAAGCAACACTCTCGGAAGAATTTAAAAAATATGAAGAAATGGGGGGAAAATGATACTCCTTGATGAGATTGCTTTCCCTGTCCTTCTGCTCCATGTTGGGAGGGACTGGTTCCTATTTTGTCTTTTTGAAGGGTGTCAGAAGTAACTCAAGATTGTATTTGTTCTCTCCATTCTCCTCAGTGCTGTTTTGGTGTCTGTCTTGCTGTGAAGCTTGGAAACCTGTTGCTGTAGATCCTCTGGGTTTCACTGTGGTGTGTCTGCAGTTAGGACCAAGATGACGGTTAGATCTGTCTCCAGTTTGAGCGGCATTTCTGGTGTCGCATAGCAACAGGGAACTCTGAAGGAGACTTCTTTCACAGAGCATGAGTTTCTGGAGACTCTGTGTGTAATGGCATAATGTTTTGGCATTTGCTGTACCAATATTACTTTAAAATAACATCAATTTATGGTTCTTATGTTGACCCTCATCTAGAAAGTCAAGAGTGAGGGATACTATGATGTGACTTCTGCTGCTTTTTCTTCTAGGAATTTGAATTAGCCAAGTCAGATGAGACTTGGCAATATGATTTCTGATACAGGAGACTATATTTTGCAGTTACTGATGGGATGTTTTACTGAGTCAGGTTATTGAGCCCTTCTTATTACTCTTTATTGTTAAAATGAAGAAAGAAGAGTATCCAGAAAATAAAATTATTTCAAGTTCTTTATTCCCCTCACAATGCTTCTAAATGGAGCATTTAGAAGTACTTTAGTTGTCAAGGAAAATATATTTGTCAGTAGCCTTAATACAGTCTAATATTTTCAGTACAAAAAATGTATTATACACATATCAAAGCTCATTCCTTCTGTAAAATTTATGCCTGGTAAGCAATACAGAAATAATTGCAACACTTCTATCATAAGAAATATATCTAGTATTATTTGAAAATACATCCTGACTATTTTCAGACTTGGTATAATAAAAGAAAACTAAAAATTTAACTGAACTTTTCTGAACAAGCTTCTTCCTTTGGACACCTTCAGTCCACAGGTGTCTTGATCTTTGGAGTTCCTCTTTGTGCTTGAACTGGCAGGTGATGAAACTGTAAGTTTACAATGTCTGGCTGAATGATTCACAGAAGTGGTAAAATGGATGTTTGCATTTTGTCACGTATAGGTAATGTATTTCCAAAACTTACCATCACAAGAATGCAGTAAAGTAGTTGGACTGAGAAAATGCCTGACATGTTCCAAGCCACCCTTGGAAATGAGGAAAAGCTTGCCAGCCATCTTCACCTTCTTCCTTCTACCCCTGAGTAACTGACTTAAGGGCTTCATAGTTCACTTAGAAATTGGTCTCTTGAATGGGAAGGAGATATAGAAGTTAATCTCCTGAGATGTTGCTTCAGGATGATGTTCCATCATTGTGGAGAAACCCCGTTGCCTCTGCCTGCACAATATCACTACGGGGAGGTTTTGGTGGGAAAAGTCACAGGTGTAATACAGACTAGTATTTTTCTACTGGCTAATCTTGTAAAATTAGACCTGATTCATCAACAGAAACAATTTTCCAGGGCAGAATGCAAATGTGGTTAAGTATAGCCATTTCTTCAGCTTGTGGTAGATAAAATGCTGCAGCAGTTGATTTGAGGGTAAAGTACCCATGATATTGTCATGTTATCTTGCAAAGATGGGAACCACTTGATGCAGTCACATAAATTGCTTTATTGTATGAGCAAATTATACTGCTTTTGAAGTATAATGAAATTTATTGCTTATGTACTCTTAAATTGTTACATTTTTTAACCCTTTTATATCAGATTGACCTTTCAAGTTTTCATCCAATGTTTTATATACACCATGCTGCTATGTATGTGTAAATATGTGTGTTTGTATATTTCTAGTACATGCTATTAAAATCTATGATTAAACTAATGGATATTGTAAAGAAAGCTTTTCATTCAAGGTTTTAACTGTAAATATATATAGAAAGGTACTATTTGTAAGGAGTAGCTTTTTGTTACTCCTCCTGAGTGAATTCTAAGCCATTCCTGCTTGCTCTGAGAATGACAGTATAAGTTGTAAAGGTTTTGCATTTTTTTTCTCCTTTTAAAAAACTAATGAACAGTGAAAGAGATTTACTTCTACCTTATATAGTTAAAAATAGTTAAATACTTTGAATCAAGGATTTGTTATTCTTGGTGATCAATAAATTGGAAGATACCTCATAATATATTTTATGTATTTGTAAATGGAGTTAATGAGATGCAGAAATCGAGCAACAAAGCAATTCCATTGTACCATTTATTGTCAGGGTGAAATTGTACCTAAGAACATAAGATTATTTCCTCACCCCCAGACCATTGCTATAAGTTGTCAGCTATATGTGGGACAGCTTGTGATTTATATGTGTTTACTTAAAGTGCATGTTTGTTTTTAGGTTCACCAAAAATCTGTCACCTGACAAGATAAACCTGAGCACATTAAAGGGGGAGGGACAGCTGACCAATTTAGAGCTGGATCAAGAGGTGCTTCAGAACATGCTAGATCTTCCAACATGGCTTGCTATAAACAAGGTCTTTTGCAATAAAGCATCCATTAGGGTGAGTATTTTATTGTACTGGAATGGTAATTAGCCAAATCTTTCTTGTTTTCCTTCTGTCTGTAAACTTTCAAGCAGCTTTGTATTAATAGAAAATTGTGATGTCCATAATAAAATTTTAGAGAAAAATGAAGATATTGCCAGCAATAATTTCTTACTTTTTTTTTTTCATGCGATGACATGAAATGTGTTTGGAAACAATGAAAATAAGCTGTGACTTTTAAAATATTTTTTTTTCTTTCTGGATGTAATTTATTCCTGCATGTTCTGAAATAGAGACAGAGATAAAAGCTTGTATTTGCCTATGGTAATTAGTCTACTCTAATTATTTATTATGTATTATTTCTTTTCTTTACCCCTCTTTTTCTATTGCTTTCCTCCTTCTTCCTTTCCTATTTCTGAAAATACCTTTCTAAAAGATTCTGGTCTCTGTGGGAAATGTGGAAACTCTAAATCTGTTAGACGTTGCTTTTTTTGGTCTTTGCGGCTGCTAACAGTTGAAGCAATGTATATCATCTCTCCTACATTATACTAATATGAGAGTAATTAAGCTACAGCTTGTTTTTGATAGAAGTTATGATCTGGTTAAACTTTGGCACCTCTTCAGTCCTTTGTTTATTTTTCCTTTTTCCTTAATGGGAGATAGTCCTGATTTTAATGAATGCAGTGAGTTTAATGCTTTGTTGCAGGCATCCAATTACTTGTAAGCCAACACAGCAAATGTAGATTTTCTTTCCTTTTAAAGGAAAGAATGTGGAAGACAGTGTTGCTTTTTCTGATGCTTGACAACTCAGTGTTAGATAGACAGATTCTATTTTGTTCCTTTGTTTCCTTCTCAGTCATAAGTAGATTTTAAAGTTCTGTTTTTAACACCTAAAATAAATTCGTGTGTCCATAAATTTACTATACCGTATTTTCAGATAAACTTGATATTTTGAAAGTAATATTGTTCTGAGTTCAGGAGTTACAAATATAATTTGTATGCATAAAAAACCATTCTAATGCTCTATTTTACTGTATTTTAATCTTTATTTTGCTTTAATGTTTTCCCTTGCAGATACCATGGACAAAATTGAAAACACATCCCATCTCTTTGGTGAGTTCCAAGATCAACTCCTAAATATACTCTGTGTAGCAGAATTTATCTCAAATATTTATATAGTTCTCTTGACTTGACTAGAAATAACTGACATATTAACAGGCCTTTACTAAGTGTCCTCTAGGTAGCAGCAGATTGAGACAAAATGCCTTGATGTTTTTCTTGGTAGGTTTTTCTTAATCTTTGGTTTGGGTGTCATCACTATAATGCTTGACTGTTAGCTAATTCCTGTCAAGTCCTTCAATCATTACATCTTAATTTGGCTTCACTTGAAGGGTAGCTATTTGTCCAACGAACCTTTTTACAAGTTCCTGCCTCTATTGCAGAGCTATCCTTTTTAAGACTTTGCTATTCTATGTCTGTACTCTGATCAGTGATCTCAGTTATAACAGGTTTGATACACATAACATACAGGGTTTTTGTAACAGCATAAGATTCAGCCTGGTTTTAAATAGGATTTAAAATAGGACTAAATTAGAAGTAATGCCAATTCTTGCATTTGTTTAATTGTGTTCTTTAAGTATACTAAGAAATGTGGTAGCACCAGAAGTGATTTACTTGATGAAGGGTAAACTTTCTTGATTGTGTTTACTTAGGAATTAATATTCCTTTAACTGTCATGCTTCCCAGTCTTGCAGTGATTTCCTGAATGTGTTTGTAATTCCTTAGTTCTGAGTCATTTGGAAAAGACATGTTGTTTTAAATATGTGGTACATTTGCTAGTGACCCAGTTTAATGTACTAGTATCTGTACTGCTTCTTCCTGACACACAGAGCTTAGTGTGGTAATGCTGAAGTGTGATGATTCAACCTCTTAACTGTAAAATACAACTGCCAAATTAGGAATCAGTTTAAGCTGTGCTATTCTTAAAGACTGTATACTTCGACCTTCGGTAGCAAGGCCTGATTGTTTGCTTTGCTCCTACTGAACTTACATGAGCAAACTTTGAGGCTAAGATAACTTTCAAGGTCACCTTTTTTACATAAAGATTTTGTTGAACAAGTGCATTAAATTGATAACAAAAGTTCACTCTTCAATAGCAGATTGTACAACAGCCTTTTTGACTTCTAAAGGAAAGTGAATTCAGTGGTCTAAATGTCCAACTTCAGCCCTTTATTACATCACTGATGTAATAATAGTGGAAATATAGTGGAAATAATAGTGGAAACTATTTTGGTGGGGATATTTTTGCTACTGAGAGTTTGATAATATTGGAATAGCATCCTCTCTGCACAGTTTATGAAGTAACTAGAACTTGCTTGTCTAGCCAAAGATACTTTCACTGAGCTGAGCTGACCTTTGTGGTCTGTTAATATACTGGCAAATACGAAGTTATCTTTGCTCATAATCAATTTCTGTTTCTATATGATAATACAATTTGAGGATGCTATGCAGCAGTTTTTTCTCTATCAAAATACTGAAGATTCGTATACACACACACAGAGTGTATGCACACCCATATGTGTATATACTAAATATATTCAGATTTTGTTTTAAAGATGCAGAACAAAACTCCATCTACTATCACAAATTTTAGTGGACTAGTTTAAAATATTTTTCATTAAAATTTTCTAAAGTTATTGAACCATTTAGAAAACTTAGGAGGTATTAAGTATTTCACTGGAAGAACAACCACATAGGAAGAAAACCCAGATGAGTACGCATTAAATCATGCCCTTTTCAAAATGCAATTTTTAAAAATATATGGGATGGATAAATAATACTCAGGGATCCAGAATTCCAGTAATCCAATATTTGACTGGGAAGGTCTGTTAGAATTCACAAAAATTAAAAATTTATAGGAACAAAATTAAAAAAAGAATTCTGGTGCGTTACAAAGGTTTATGGGAAAATTAACATATTTCAGAAAAAGTTTTCAATTGATTTTTGGGGTTTTTATCTTAATATGTCATCTATTTAGTTTGTTACCTCTTAGGTCTCCAATTTTTTTGTTTTGTTTTATTTTTCAAGTCCTTGGATAAAGTTGTAATGGAAATGAGCACATGTGAAGAGCCACGTGCTCCTAATGGACCATCTCCTATAGCAACTGCATCTGGACAGAGGTCAGTGATACTTAGATGTAATTGATCCAAAAAAGTTTAAATTACTTGTTTCGATTTACTATCAAACAGTTAGATCCCCTACAGATTTCCAGAAGTGTATAGGGTTGCAGCTTGCCATTTCCATCTCTCCGAAATTTTATTTTATTACTTATAGGGAGAGTTATGTATGTATAGAGATAAGGGAACTGTCCAGACCCAAACCTGGAAAGAATGTCTGAACTATGTATGGAGATTCCGAGTCATGTTTCATATGGATGCAACTACTGCATCAAAAATTTACCAAGTTTATTTGATACTAAATTTTTTGAAAATTAAGCATACCTTGCCTTCAAGCTATTTTGAAAATATATATAACGATGGGGCGGGTTTTCAAAAATTTTTATTTTTTCTTTGGCCTAAAAACCAGTATTAAGGGCTATTAGTGTGGTGTTTTAAACTTCTATTTTCTTTATTTTTATCATGCCAATCTTGCTGAAAGATTTCATTCACACTATATAGCCCAAAACTAATTTAGTGGGACAATACAGCATTACATCAGTGATTTACATCCCCCCAGTCATTTCCTGTTTATAGTTCCAAAACATTTTTTGAGTGGGCATAGGGACCCATATATGGAGAAACACATTTGATGATACAATTAATCTTCTTATTTTAACTTCTGTGTAATATGTAGAAGTCTACATGGGCCTTTACATCTCCTAGGGTACAGCTTGAAAATCATTGCCATAGAGATTCTGTGTAGGACGAAATTTATAAAAAGCAAAAGGGATGACAAACCACATAAACTGTACTTTTAAAACAAGCAGGGGAAAAAAAAAAACAAAGGCTAAGAATTTTAGATTTTAAAACACAATTTTCCATTCAGTAATCTAAAACATTTAGGACACATAAGATTTTTATTAAAAAATTAATTGCAACTGCTTTTTTTTTTTTTAATACTGGAATGCGTGTTGATTTGGTGTAGAGTTGTAACCACCACTTAGAATGCCTTTCTTTTATGAAATGAAACAAAGCAAATACTTTATTTTGCATACATAAAAAGATACTTGTTTTAATGGGTAGAATAACTTAGCTTATAGAAGTAAAGACTAACCAGATTGGAATTGTCAAATAATTCATTTGACATGAATTACTCATGTATATTTCTGTATAATGCTGTGGATTGTTAGTCTTTTGTATGTATAGTATATGTGTTATTTTTTTTTTATACATTTATATGTGTGTAAAATATGTCATGCAAAAATTGCATTGATTGTTACACTTCTGGAGATTGATCTTGGTCCAAAATATGTTCTTTAAAGACTATTTTGAGATTAGGATCATAGGGTAGAAATTATTGTAAACTAGATTAATTATATTTAACGAAAATTCAGAACACGAGAATATATTAGGAAGTTACTTTATGGTTTGTTACATGTTTTATTTCAGCGGTGCAGTAAGTTTAATTTTGTGCTCTTTCATTACATGTGTGTTTAATATGTTGGCATTTCACTTTTTAGTGAATATGGCTTTGCTGAAAAAGTGGTAGAAGGCATTTCGGTTTCTGTGAACTCCATTATAATAAGGATTGGTGCAAAAGCCTTTAATGCCTCATTTGAACTTTCCCAGCTGAGAATATATAGTGTAAATGCAAACTGGGAACATGCTGACCTCAGATTTACCAGAATACAAGAAGCTCAACGTGGAGAGGTAAATACTATCTTTTGCTAACTTTTTTTTTCCCTTGTTTCTGTGGTGAAGAAGGAGGAAGTTGAATTGCAACCTTATACAGTCTAGGAAACATGCCATTACTGGGAACAGAGGCATTCTGGGCTCAGTAATTTCAGCTGTCCTCTAGGAACCACAAGGATGCAAAAATGGTGGGTTTGAGTCAGATCAAATGGCATGTCTCTAGCAACTAGTGGCCAAAGCGGATACTTAGGGAAGAGCGAAGACCAGGGCAAGCATATGTACTGTTCTTCAAGCTTGTGACTATTTAAAAATGCAGACTAGGCCAAAATTGAAGAGTACTGAAAGAAAAAAGAATGGAATACTAAATGTGGAAGGATAAGGCACTGTGCTTTTTATTATTATTACTTTTAAAGCTTTAACTGGTTATGTATTTGCTTGTGAAGGTTTTCTTAATCAGGACTTTTTTTTTTCTTTAAGCAGTTTTATCTGAATTTTAATAAAGTTCTTATGGAAGAATTAAATTTTTTTCTTGGAAGTTTTTGATATAAAAAGTTAATAGCAGTAAAGTGCATACTTTTCTACTGTCTGGGAGAATTTTTCATGGAAGGCCTAGATTGGTGTACACTGTTCTTTTGCTTTCTTCTATGTAACCAAGGTAAAATGTATATGAAGTGCAAGGTTAATTCTAAATATTGTATGTTATATTGAGAGAGACTTATTTTAGCATGCATCTGGCCTTGGATAAATAGGTGTTTCAAATTTTGCCCGTGTTTGCCCGTAGAGAATAGAGATGTTTATTCTAAAACAAATGGAGTTTACTCAGAGTTAAGAAGTCTGGTAGTTTCTTTTTATTTAGGGAGAAAAACCCCAAGAGAATGTTAATTAAAAATACCACAAAAATAATAAGTTGAAAACTGACAGTTTGGCTTTCCTGTAGCTTATCTGTATGCTAATGCTCATGTGTTAAAGAGCATTTTTCAGGCTACTTTGCACTGTGCCATTCCATCTTGCTCACTTTACTGTGTGTGCCTCCTTCCAAAATACATTGAGTATGCTTTACTTAAGCCTCTGCTTATATCCACAGGACATAGGCTGTAAAGTTTTAAAATTGACAAGAGGAGAATGACAGCTGAAAAATAAGGCACATAACAAACACTTTTCCCTCTTCTACCTACCCCATGGCTGATCTTTTTTCTTTAGAGAGTAATGCAGGAAGGAGTTTTAGGGTAGCTAGAATTAAATATTTTTAATTCTTGATGTCCTGTCTGTTTGATGTTCTTCATGTTGTTGCTGCTGGACAATCACTCATTTTCCCATACTTGATTTTCACTATCCAGCTGTACTTGCTCCTCTTGTATCATTATTCTAACATTTGCTTGCTGTGTCTTCTAGAAATCCATGCAATGGCTTCAAAGCTTGTGGGGTCTGTAAGGCATACAGTGTGCTCAATGTTTAACTTTCTCTTTTAGTTAAAATAAAACACTCCAAAACCCTCTCCTGTCCTGTAGCTTTTCTTCCCTTCCTGTTCTTTTACTATGTACTAGGATTTAGTGTTTTAAAACTAAACTACGCAATCTTGTTTTTCCCTCTACCAAAAGCAACCTAGTACGCAATAATTGTGACCTTTATTTTCTTCTGAATATTTTAAATGCTGCTTGTTACCTCTGCCTGCTTGGAACTAGCTTAATATTTCTGGAGGTAGAGAGAAGGATCAGGGCTTTACTTCTGGACACCTGTAAGTGACTTGTATTTGTTCTGTTCATATGCCTCTGCATGAAGGATACATGTGAATGTGTGTGTATGTGTGTGTGTATATATGTATGAATATATACATGCACATGCTTAGGCTCAAGTAAACTGTCATATTGCATGAAGGTGTTTTTCTCTTTTTTTTTCTCTTTAAAGGTTTTGACTTTTAAAGAAATCAACTGGCAGATGATCAGAATAGAAGCAGATGCAATCCAGAGCTCTAAGCATGAAATCATGAGTGCTCCAGTTCGACTGATTACTAACCAATCAAAAATTAGGGTCACGCTTAAAAGAAGGGTAAATTTGAAAAGTTTGGAATATTTTATTATTTTATGTATTAATTTAACTCATGCGCTTAATGCATACATGTGCATAGGAAAGGTTTTAAATTTAAGCCATATAAAATGTAGAATTCCCCAAACTAAATTTTTAGTAATGTGCAATCGGTAAGACTGTTGAGTTTACAGGAAATATTGCAGGCAGTATTTGAAGATTAAGACCTTGTACAGCTCCTACTAATGAAATCATTTGATCTGCAGACCTTTGTTTATGATGCATGTTTATGAACCTCTCTAGGTTCAGGCAATATTTACATTACTTACGTTTAGAGAAATGGATCAGTTTAATATCCAATGCATGCCAAACAAATAAAAAGTGAGGCATAAATATAGTATTTCTTAGATACTTTTTGGTTAATGAGTAATACAATTTAAAATAAAAAATGTTTGTTATCTATATGGAAGAAATTTGGGAAGTGTTGTTTTGCATTCAACTTTTTTTCCTTGTATTTAATATAAGAAATATAAGTATTTAATGGACCCATTTGACTTGTTTAATTCTACAGTTAAAGGATTGTAATGTAGTGGCATCAAAACTGGTTCTGATTCTGGATGATTTGCTATGGGTTTTGACTGATTCCCAGTTGAAAGCCATGGTGCAGTATGCCAAATCCCTTAGTGAAGCCATAGAGAAATCAACAGAACAGAGAAAAAGCTTGGCTTCTGAAACAGCACAGGTATGATAATTGATTGTCTCACTATATCATTATCAGATGTTCTAAAATACAACACAGTGTGGTTAGTTGTGTTAATCTGTTTTAGCAAGTGTTCAGTTACTCATGTTCATTCAGCTGTATATCTTAAATTACACTGGGAATGAATCACGGTAGGATAAAATAAACTTTGTTACAAAATTTTGTGTATTGATGTTAATTGCAGGAGAAAAAAAATTTGTATTTATCCATGTACAGATTATTTAGACTTCTGTATTTATTTAACAGTTGATTAACTGTTTACTAAATTTGCTCTCCAAATATTTTCTGGTTATGAGTTAAAACCAAAAATAATTAAGACACAGTAACGTAACCTTAATGTGTGGGTAAATATGCTTACTATAATGATTTAAGGTGCTTGTCCAGTTTGTTTACATGGTACTGAAAAGTTAGCTTTCAGTAAGAGCTTCCCTTCACAGCTCTCTTGTTGGAATATATAATGAAATATAATTCTATTTTTAACATTTCTCCTGTCATAGATGTGATATTGATGCTGCCTTTAAGATAGTCTTAAGTAAATCTTGGTCATCTTTCTGCACATGCAGTGGGCTAGACCAGCAGAGCTTCATGAGTGTTGGGGGGACTTGTCTGTGAAGAAGCCACACAAATATGCTGATAAAAGATAGTCCTATAAAAATAAACCATTATATAGTACTAAGACTGAGTAAAGTAATTTGTATAGAATATTTTACAATAAAGCTAACGTACTGTAATGGAGAAATGAGTTCTTGTGCTGGTCCTGATGGCTTACAATGTGATCTGGTGGTTTAGCTGCAGCCATCTAATGGTTAACTGTTACTGAGCAGGGAGGTTCTGGTTCTTCAGTTCCCTGTACTTGCATCTCACCAATTCCCTGGTACTGGCAGCAGCTCACGTTTGACCCTATTATGATGTAGCTTGGGGTACTTAAACTAGCAGAAATGGGCCAAACAAAAAATTGCTAATTTTCTGTTGGTTTAGATTCCTGAACAGCTTGCAACAAGAGAGAGAAAATTACCAGTGCTGCAAGTGACAAGGCTGTAAAGAGGTGTAGGGGAAGGGGAGAATGGGCATTGCCTCTTTGTGATGCCTAGCCATTAGCTCAGTTTAGAATTATTCTCAAACAACACACTTTAATCTCAGTAATGATCCAAGGTGAATACATATGGTGCATTTTTCCTTATTTCAAAGGCCTATTTTGAGTAAGTAAAAGGATACTTAAGCTTGAAAGGAAGGATAAACTTTATAAATTGATATAACTATATATTTTTCAGAGCTCTGTCCCTGCACCCAGCTCTCAGCAGGTGAAAACGCACCAGTCAACAGCAGCACCTGATCAAAACGATGCCATAGTAAAATTGTTTAATGATTTTGATGTTAAGGAAACTTCTCATCACTTAGTAATTTCCCATTTGGACTTGCATATATGTGATGATATCCATTCTAAAGAAAAAGGTAACTTTTTTTTTAAATAACACACCTGTGAACCATAATAATTTTTAGGAGACTTTTGAGGAATATGATAATGTTAATCAGGAATTTTTTCTTTATTTTAGAGTAATACTCAGAATTGTCTTCAGTGTCTGTAGACACATTTAAAATTAGCTAGGTGCCTCTATCAGGACAACGTTTCGTTATTAGATGTATTTTAGAATAAATGCAATAAAAATTGCTAAGAGCACTAGTAGCTTCAGTGCTTTCCTGTCTTCTAGAAGCTGATTCTGTCCAGTCTGATTGTTAGAGCTGTTTTTTTCTTTTCATAACACAATTAACTTATAAGAATGCAGTGGCAACATTGCTGTGGCTTGAAAGGGTCATTATACAATCTGTTTCTGTAGTACTCTTATAAAATATAGACTTATAGAAGAGTGTGTTACTGATTCAGAGAATTTGGTATGCCCTGCAGCACATAGAACACTTGCTCCATTCTTTCTGTGGCTTTAAAACTTTGTGTGATGCTTTGTTAAAAAATTGTATATAGCCATATTTAGAATTGGAAAAAAAGACTAATGACACTACTTTCATGCATTTTAAAAATGATCAGAATACATCAGTATATACCCAAGGAACTGTTTAGTCACTGAAAAATTTATAGTCATACAAGGTCTGCTTAAGAAAGGAGTATAAAAAACTTAAGTTTTAGTGAGTGTATTTCCTTGATTAGGGAAGACACTTGAAGAGCAGCAGAGCATAAGGCTCACTAGCTAGAGATGTATTTCCTTACATGCAATATATTTATTAAAGCTAGGATTTATCATTCTTAGTGAGATCTCTTTATTGGCCATTTATTTTTGGCCATGAAGTTTAAATTTATGAGTGGAAAAATCAGAACAGAGGCCTTTCAGAAGACCACTTCACTGCAATAATATTTGTCAAATAATATACAATAAATGATATTTACAATATTCTTGAAAGTGTATGTTGATTTGGAAAGACTGATCACAGCCGTATATTCAGTGTGAACAGTTTTGTTTCAGAAAAACTGCAAATATGTGTTCAGAGTTGTCTTTACTTTTTAATAGCATTTAAAACAATATGCAATTTGTCAGTAATGACAGAGTACAAAACATGGAGTTCTACAACCTGATCTTTAGAAACCAGTGAAGATTATCTGAATGAAAATCCTGAGGGAAGATAATGAGGTTGTAAGAAGATCCAGTAAAGGGGAGGAAGAAGTATCTGTTCGATGTTTAAAGAAATTCAGCAACATGAGAACTAACATGCTAAATACAATGTCTACAGAGCTGAGAATTTGTTTTATTTTACAGACTCAAATAGGCGTGTTACAGGAGGGGCCATGCAGCTTTCCTTCAGCTATTTAACAGTGGACTATTATCCATTTCACAAAGCAGGTATGAAAGTGAGCATTTTGTGAATTACTTGGGAATGGAACTATCTTGCTTGGATACTAAAAAATTTGTGTGTGTATATGTTTGTGTTTGTATACAGCTTGGATAATAATATTCTAAGCATTTGCAATACACACCTTTTTATTTCCTTCTGCATGCAAAGGCAAACAACAAAAGGAACAACCTGGGAACCAATCTAATTTCTGTGAATGAGCTATTTTAGGCCAAATGCTTCTCCTTTTCACGGTTCTGTTTGGTCAACAAAATGGTGTTTACACATTTCTGACATGAAAAGAATTGTGTATTGACAGAGAAAGGCAGTATGGCAGACTGTGCATTCACTAATTGGATATTTTTGAGTCAATCTGCTAGATTTTTCTTCTTCCATGTAGAAGTCTATCATTATATGTCCATTTCCAAGCAATGTATTGGTTCTTTATTTTGTTAAACAAGAATCCCAGTGTGTAGAGGTTTAATTGTATAGCCTTTTGTTAAGGGGTTGTTATTAAACAGGTGTTAGCAATTTCCAAAGAAGTGTTTCTTACAAATAGTTTTTGGTAAATATGTTTTTCAGAAATCAGAAAAATTTGGAAGAGACAAAATAAATTTGCTGTTGCATTTGAGGTCAAAGGTGATTCAGTGGCAGGGCTGAAGGAGGCGCATATGTGTGTTGGTTGTGCTTTGTTTTGCTTTTTGCTAGCACAGACCAGTCATTTTGGAGTGACTGTCCATGTACATTAAAGATTTGAAATAGCTGTAGCTTGCCTGATGTCCTTTTTGTCACTCATGGTTGCAGATGGAGTCCTGTAATGTCAATCTATTTCATTCATAAGTAGTAAGTATATTTTTTGCACCTTAAAAAATGTAATTTAGCATAGGTTGAATAAACATGCACAGGCACAGAGAAGAATATGCTTAAGAAAAACACTATTCTTTCTTTGTATATTGGCCTAATACGGTTTGAAATTTGTGATATTCATTTCCTGTCCTATAAAAGTTACAGAGGTTTAATGCATGCCTGTCTTGTGACCCAGCTGTTTTTCATTTACTGTCACTTTGATTCCTACTGTGTCTGTGTCTGAGGGTCTGATCTATCTATGATTTCTGTGAGCTCTCCTCAGAGAAAATGTAGAGAACCAGAGAAATAAATAAATTGGTTTTTTTGGAAGGATTCTTAGCCAGATTATGCTATGCACTGTAGGCGCTTGGATGGGCATGTTAGAAGCTCACTGAGCGTGCTTTTAGGTAATGGATACATGGACCATAACTCCCACGACATGAAACCAGAGATGGAAAAGATCATCTGCAGAACAGTGGTGGTGCCTCCTAAAAGTAGTGTTCTCCTGCAGTCTTAAATGGTGTTCTGTACACACATGTTTAAGTAACAGAAATCTAGTTGTCACTAATAATCTATGACAAAAAGCTGTGAAAGGTAGTGGTGGTTGATTCAATAGGCGGTGTGTGCGCGCGTGTGTGTGGAGAGGGAGGAAACATGCCAGATTTTTTTTTTTTCCCCCCACTTTAAGGGGTCATCATCTTCTCACCATTGTAGATGAGTGTGACAGTTCTGTGGTCAGACTGCTGTCACAGAGAGAAGAGTCACTTTACTCAAAGTAAAAGGAGCACATATTAATCTTGAAAGTTCAAAGGGAATCCTCTAGCCATGTGGGTATCTTGCCTCTATATATTGCTGTATCAGGCTATTCCCTGTATGCAAGTCAAGGCTCTGAAATACTGAAGGACAACACTGTATCAATAATCTATAACAGTGGGCAAAGAGGAAACAGCTGTATACTTCTGTGAGCGTTACCACACATGTTCTGGTTTTGTACCTCTCTAGCTATGGAATATTTAGAAATAGCTCTTTTGGTATAGTCTTCATGGAAACTTTGATTAATCCTTCAGGAAAAAAGCCCTCAACAATTGTTTTGAAGATTGGGTTCTTGTGGGGGGTTGGTTTGTTTTTCACAGAATCACAGAATCAGCTAGGTTGGAAAGGACCTTGAAGATCATCTAGTTAACCTAGCACTGACAGTTTTTGTAACAGACTACACCCAGAAAGACTCTAAAGGGAATCTAAGGTGTAATTGCTGTAGGGTAAATTTCTAACTCATTGAAAATCAAGCATTCCAACAATAGCCCTTCATATTACTTAAGAAAAATGAAGCAGGTTGTGCATCCATTGACTCTGATAACCCTAATGTAAGCCAGGCTTATTGGATGTTGTAAACCTGTCTGTGCAGCAATCCATCGCTTTACTAGTTCTCCCAGACCTGCTTTCACAAAGCTTTTATCCAGATCCATTATCTGTGTTGCTGGATGTTGATCAGAGAAAGTTGCTGCTTTGCCATCATGCAGGATGCTTTGCAGCACAGGAAATTCTTGATCATGCTGATATATTGAGACAGTATGAGAAATCAGAAAGCATTTTCTTCCTGGGCAACCAGCAATAAATTCAGATGATAACAACATCAGTGCCAGCTCCACTAAGATATTGTTTTCTTGTTACAATCTGGCCTGCTCTTCACTTTTCACAGATAAATGTGGCAATGGCATCTCCATATATAGAATTGTAGAACAGTTGAGGATGGAAGGCACCTCTGAAGATTGTCTAGTCCAACCCCTCTGATTAAAAGTGGTGTCAATTAAAGTTAGCTTCCTAGGATTGTGTCCACTTGTTTTGAATAGCTCCAAGGGTAGAGACTCTACAGCCTCCCCGGGCAACGTAATCCAGTGTTTAACCACCCTCACAGTAGAATTTTTTTTTTTTAATGTTTAAGTGGAATTTCTTGTGTTTTACTTTGTGCTTTTTGCCTCTTGTCCTGTCACTGGGCACCACTGAGAAGAGTCTGGCTCCCTTATCTTCACTCCCCTCATCAGGCATTTATACACATTGATAAGATCCCTCTGAGCCTTCTCTCTTCTCCAACCTAAATGATCCCAGCTATCTCAGCCTTTCCTTGAAAGGTATTCCAGTCCCTTAAGTGTTTTTGTGACCATTTGCCTGACTGACTCCAGTAAGTCCACGGCCACCTTGTACTAAGGAGCCCAGAACTGGACCCAGCACTCCAGATGTAGTCTCACCAGGGTTGAGTAAAGGGCATGGATCACCTTCTTTGACCTGCTTTTCCTAAGCAGCCCAAGGTGCTGTTGGCTTCCTTTGCATCAAGGACACATTGCTGGTTCATATTGAACTTACTGTCTCAGGTTTGGGGTTTTTTCTGCAAAGCTGCTTCCCAGCTGGTCAGCCTCTAGCCTGTACTCTAGGTGCTAGACTTGGATTTCCTTTTGAAGTTCATGAGATTACTGTTGGGTCACTTTTCCAGCCTTCTGAGGTCCCTCTGAATGGTAGCACAACCACCTGGTGTATCAACTATTCCTCCTGGTTTTGTATTGTCTGCAAAACTGTTGAGGGTGTGCTCTGTCCCATCATCCAGGTTATTAATGGAGATATATTGGCCCCAGTATTGTCTGTGGGTGTATACCACAGATGATTGTCTCCAGCTGGACTTAATGCTGCTTATCACAACCTTAAAGACTAACAGTTTAGCCAGTTTCCAGTCTACCTCACTGTGTATTTACCTCGTCAGTGCTTAATCATTTTGTCACTAAGCATGCTACAGACAGTGTTGAAAGCCTTGCTAAATTTGAGGTAAACAACATGCACTTCTCTCCCCTCATCCATCAAGTCAGTCATCTCATAGTAGAAGGCTGTAAAGTTCAGCAGGCATGTCTTCTCCATCATAAATCCATGCATGTATATTCCCAGTTACCTTCATCTTCCTGTCCTTAATGTATTTTGAAATGGTGTCCAGGATTATTTGCTTTGTTGCTCTGTTACCTGCTTCCATTACCTTCTTTAGGGTTAGGTGAGCCTGTTGTTCTTTTCATCTTCTTCCTTGAAGATAGGAATGACGTTAAAATTATTCCAGTCCTTAGGAGCTTCTCCTAATCACTATTCAGTGATAACCTTTCAAAGATAATTAAGAATGGCCTCCCCATGACACTGGTCAGCTTTCTCAGCACTTGTTGGCATCTCATCAGGATACCATGGACTGGTACATGTCTGATCTGTTTAAATGTTTTCTAAGTTAATGCTTCTCTGTTGAGAGGAAGGTTTCCTTGCGCCAGACTTTCCCAAAGGTCTCAAGGACCTGGGAACTCTGAAGGCAAGTGTTATCAGTGAAGACTGAGGCGAATAATGCATTGAGTACCTTAGTGTTCTCCATGTTGTTTGTCATCAGGTCGCCTATTGCATTCAGCAGCAAGCCTAAGCTTTCCCTACTCTTCCTTTTGTTGATGATACACCTGTGGAAACCTTTCTTCTTGTCCTTAATGCTTCTCATTAGATCTAACTCCAAATAGGCTTTGGCATTCCTAACACCATCATCCATATTCTTTTTTTGGGTAACCTGATGCTGTATGCTTCCTTTTTATCTTTGAATTTAGTCAGGAGTTCCTGTTTATCCACACAGGCCTCCTTCCACATTTGCTAGATTTCCTGCTTTTTGGGAAGGACCATTTTTTGGCTTGGAGGTGATTCTTGAACATCAACCAGCTCTCCTGTACCCTTCTCCTGGCAGGGTTATATCCCAGTAGATTGTTTCAAGCAGGTCAAAGGCTGTTCTCCTGAAGTCCTGGGTTGTCATTCAGCTTTTTGCGTTGTTCCTTCACCTTGGAATCCTGAACTCCACCGTGTCATGGTTACTGCAGCCAAGGCTGCCCCTCACCTTCACATCCCTGACCAGTTCTTCCTTTTTTTGTAAGAAGCAGGTCTAGCAGAGCATGTGCTCTCCTTGGCTCCTCAGTTACCTGTGTGAGAAGGTAGTCATCAGTGTACTTTCAGAAACCACAAGGATTGGTTGTGTCTTGCTGTATTGTCCCTCCAGTAGATACTGGGGTGGTTAAAGTTCCTAATGAGGACCAGGACATGTGAACATGATACTTCTTCCAGTTGTCTGAAGAGGACCGCATCGTCTTCCTAATCAGATGGTCTGTAGCAGACATCCACCGCATCATCCATGTTGGTCTCTAATACTGACCTGTAAGTGTTCAGCTGGCTGATCATCCATCCCAAGGCAGAGCTTTATGTGTTCTCACTGAAGGAGCAACTTGTCCTCCTTGCTTTCTTGGCTTGTGCTTCCCAAAGAGCCTGTGTCAATCCTTTGTAACATTTCAGTTGTGTGTGGTATCTCACTGTGTCTTTGTGATCCCAGTAAGATCATAGTCCTGCAACTGCATGCAGATCTCTGATTCCTCCTGCTCCCACATGTTCCTCATGCTGTGTGTGTTAGTGTGCAAATGAGACACTTATGAGAGGCAACTGCCCATATTGACTTCCCAGAAGGTATATGAGAGCTTTCCCTATAATAATTCTGTCCTGTAGGTATTTCAGAGGTTATCTGCATTTGCTTGGGGTGACCTCACTTCAGCCCTGTTTTGGAGAATTAGAGCCTCATGGATTTGCATTTAATGTATCTTTGCCCTCTTGCTCTCTTTCTGTTTTCTTCCCTGTTCCTTTGTCTTCTTACTTAGCTAGAACAATGTGAATAACTGTCAAAAGACTGTGAGGTGGGAGGGTGGGGAAAAATGTTGTCTCTTTTGACAGGCCTCTCTCTTAAAGCTTCTTCCATGCTGAAATCTTTGCATTAAGACTTGCAGTCACAATTGTTTTCCCTGAAGCATTTTCCTAATTTAACAGCAGCTGTATCTACTCATCTTCAGTGTAAGTAATCCGAAACCACATTAAGGCCCAAATAAAGTAAGTTTTCAGATGCTGGTATTTAAAGAGTGATGTACCACTCGATAGAAGTTACTTGTATTGCATCTTTATTATTTGAACAGGTTAGTAGATTGTCTTTACAGGGACTGTTTGAAAAGATCTCGGTTTCTTTCAGAGGTTTAAGTGCTTGATCAACAGAAACATGTTAGGAATAAAAGAATTTCTACTGGACTTGATTTTTAAGGCTGTGTGTACTGCCACACTGATTGAACTTATCTTCTTGTTTGTGTGCCATAAAGGTGTTAGAAAGCCAAGCCAAAAAGAATACATTTCTGGAAAGGGACCAGGAACAACTTAGGACACAGTTCTGGCAGGAAAGATAAGCTTGGAAAAAGTGAGCATAAGAACACTGTTCTGTTACTTGCTCTCACTTTTTTTTTGTAATAAAACATTTTTTTGCATGTTCTCACATATGACATTAATGTGTCCTCAAATTTCTCTGAACTGGAAATATTCAGTGATGTTTTGAGCATTAGTGGTGTTAAAAGGCAGGTGGCAATATTGTTTTCTGAGTGATTTTCAGAAGCCGTGAGATTTGTTTTTATGTAGTATATAACTTCTGTTTTAACATCTGCTATAACTTCTGTTATATAATTACAGCATGCAATGAGATTATAGTTTGAAGAATTGTGAAATACTGGAAATTTATTATTTACTTCAAAGCAAACTTTAAAATAAGTTAATATTTCCACCCTTTCTCTTATTTGTAGGAGACAGCTGCAACCACTGGATGCATTATAGTGATGCCACTAAAACCAGAAGTGGATGGGCCAAAGAATTATTAAATGAATTCAAAAGCAATGTCGAATTGCTTAAGCAGGCTGTGAAGGACCAGGTCATAGATTGTCCTCCCAAATCATCACCTTCTGTATCTCCTCAGAACCTACAAACAGGTACTTTGTTTGCATCACTAATGCTCTAATTCTATGAAATGTTAAAACTATTCTAAAAAAAAGACTGTTCTTTTCAAAGATTCCATTACTATTCTTTCCTACAGGCAAGGAACAGATACCAAAAGGAACATCTAGGGCTTCCTCTGTATCTTCCCAACAACCAAAGGGCAAACTGATGTCTAGTCCTATTGTGGTTAGACTTGCAGATTTCAATATATACCAGGTATGTTTCTTCAAGTTAGTAAAACTGGGGCTACTTTGCCCTTGACTGTTATGTAACTGTTTTTTAAGGGACAATTCTGAAGCCCATTGAAATTAATAGAAGTCTTTCCATTTGTTATTGGATTAGATCTTTATGGAACTGCTTCTGTTTTGTTGGTGGACATCAGCTTTATGTTAGATGATACTCTATCATAATTATGTGTTGGATCCAGGTTCTACTGTTACCCAAATCTGGGCCTTTGGAATTTCATCTTTTCATTGTACTATATTAGGTACCCAGTATTTTAATATGTGGTTTTATATTTCATGCTTTTCTTATTCTTATCTTTTTCAAAGTACATAGATTTGTTTTTTAAATGTTAAATTAAGAGTTTTTAACATTTTTCTCCAGCCCCTCTCTCCCTTCCCCAGTGATACTTTGAGTAGACACTTCAACCTTTTTATTTGTTTTTTTTCTCCTCACCCCCTCTTTTGTTTGAATGAGTAGTTTTAGTTGCTGGTTATGGTTCAGATCCACTCTTTGGAGGCAACTAGAATAGAGAAGGAAGTGTATAGTAGTAATATAGGAGGATCTACTCTAAATTTTAGGTCCTAACAGAAATGCTTAGTGTATGCCCTTTAGTCACTGCAAATTCTACTTGCTCTTGTTCCGTTTTTCAATGCTTATTTTGCCATATTGCTTCTGGTGGAGTGGGAGGTTGCCAGAAGCCTTCATCTGGGTTTGAAAGGGTTTTTTAATACCATTTTGTGCTGTTGGTGTTTTCATTTGCCTTCTGCTCTTCAGATGCTTGTCTTCTTGTCCTCCCCATACAAATATATTTTCAATTTTTTAATTGTCATTATTTTTATATAATTTACAAAAAGCTATTTTTCTAAATAAGTCTGTTATTACTTGAATATTTGTGTGTGTTAATACAGAGATGTTTTGCAGCTTGAAAAGAGCTACATAAAGTGAAGCAGGCTTATAAAAGTTTTATATTCCTTATTTCCAGTGAAACTAATACAAGTAGTCATAATCATATATTTGATACTAATACGCTGGCTAGTTTCAAACTAGCAGTCTGACCTGCTAGGTGTTGTATGTTGTCAAAAAAACCCTCTTTCATCCTTTTTAAACAAGGTTACATTCCAAGAAATTTAAGGTCAAATATTTATCAAAAGGCAATCTCTTTATTGTTTTGTAACTTATACTGGGAGGAAACAGAAATGGAGGATTAGCATTCTGTAGTGTTTTGATTCCCCTGTGAAGTTAAACCTTCAGGCATAGCCAAGCATATGTATCTCAGCCAGGTGCATTCTGAACACCTTGCTTAGCAGTAGACAGTTGAGAGTTCGCCCACATACTGGAATCTGTCCTTAGGACAGTACAAGGACTTTTGGACACATGCATAATAAACTTATCTAGCTTATCTATCCCTTATCAGCTAGATATGGGATCCTTTTGGACAGACAGTATGCAAATATATGTCCTAGTATAATTGCTTCTACAGGAGCTGTAGTATTTGCAGTAAAGATACCAGGTAATTCCAGGCTTCTACTGAATGCCTTTGAAAGTGACATGCTGACTCCTGCCTCGCATGAAGGAAGGGGATCTGGTACCATTAATACTTTATAGTTTTCTTGTGAAACTGTTCTATGTGAATTGTTTCTACTACAAGGCAACTAGGTGTTTCTCATCAGCACTTTGTGTAGTTAGGGGATCCACATCTGAGAGCAGTGGAATGTTACACTACTAGGGGCGCAGCTTCTTGCAACTACAAATGCCTAATGATTCATAAAGATGTAATGTATTAATGAAATCTTTTCTTTTACAGGTTTCAACAGCAGACCAGTGTCGTTCTTCCCCTAAAGTTCTGATCTCTTGCAATAAAAAGTCACTTTATCTTCCACCAGAAATGCCAGCTATTCATATTGAATTCACTGAATATTACTACCCAGATGGAAAGGACTTCCCTAGTAATTCTCTTTTTTTTTTTTATTCTGAACTATAAATTTTGAGTGTTACTTTCACCTTTATGAAACTTAATACTGATTCCAGGTTGACAGTTGAAAGTAGGTAATGGCTTTCTAAAATGGAAGGAACACAACACTGCTCCATTTCTGCAGTGCTTGCTCCTGGCAATGTCCTATAAATACCATTTTTTATAAACACGAGGTTTAAGTCTGAAAACACAAAATTTTTACTGACACACAAATTGTTCATTCTCCAACATAAATGTGTTGTTTCTGTAGTTCCACTATCTGGCTACATAAAAGACCCCAAACTATTGCAGTAGTATCTAAGATGCAATGAAGATCTACTGGAGTTACTTTTATTATTGAGTTATGGGTTTTGCCCTGTTTTGTATACAGAAATCTCAGTGGATTTGTTGGGGATGGGACTTGAGGACAGCAAATCTCCTTGGTCCTGCCTGTCCTCTATAATGAGGACATTTTTCCCTCTCTCCTCAGACTTCATTCTATTATGATATTAGCTTTTGCATTCAAAAATTCAGTTACTTGCTTGGAGTGAAAGAAAGAAGCCATCACTTTAAGTATTCCTTAATTTATTCTTACTTGGGACTTAAGGAGTGGGCTTCCATTCTTTCTCTGATGTAAAATACTGGTGGAAATGTAATACTGCACTCATTTTAAACAAATAACAAAACAACCCCTAAACATCTTACTTATTCTCATGATTTTCTTTTGTTTTCTCTTTTAGTTCCATGTCCAAACGTATATGGCCAACTGAATGCTTTACAGTTCACCCTGGATGAGAGAAGTATTCTTTGGCTAAATCAATTCGTCTTGGATTTGAAACAGAGTCTTATTCAGTTCATGGCCATGTACAAGTTAAATGACAACTCAAAATCAGATGAACACGTTGATGTTAGAGTTGATGGACTAATGCTAAAGGTAAGCTGTCATTGAGAAGGAGTTTTGTGGTTCCTTGGAAGAAAATACTTATTCTCTTATTCTGAAAAGCTGTTAGCAAAGCAGCTTAAGGAATAAATGAAAAAATAAATGAACAAAAAACCCACACAATAAGCAACACTGCTGGAAAACTATTCATAATATGATGGTTTGAAGACAGACATCTGTCTTCCATCCTACTTCATTTATGTCCTGGGGGTATTTTGGTTTTGTATTGAAGACCTGAATGGGAGTATTAAATTCTTACATCGTCTTCAATGAAGCTGACATAGCAGAAAAAAACCCCTGAGCACTGAAGTAAAAACAACTAGCAAAAAATTCATATTTGCATTCTACATTAATGCAGGGGCCCTCCCTTGTTCCTCTGGTTGTAGTACATCAAAACTCTTTTGTCTTGTTAGTGAATGGCTGGAGCAAAGAAGGCAGTTCTTCTGAAGGTTTATATCTTTCTCCAAAACCCATTCTCACTGTTTTCTGTTTCATGCTGGGCTTTGGCCAGCACAGGTTCTCTATAAGTTTATTCCAGAGGAGTGGCGCTTGTTAATGTTGCTGAACATCTGATTTTTACTTCTGTTGTCTTCTCCTTCTTTGGAAGGGAAGGATTATCAAGCAGACAAATTTTATTCCTTCCCCCCAACACCTTGATTTGCATGGGGCATTGGCTTCCAAGGTTTGGAAGTGAACAAAATAATGAGTCTTTTCAATGGTGCCCACAGTTTCAAGCGTTCTAAAAAGTCAGCATATGGAGAGATGGTTATCTTCCTAAGGCTCGTGCTGCATATTTAATGGAGTTTAAAAGGACATGGTTTGTCCTGAATGAAAAGAATTATTGAGACAGGCAACCAGGCAACTACAAAGACAGGCTGATCTAATACTGAATTACTATATGTAAATAGACCACTAAACTAATAGAAGATAAAAGTATTCTTAAATCCCTCAAGCCTTGATTCATATTAATTATTTCATCCCTATATTAACTGTATTATTTTTATTCTGGCAAATTATGCAAGTTTTATTAACGGTGTGTTTGTTTATATATCATATAGTTACATCTTTGGTTATTTTGTTCTGAGTCCTTTTTTTTTACATGAAGAAACTTCATCAATCCCATCTTTTAAGTGTCTTTAAGATGACTTTTTTACTGTGGTCTTTTTAGATTCATCATGGAGATGATGTGACAGAAGGTGGTGTCACTGATACTAGCAGCACTAGTGTGGCCAAGGTCCACGTTAACAACATCAGATACAGAATTTGGCATCAAAAATATATTTCCTTTAAAACTTAACACTCAAGATATGCTAGTTAAATCAAATCAATTATACTGAATTGTTTGGGGTTTCTTTTAGGAGTTGGAGTATATTTTTTTGTGACGAAAAAATCTATTATTATGAGACAATAGTTACAAAATACCTATTCTTTATTTTGCAATGTTAAGAATATTAGCTGTGTTAGCACATTTAATTGTTTCCTTGTATCTTAACAGAAATAAATATTGTAGTACTCAAGGTAGTGAAAAAATATGTTTGAGAAATCAGATTGAAACCCAGAAAATTATAATTTGGACTTCAACGTTGTAAATACTGGGAACACTTGAAGAAATTTTCTGCCAAGCTGTTTCTGAGTTGAAGAAATGAGACATTTCAGCCTAATATAGCTGACCAAAATCTAAATCCTTCATTATAAGAAAAGCCTGAGACCCTTACTTTTTTGTACAAACATTGAGTTTTAGATGCTCCAGCATTCCTCTTAAAGATGAGAGGAAACACAAATGATAATCTGTGAGCCTGACTTATCCCTGTTTTGTATTAGTATACCAGAGTTCTCATAAAATTATAATTATATTCCTTTATTTTTAGCTGTCATGGCTGTTATTGTTTCTTTAATTCTGTACCTTCTTAATCTATATATGTCTAACTAGACAAAATATATTTCTCTCTTGCAGTTTATCATCCCATCTGAAAACAAACCTGAAATTCATAAAGATCAACCTCGTGCACTTTCCATTCAAAGTTCAGAGATGATTGCTACGAATACAAGATACTCACCAAACTGCAGACACTCTGATCTAGAAGCTTTGTTTCAGAACTTCAAAGACTGTGATTTTTTCAGTAGAACTTTCACCACTTTTCCTAAGTCCCAGAATAATTTTCATCTTTTGCATCCAATCTTTCAGAGGCATGCTCATGAACAAGATACTAAAATGCATGATGTTTATAAAGGTTATATCATCCCAAAATTGAATAAATATGCTTTAAAGACATCTGCAGCTACTGATGTTTGGTCCTTGCATTTTTCCCAATTTTGGATAGATTATGAAGGAACGAAAAGTGGGAAAGGTCGACCAATAAGCTTTGTGGACTCATTCCCACTTTCACTTTGGATTTGTCAGCCAATAAGGTTTGCAAAGTCACAAAAAGAGCTTTTCTTGTATAAGCAGACAGCTTTTAACATTCCAAAAAGTGAATCTAGTGATCTTGCTCATAGGCTGCAACGTAAAAAACTTCTAAAGGAATATTACAGCAGTGAGACAGAGCCCTTGACCAATGGCATTCAGATGTCAGACACTTCAGGAGTGCTTTCTGAAAGCTCTTCCTCTGATGCAGATGTACATGTTCTTGTCCATGTTCAAAAACATGTAAGCATGCAGATCAATCATTACCAGTATCTTTTTTTGCTGTTTCTCCATGAATCTCTTGTATCGCTCCTGGAAAACTTAAGGAATGACGTAGAAGCAGTGACAGGAAAACCTGCAAAGCAAACAGATGTCTGCATTGGGATCCTGCTGAAAAGTGCAGAACTAGCCTTACTACTCCATCCAGTGACTCAGGGAAACCCTTGTAAGTCTCCAGTTGTGGAAGAAGGAAGTTCCATGGCATCAGAACTCTCCCCTCTGGGAAATGGGGAAGCTCTTTCTTCAGAGGGTAAATTAGCTAACAATAAGATAGTGCAAGCTGGTGTTACTGATTTTGATGTAAATGACGGCAAGCCTCTGAACGCTGAAGTTAATAAAGGAATTTTAATAGATCCTCTTCTGTTTAAATCACACAGTAATATGGATTTTCAGAAAGGAACATCATTTTCAGATGATGCATCAGATAAAGGTTTGGGAGATACAAGTGAAGGAGGAAGCAGTGGACTTTTTAGTAGAAGTGATTCAGAGGAGGTCTGTGGACCCCTAAGTGAGAAAAGTAGCTTGCATCCTAGGGATTCTGTGTCCATTTTAAATAAAAGAGAAGATTCTACTGAATTTTTCATTGATAAAGAGGATGACAAAAGCATATTCTCAAATAAGTTAAACGAACAGGATGACACAACTGAAGGCTGTCCTAACCAAGTCATTGACTTGGAAACAGAAACTGCCTTAGAATCTGAAGAGCTTGAAATCAACAAAGACAAAGTGACTTCAGTTAGAATGTTTGCATCTCAGTCTTCATCAAGGTATAGAAGATTTTATACTAAGTCACTATTCCTACTGTTTGAAAATATTTACCTGTCTGGCCACATATTTTTAGTAATGGTCAACAGAAGTGAACATCTAGTAGAAGAAAATTTTTGAAGTATATAAAGATATAAGATATGCAGTATCCAGCATTCAATGAAAGTTACAATGAACTGGTAGTTAATTGATTTAAACTATTTACCTTCAGTTTAAACACTGTAAAACATGTTGAGAACAATATTGACACAAATATCTGCAGGAATGCATGCTGTTTCTATGCTTACCTATTTTTTTTTTCCAAAGCATTATTGAATGATGAGATTTTTTCCTTTATATCTTACTCGGTTTAGAGGAATTATTAAAGTAACTTCTATGTAATTCATTTAATTTGAAATAATAATTTCCTGATACCTTTATATTTTAAAAGTGCAAAGCCTAAGGAACGCTGCCCGTCCAACCTTCCTACATTCTCTGTTTCTTACAAGAATATGAAGAGAAGTCCATCACAAGTCTCTCTGGATACCATCTCTATTGACAGCATGATGCTAGAGGATCATTTGGTAGAGAGTGATGGAAGTGACAGCCAGAGCTTTCTGGAGAAAGGTAAGTAGGCTTAACAAAATATTTTTAAGCAACACATGAAAATGTTGTTTGTTGCTAAAACAACAAACTAAAATAATACTTGGAAGGATTGTAGTGCAGCAAATTCTGGATACTGTACAGCACTATTTATTTTAGCTTCTCCAGTCAGTATTATTAGGTGTATTCACAGCACATCATCTCAAGGGAAAGCGATAAGATGTGCTACTGAAGTAGTGCTACTTAATTAAGCACTACTTAATTTTCCTCTCTTGAGGAGAGTCAAAGCATTGCAGTACTGTGTTGCAACTCTGTATTAAGCAGAACTGTTTCTTGCTTTGCTTAAAAGCTCTTGCTTTGTTATAAGTGTTTACAGGTTTGTACACTGAATCAATGTTATGCTTGGAGTGGTAAAGAAGCTTGACTTTTAGAAGTAGATGAAAAAGAAATGGAATTTCACTAATTGCTAGGCAGATGGATCTGGTAGTCTCTCTTCAGCTTGTTCCTTATGGAGCAGTTCCTAGCTGTTGACATAGGTATTTGTCCAATTTTTGCTTATTTTTGCGTGAGCATTTGCTCCTGATCTGAGGGAGGAATTCAAGCATATTGTAATGATGTTTATATAGTCTGTAGTATTGTGGACGTATGCAGTTGTAGTGATCTATTAGCTCTCTGGCAAAACTGATTAAATAACTTTTTAATGTCAGGAAATACGATGAGAAGACTTTATTGGTACCTCTTTTCTAATAAATCCTACTTTCAATGAAGAATGACATTTTTTTCTGTTGGATTTCTTATTATTGCTCTAGACTGAAAAGAAGAAAGCTTCACTTGTAAACCTGTTATATATTTGGGTTATAGGAGTATTCCTGCATGTGCTTATGTGGGAGTATGCCATAAAATACATTTTCCATTTTAAATAACCTTTATATGTCTCTTTAGCTTGTTAAACTATATTTTAACTGCAGGTTAAGTCTGCATGCTTTCTCATTGTCAAGGAAACACTACCATGATCACAATAACGAAAATATATACAGCTTATTTCTCTAAACATAAAACCTCACACATTTCTTCTAAAGGCACTGTACAGTGTTTTAGGTACATGGCTTGGAGTATTCAACCTTTTTTCTGCAGGATCAGTTTTATATTTGATTTGGAAGACTAAAAAGAGGCCCTTTACAATTTTTTTTAAACAATGCATGTAGAATGCTATTTTGGTTTTGTCACTGTGATCCTGCCTTACTTGCATAGCATCTAGAATTTTGCACTCACTGTAGGAGGAACAGATTTGGCAGGTCAGTCATAAATATTTGTTTAATAAGCCATTCAACTCATCTTAAAAAATGAGTTAATGTATGCATACAGTAACAGACACTGACTTTATTCTTAACGCAGGAGTGATTCAGGTTATGCTATGCTAACTTTGCGTTTTTTTCTGATGTATATACGGAAGGTATTACAGCCACAAACTATCAAAGCCCATCAGAAAATGCCCATGAAGGAGGCACAGTGATTGAAAATTGTGATGGGTCATCTCCAGATGCCATGAGCGCTGCTTCAGAGAATGCCCATGAGACTAGTGAAGAAATGGTAATGCTGAATTCCATTAGAATACGTGCTTCAGTAAATTAAAGCTTAAGGTAGAGCTAAAATGAATGCTTTTAGAGGTGATTTTTCATGTAGTTTTGGGAGCTCTTGTTAGTGCATTATGTAAGCCTGTAGATTTAGTGCGCTTGCATTAAGTACTAATGAAGATTATAATCCATGTTACACTGAGCATTCTCTGTCCATGTTATCTTCTCTGTAGCTGCTGTTGATAAATGACAGTAGCCACTTTAAAATGTCAGAAAATATTTCTGCTTTAGTACACAGCAATATTTATAATATCATCTTTTTCTCTTATGCTCTGTTGAATATGATATTTAAAATGAGCTTTTTAACATCATCAAGTTTAGATATAAAGAAAACACCATACTTCTGATATCTCTTATATGGAGATGTTTCCTTAGCCCTGGTAGCATTCTGTAGTATTTGCAAATAGGAGCATAACAATTGCCCTGGTGGGTCAGATCAGAGATGCCTCTTGTCCAGGATTATGTCAGGTCAATGCCCAGCTCTTAGAGGAAGTTATAATAATGATGCACGTAGACACAGATTCCCTCCTTGAGTCACTGTGTGGGGTCCAACTTTTTCAGTCTGCCTATCTCCTACTTCCTTGCTGATCCTTGCCCTAGTCAGTGCGTTTTAAATTATATTCTTGTATCAGTTAAGGTAATAAACTGGAAACCTAAGAGTCTGTGAGCTCAAAGAAAGTGAATTTACTGAAATCTGTTGTGTGCTTGCTGATGTATTTTCCTTTTTAGTAGCGTTAGTCATGTAATCCTACGTTTGCTTTAAACTATTTGTGGATCACCTTCATTTAAAAAAAAAAAAAAAAAAAAAAAAAGCAGCTGACTTAAAAGATCAGTTCCTTTAAATTAAATTTTCAGTCATGGGTGCGTATAGGTAATATGGAAAATCCAGAATTCATTCACATAGTTATGCAAATTAACATTAGCATATTTTTTCTATTTGTAGACTATAACTAAAAAGTCAGTAGAAGAATGAGCCCAAAATAGTAGTAATGATGATGGACATATATCTTCTAATATCAAAGCTGGCTTTTCAAACTGGCTGCTATTTTTGTTTGAAAGACACTACAATAAATAGAGAAAAAGGGCTGACTATTATGCAGATAGCCAAACTTTAGTAGCCTATCCTGGTTGTTTAACCTGATCCGATTCAGTGCCACAAATGCTTGGTTGTGCTTATTATGTGCATAAAGTTAAATGCAGCCTTAGAAGATTTCAGGTGTCACACAGGTCACATGCTTCTTTGTCAGAGTGGAGAAAGTCTGTCTCGCTTTCAGGACTTCTCTGGCCAATTCTGAATTAGTATTACTGGGTTTAAATACAAGTGTCTGTTTTTGGACAGACAATGGAGCAACCCATTGTTAAGCCAATGGGTACAGTAAGAAGAAATGAGAAAATTATATGCTTTTCTGAGAGCAAGAGTTATGGATACAAAGATTTTTTGATTATTCTGGGGAAAATAATAACCACTGTAGATTCAATTTTTAATCTAATATTGTTTCATCTTGATTTTGTTGACAGATGTCTGTTGTGGTTTTTCAAATATTTGGTGTTAATGGTGAAATTGACATAAGAGGTGAAGACACAGAAATATGCCTACAGGTCAACCAAGTGATACCAAATCAACTGGGAAATATCAGTGTTCGACACTATCTTTGCAACAGAACTGTTGGTAAGAACTGACAATAAGATCTCAGTGTTGTAAAATTCAAGTTGGAAACATTTGTTCTAAGTAAATAAAAACGCTGTATTAGCCTTGAAGCACAAAACCACTTTTATGTTAGTACAATAGCATTCTCTTTTATGCTGGTTTAGAATATCTACTGTTTTCTTTCCTGTTTGCTATACATTCAAAGGGAAGGAAATAAAAATGGAACCATTTCTGATTAGTGTGGGTAAAAAAAAATGCATTGCATTGAATTCTGGTAATAAGTTTGATATTTAAAAATCAAATAAGTTGCATTGCTTTGTTATTGTTTTATGAAGATGGAACTCCCTTATTGTTCTAATGATACTTTGCTTAAATGTACCTCAGTTTGAAGGGGTGTTTCTTTTCTTCAAGATTTATTTCTCTAGATTAAATTAACATCCAAGTTTAAACAGATTTATAATCTGTGATTTAAGGAAAGTTAAGAATTGACTATGTGTCAGGAAAGGTAAGCTGCAAGTACAGCCTTTTTTTTTTTTTTTAAAGCTTGATAGGAACACAAGGTGTAGTTTCATGCCAGATATTTGCACAACTAGATCAACCATTATATTGTCAGAGCTGTTCTTGGGCCTGAGTACATATACATTCCCTGCCAGAAAACCTAGTTAACGTACTGTGAGGATTTTTTTCTTGGCATGATATATTGGCATGCCACTTCATGTCACAGTTTGCTTTGCTCCCCTCTGCCAGCCTTCCGCATGGATTGCTGGATGCCAGCTCTGTTGCGCTGTAGGTTTTTTGGGGCAGATCCCTACTTCCTGCTCTGGTTCATCTCCTTTCCCAGGAAACAGCTATAGCAGCTGTTAGCTGCCATTTATTTCCAGCCTTCTAGCAGTATGGACTTTCTTCAGGAAGTTGTGCTTGATGGTACAGCCTCTCATGTCCTAGCTAAAGAACCCATTTATTGATAAGCTGAGCAGTTGCCAGCAGCTGCTGACTGAGCAGCTGTTTCATGATGTTGTAGTTACATTCAGGCATCTGAAGGCAAGAAGGAGGTCCAGCGGGGAAGACTCATGGCTGACCTTCAGTTCATACAGCAAGCAAACTGATTTCTGCTTATCTGTCATAGCCTCTGTATAAGCAAGGGAGTAAATAGTAAGAACATGCCACCCTCCTGCTCTCATGTGTACCTAAAACTAGAACCTGCTTCCTCTGGTGCAGCTGATTGAGAGGCTTGTATGTTGGCTGATTATTTTATGGACAGAAGGTTATAATTGGTTGGTATCTCTAAATACTTCCACTTCATATGTCTTCCTTTCTCTCTGGGTAGCTATCTGCATGGGTGGCTCAACAACACTCTTTTTGTACACCACTGGTCGCTCCCGTTCTGTAATGTACATCTTTTCTTGTCTCCACTGTAGAGCTTTCTGTACTGAGTCAGGAATCTTCTGCAGCCACTGCTGCTCCCCATCTCCCGTTATTCTAGTAGAAGAGCTAAGGGAGAAAACAGTGGAGGAAAGAATTAACAACTGTAACCAGTAAACTGAGGAACCATGCAAAGCAAAGGATAATCCAGTCATAATTACAGTCTACGAAAGTGTTCTAGGTAAAAATAACCATTTAAAACCTACTATACTGTTATGCAGTAGGTGTAGAAAGGAAAAAGTGTGCCTAATAGCTGGAATAAGTTGTGGCAGCTGTGCATTTGCCTGCTGGGCTGGCTGCAGGATGATGTCTTTACTAGCTCTTGTCTGGCAGAAATAACAAAAGGGGGAATGGAACATGTCAGAGGTACTCTGGAAAGGGTAAGTCCTTTTACTGAGACCTTGTCCTGCTTGAAGGAGAAAGGAACAGCAGTTCACAGCAGCTTCCAAATTGTTTAATGCAATTTTCCTCTCTTGACTGTGCCCCTTTCTGATATCTGCAAGATAACCAAGATTGACTTCATACATTCAGTCTCAGCCATGGTCTTTTCTTTTGCTAGTTTGCTGTGCTTTGGATTCTTTCAGCAATAATACAGACACTCTTTTCTGGTCTGGAAATACTTACGGCACATACTACTTATTTCTCTCTCTGTATTTGTTGGAATAATATAGATCCTTGAGGGAAACAAAGTTTCCCAAACCAATTGCAGATTCATTGGATAGAGTGGTCATTATTCTCCCATCTGGACAGTTGCCATTCCTCTCAAGGGTTGTTGGTAGCTAATTCTCTTCTGTCTGGACTAGAGCCATAAAAGGTACCTGACACTTGCAGTGTGCTGCCTTTTTTTTTTCTTTTTTTGAGAGAAATGTGAGATCTTGTACTTTTAAACCTTGGAAGGATTGGAGTCATGGCTGCTGTGGAACCTCTATGCACAGAGGTAGCAAAGGGAGAGGTTTGGTTCACAGCAGAGGCTGAACGTTCTTATGTTCGTTTACAGGTCTTCCCATTGCACTTTGTCAACCCAGATCAACGATATGTTCATCTATCCTGACTCTAGTGCCAATAGATATGTGCATATATGCCCTGACTCTACTGCTGCATTGGGTTGTCAGTGAGAACTAGGCACCATACAGAAAGAGGAACCTACAGATAGGAAAGCAAAATAATTACTCTGCCAGGCTGCTGTAGCTCCAGGCAGTGTCTGTTGCATGCTGCACTGAAACTTGAAATTACAGTTTTTAGAGCTGTACTATGTTCAGGCTGGGGCAGTATTACTTGAATGAAGTTACTGCCTCTTGCTATATGTCTGACTGCACTTCATCTAGAACTTTATCCCATCAGGCCTTGGAAAGGACCTCCAAGGGCAGAGACTGCACAGCCTCTCTGGGAAGCCTGCACCACTGCTTAATTTTCCTCATTCCTTACATTTGTTTTGAACCTCTCTTGTTGCAATTTGAGCTGTTGTTTCTCAACCTTCTGATGAGCACCACTGTGAAGAGCCTGACTCTGTCTTTGTAACCTCATTGTAGGTATTGGAAGGCTGCTGATAGATTTCCCATACACCTTTTCTTCAGCTTTCTGGTAATTGCTCATATATGCAGAAGCAGAAATCAGGAAGGGGAAATTACAGTAAACTGCATGTCAGTAGTATGGGAAGAGGAGAAGGAATAGTATTAAAGAAACAAAAATAGAAAAAGGAAGTCTTTCTTCATCTTTAAATTTAACTTTACCCACTTCTTTTTTCCAATTTCTGAGCTTGTAAACGTTAGACTTTACTGAGGGAACCAGAGTTTAAACAAAGAAGCATTATTTTTTTAAAATTTAAATTCTCTCAAATTTGTTTAACAATTAGATGCTCTACTAATAGAAATTGACATAATGCGTTTGATTTCTCTTGAGTTACTTTGATTTCAGCTATCTTTCAAGTTTCAGTGTTTGCTTCTTAATATAATTGCTGTGAATATGCTTTTTGTCATACAGATAATTTCTGTAGGTCAGCCATCATAGTGACGATATGACTTGAGAATCCCATGGAGTAATTATTTTTGGTGGTGAACCCTCCTTTTTGTACAACAAATGTATACTGGTCATTGCCACTCCACTCCCACCTTACCTTAAGTCTTTTATTTTATTTTAATTTTAGAACTATTTAGTTGAATGTTGCAGGTGTCCTTATTGGTTAAAGATACTGACACTAACAAAAAAACTGCTGGGTTTTTTTTTCAAGGTTCAAATCTACTGCCACCCAAATAGTGGAAGTACCATATGGTCATGTTCTTCATCTTGCTGCCTACTGTTTATGTTCCTGTATGTTAGCAAGTAAAGTTCCCGAGTCAGGATATTCTGCCTCTCCAAGAGAGTACCTGCTCTCCTGAGCGAGTTAATGGACTTCAGTGTTTTTCTGAATTAAAATTGAAAGAGTTAGCAGAAAAGTATGCAAAATTGTTTTTCTATCAAGACATTGAAGAAACGGATTTTTTTTTTTGCCTGCATGCTGATACTTCTGTATTGTCCTCTTCTGTTGTCACAGTGAGGTACTAGTCCTTGTGTGTACTGTTTATTTCTCTTTAGTGCTTTGAAGTGATATACTTAGACATTTGCTCTGAAGTTCTGTATTTGCAACACTAATTTGTGAATAATAAATTTAAAGTACTTTTGGAAAATCACTTGGACAATAGAGGTAATATCATTGTAATTGCTTTTTTGTACATTGAAAAATTGTAATGCTGATTTTTTTTCCATTTGCAACAGGTTCTGACTGTAAATCTGTGGCTGGACCAGTTAATTCATCACCTGAGATTAGTTTGAGATGGGAAAGTGGGCCTAGTGCTGTCATACATTCTCTGCTGGCTGTAAAAAATGGTTTTCTTCAGTGTCATGTAGAGAACTTCAGTGCTGAATTTCTAACATCTTCCCTCACAAATATTCAGCATTTTCTAGAAGATGAAACTGTTGCAGAAGTGATGCCTATGAAGATAAAAGTTTCTAATTCAAGGATTAATTTAAAAGTATGTTGGCAGTGAGCTATTTGGCTGCTCTAAATTGTGTTCTTGTTTCTTTGATGATAAACTACTAATCTGGATAAAGTTAACTTCAAAGAAACTGCTATCATACTCTGGAAGGTCTTTAGATAACACTAAAACAATTTAAAAATCTCTAGATTTGGTTAGCTCTGTGGGTATGCCTAGAGGGGAATTCTCTGCATGGCCAAGCTATTTATATGAATTTTATACATTTTTGCTCCTCTCACAGTCTCATTTGTAGAATGACAGTGTCTGGGAGCTTTATAAGTAAGGTATATCAAGTTCCTAGAGGCACAATGTGGGTTTTTCTAGTTAGACTTTTTTGCTTAACATAATAATGGTTTTCTAATTACAAACCACAGATTCTAGAGGTTAATTCTCTCTCCTACTTTGTGGATAGTCCTTGCAATGAAAGTTCAGTACAAAAGAAGGAAAAAGGTAATGGGAATTCCAGTTCAAACCACTTGAATACTGTTTCTTAGAACCCAGATTTTCTGTTCTGCCCTACCTAGAAACAGATATTAAATAGTGCAAGCTTTTCTTACCACCATAGCTTAAAATAGCAATAAGAGGACACTCCTGCTTAAGTCTCCTAGGGGATTGTCTTTCAGACATTTAAAGGAGATGCTGAGTTCTGTGCTGCACAACCATTGAATATAAAGATAAGGACACTTTTCGGGGGGGG
>NW_020799092.1:30694025-30700007 GCF_003259725.1 Athene cunicularia
CAGCAACAACAGAAAGGCAAGTAAGTGTAGAGATAAAATTATTATAACATTACTTTGGAAATTAATAATCACCCATATAAACTTTGTTCAGAGTGAGGACTGGAATAGCAGCTCCAGTTCTGCATCTGGGGTAAGGCCTTGATTCTGTTATGATCATTCTTGACTGGAAGGGCAAGTATTATCTCTACAGTGTTCATCTCAAAGTGCATCAGTATTCCCTCCCTTTGTGTGTGATGCAGCTTTTCCACCCCCTGATGATCCTTAGGCACTCCTTTAGGGCTGTTTCTACTTCAGGGATAGCACAAGCACTTTCTGTAAGTACTGTGAATCTTCCTCAGATTTCAATGTATCACAAACATGAATGCCCAAATGCAAAAAGGAAAGTCTTAACATGTAGTTACTGAGAAAGCAGCTGTTTGAAGTGGGGAATATGCATTAATAAACTTACAATAAGAGTCTGCTTGGCAGCGAAAACACTGAAGTGCTAACTCAGTAGTGCACACAAGTCACAGTGAAGTTACCCGTGGTAGTTGACAAACTGCAAATTTGACATTCAAATGTTTCATTTCTATAGAGTTGTTGGGTAATAAAGAGCAAGAGGATATGGTTCAAATTTGCTTCATTGCCTATTCAATGGAAATATATTTTTCTGCATGAGACTTGATGCTGATGCAGTGTGTTTTGGGCAGGGAAGAATTTAAGAAAGGCTATTTTATTTTTTGCATTTTCTACTACAGTCTCAGTGCTGTTTCAAGAAATTTGGCACTTTAATCTCAACAACATTCTTGCTACATGCTTAATGATGATATGTATAGTTTCTGATCATATGGCTGCATTATTCTGCTTGACAGGGATAATTAACTATGAAGACTTCCTGGGGAGACCCCAAAAGAACTGATTTATGAAGTTTCTCTAGTATAGTAATATAACTGAACTGCAGCTGGTGTCATCCCAAACTAAATTCTTAAAAGAATGATAGCTGTACCCATTCAGTCTTGAAATAGTTCAAGGGAAAATCAGATAGTATATAGTGCAGGCTTCTTATCTCTGGCTCTGAGAGCTCCTGAGTTAAAGAACGTCTTGAGTTAGTATATAATCTTATTGAGATGTCTGTAAAAATACTCTGAAGTATTTTAGTCAGACTGTATATATTGAGTTCAGGAGACTTGCTCCAGAGTTAAATTTGGGCCTTCAATATGATCCCCTGGAAAAAAATGGATCAGTAGTGGAGATCTCATTAGAAAATTCTACTCTGAAATGTTCTCTTTCAAGTTTCATTAAATCCACTTATGTTTAATTGAACATCTTAATTAACTGCTTTGAGTTCTGGGTAAACTCGTTTTTTAATGCTTCCATTTTTTAGGATGACAGTCCACGTGAAAATCTCAAGGCATCTGAGCTGGTACCCATAAAACTACATATTGACATACTCTGGATAGAAAGAAATGATGATGGCTCTTTTCTTATTAGAGGTTTGTATGTTCTTGCACCTTGATATTGTAGTATTATACTCTAATTATTATTAATTCTAAATATTATTAATTTTTCCTTTATGCAGACATGTGGCTAATAATGAAAAGATAACCAATGATAATTTGAGTAAGTTGTATTGCTATATACTTTAACTGTAGCCACATAGAGGAAAATTACCCTTCTGAATAGTGTATTGGCTGTGATAACAACTCACAGCTGAATCAATCTGAGAGAAATAAAAATACACATATAACTGTATCAGGCTATGCTTCATCAGTGCATATCACTTCATCATGATAAGTCTTAAGGTTCCTTTGACTACAAACCAAACAAAAAAATTCCCTTGCTTTAGAGGTTACCAAGGTGGTTACCTGTTGTCTTTGTGGTTTTGTGTAATGTGTAGTAATAGAGAATATTGTAAAACAAAAGACTGAGAAGTACAAGTAGCAGTTTTCAATTCCGTATATTACAGTGGTGTGTCTTGGCAGCTCATGGCTGGGATTGCACTAAGACTTGTGTTTTGAACAGTGATTTAACGTCACACTTTTCATGAAGCGTGTATACACTTACAATTTTTTTTCTACATGTATGGGCAAATACTAAATACAACAAGGCAATACATTTAGAGCTGGAACTTTACTGTTGTCTTTCATGGATACGTCAAAGAATGTTAGAGTAATCTAGGTTGGAAGAAGCCTCTAGAGGTTATCTGGTCCTACTCCTTGCTCAAAGCAGGAGCATATTGGATCAAGTTGCTCAATTCCCTGTCCAATCAAGTTTTGAGCATTAAAAAGGTGATACCATAATCTGTCCCAGTGTTTGACCACCCTTATGGTTAATTTTTTTCGTAATGTTTAATAGGAATTTCCTTTGCTGCAGCTTGTGTCTGTTACCTCCTGTCCTGCCATCTCAAGACAGAGGTGCTTGTGCACCTCAGGGAAGTCTGGTCCATCTTCTATATACCCTTCTGCTAGGTAGGCAAAGGCAGCATTAAGATCACCCCATAGTCTTCTCATCTTCAGATTTGACAAGTGCATCTCTCTGAACCCCTCATTTGTACATCATGTGCTCCTGGCCACGATTATCTTGGTGGTTCTCTGCTGTTGGTATCTTTCTCACACTAGGGAATCCAAAACTGGATCTGATATTCCAGATGTGGTCTCGCTGGTCCCGAATATAGGAGAATAATAATTTCTGTCATCTTGCTAGCTATGGCCTTGCTAGGACATCCTGTTTGTGCCTGGTCTCTGCTGTCAGAGCTCACTGCTGACTTGTGATAAATCTTGTTGACCAGGGCCTACAGGTCATTTCCTGCAATCTTGCTTTCTGTCCAGCTGGTCCCAACCTGTAGTGGAGCAAGAGGCTATTTACTCCCAGCTGCAGGACTTCATACTGGATCCAGCTGAACTTCATGAGGCTCCATCCTGTATAGGTTCCTCTGAAAAATAGCCTTGCCCCTCAGTGTGTCAGTCACCCTTCAGTTTGATATTGTTCACAACATTGCAGAGGGTGCAACCACCCTTTCAGGTCCTAAATATATTAACCCAACAATATGCAATCTATTGTATGACTTGAGGAAGAGGAGGCTGCAGGGTGATCTTAATGCCCCTTTTGCCTACCTAATGGGAAGGTGTAGCAAAGATGGACCACACTTCTTAGGGGTATGCTGTGGCATGATTTGGTTGTATATTAATTTCTCCACATTATCTAATACATTGTTTGAGTGTTTAGAGATGTTCCTAAATATTGGAAGAAATAGTAATTTAGTGAGAAAATACATAGTTCTAAGGTTTCTTTCAGCTCATTTTTTCCCCTTTTTTCCTGAAGTGTTTTGATCCTTATTCTTGTCATGGACTGCTTCAGTACAGTGACTTCAAAGGCACAGGTCAAATGCTATCTATACTGCAGTGATTTATGTATCTGCAGTGCTATATTTTTGAGTACTCATGTGTCTGTGTGGTGGGAGGAGAGGGTAATGAACAGAAAACTCTTGTTTAGAAGGAGATGTTTAAAAGAGGAAAAAAAAAAAACAACCCAGAATATTTTTTTAGACTACTAATAACCACGACCCTAATTTTTTCCCTTGGTGTATGGCATTGTATTTTAATAGATGTTACAGTGCACTTCAGTTACAAATGCTAGAAAGTTTCGTTACTGCCAAGTTGTTTAAGCTATCTTCTAATTTAAAAACTTGATCCTGCAGGTTTATCTCACTGTCTTCAAATGTAATTGCAGTCTTCAGATCTGATTTGGACCTGGAGACAGTGTATTAATAGCAATATTAATAGTTCTCAAACTTTCAGTTATTCAGAATGTGTATTCTGTGGTGATGATATTGGTCAGTCTAAAAATGTGATAATTCTCTTCAAGCTGCTTGTTCTTATCCTTCCTTTCCTTTCTGTCTTCCTCCAAAAGGGTATGACTTCCAATTTTTTTATTCTTAAACTTGATTTTGAGAGGTAAATATAAAAGTACTTAATATTACAAGTGTATTTGTTTAGGTGGTTTTAATTTTGTGCTGAGAATCAAACTTTAAAAAAAACCTCAAATCAACAAAACCCCCTAAGCACTACTCAAGTACCTTTCTGTGATATAGACAATCAAAGAATAAATGATGTGTCAGAGATGAAGAATTCAACTAGTGCACTGCAGCAAGCAGTAGGACCCGTTGGACATAAAACACAGGACCAAGCCACGCAGACCACTTGTGAAATTCCCAGACCTTCTAGATCAAGTGGGGATTCAGATGACTTCCTTAAAAATGAGGTATTAAGAATTCCTTTTGACTCCTCCCCTCCCTCCTCAATTATGTTACAATCATTAAATCATCGTAATTGTTATATTATCTGGGGGTAGGCTTGGGGGTTACTTCTGCTTAGAAATCTGTTTGAGATGGAAAACATGAATTATGGATATTATAGTATAGTTCAGCACTTAGGCATGCAAAATAAATTTAATACTACATTCTAAATAGGGTAGTAATACACTGCAGGACTAATTCTCCTTTACATCAGAGGGATTTTTGTAAGGGAGCAAGTCTCTTTTCCCCATCTCCCTCATCCCTGAACAGCACAGCTACCAAAGACAAAGGACTAGACTGCTAAATTGGACCCTTACTAATCTAGAAATCATACCTGGATTTTGAACTGATGATGACAGAACCCACACATCAGTTTGGCTGTTTTTTTTTCCACTGGGTAAAAATCCATTCCTATAAAGCTCAGAACCCGGTGTCATTTCAGCTCCACTCCAGAATGGAAGAAGCATAGCTGAAACATTTGGTATCTTGCTTTTTGAGCTAACTGCATCAGCTCTTTCCATTTTCTATACTCATTGACTGGGAATCAGTCACAATTGACTCAGCCTCAGCAAACCTGCACTCAGCAGTGAATGTGAGCATATGGTGTTTCAAAAGTTACTGTAATGGAGAAAGTTGTCAGTATGCAGGAATACTAATAATGCTCTTTTCTAACCCAGTCATTTCAGCTTATTGAAGAAAATGAATGTCTCAAACAGGAACTAGCCAAAGCTAAAATGGCTCTTGCTGAGGTCCAAATGGAAAAAGATGCCCTGCTTCATCGTATAAAGAAGATGAATATTGATCATCAGTAGGACAGTGTTCTGTTGGTGCAAGGCATCATCAGCAGAACTTCAGGTGATGGTGGTATCTAAAATACTGTGTGTAAATTGCTGGAAGACATGGTGGGTTTTTTTGTCACAGACAGTTTTCTCTTTATGAACTAATTACTATTCTGAAATGATCATTAAACATTGTAACTTTTTTTTAGCCCATTTTGAACTGAAATGACTTTGGAAAAATCAGTTTATACTTTATTAATTTACTGAAGAAAAAACCATCTACTTTTAATATTATCAAAGGAGTTTTTAAAATGTTTTCTGAAAAGTGGATGGCTTAACAATGAAAGAAGGTGCCTAAGTGCATAATTGAGTAAAATGTACCATGCCTCATTAACAAACTGTACCTCTGTTTGTTAAGGTTATATTGTTTTATTATTACCAGAAGTTACCTATACAGGAGGTTACATTTGCACTATGATGATATGGGCTAGATCCTCTAGAATAGTATAGCTACTGAAAATTAAAATACCAGCCCTAAACTGGCCCAAAATCTGTATAGTTTGCCCAGAGAGGATTTTAAGATTAATCCTCTGGTGCTATAGAGTTCCATATACCTGTTCCATATTCACTCCTAAAATACCACAGTAAATGCTGGAGAATTCAAGTAAGAGGGCATACTACTGGGCTTTCCTTCTGTGTGAAGGTCTGCTGTATCTGTACAGCTAATGTAATTTAGACATTCAGACTTTTTTTTTCCTCTCTCTGTAATGAGGATGTAGCCCTGCAAAAGGATCCACCCCTTTGTGAAAGGTGAGCTTTGAGCCATTTTGCATGCATGTCTGATTTCTGCACAGCTCATCAGACATGCCCAAGGATTTGGTCTAATGTATTTAAATATGTAATGTCAATGCGGCTGTCTCTTATACACAT
>NW_020799092.1:30700057-30715456 GCF_003259725.1 Athene cunicularia
ACAGGGGGTGGGGGGTGTCGGGGAAGGAGAAATCCTACAGGGATTCATTAATTGTATATTGCTTTTTTTGATAAAAAAAGCTGTAGAGAGTCATTTAATTACCCAATGATATTGTGAGATTACATGAAATGTAATTATACAGTTTAATTCATGGGTGATTTGTACAAATCAAACAATAATTTTCAGCTAAAAACCGGTACGGATGAATAAATAAAAAAGCACAACACTGTAAAATAGAGAATATAAGAGTGTGCTTCTAAACAATTTAGGAAACAACACGCAAAACCATACATGCCTGTAAGAGATTGTTTTTGCTAAAAGTAAAAATGACTGAATAATTAAATAGTGACCTTGAATCTGACAAGTGAAAACCTTTCAATTGCTGCCACAATTGTTTCTGCTCCATGGGATGTTTGAGGGAAGTTTTGTTTGTAGATCTGCAGACAAATCTCAAAAAGTATTTAGTATCCTGTGGTTTGACTTTGCATATTCAGGCTGTCAAACTAGTTTTAATTAAAATGGTTTTCATTAAAAATTTTTGGAGGACACATAATTTACACTGCTGAAAATAGTTATTGAAAGTATGTAGATTTCAATCAAGAACTCTGGAAGAACTGGTTCAAGCACTATTTTAAAGTCTGCCTTATGAAACCCTAGTTGAAACTCCCTTTAATACCCATGGAAATTTTTATCTTATTATTCTGAATAAGATGAAAAAATAGACACATAACTGTTTCTAATAGAGAAACTAAATATATTTCAAACGGTATTTAAGACAACAGTATTAAAATATGAGTAGTCCAATTTCAGACAAATATTATGTCAGATTCAGGGGAGTTCTCCTCAACTGGTTTAATTCTGATTGGTACTATTAAAGTCAGTAATTCCTACTCAGTTTATCCCTGCCAAGACCTAGTTAGAATTATTCTGAAGAAAGGAATGTATAGAGTGCTTAGTAGCATGTTGCTGGAATAATACATTGGGAATTGTCCAATTTTTAAAAAGAAATAAACAGCAATATCAAACGCCTGTCCTTGTTACTGCACAAGCTAGTACCTGATTCGTTTGAAAAAACCAAACACAAACCAAACCCAAAACAACGACCAAAGCCAGCTTTTCCTAGTACAGCTGTTGAAATTCAGGGTATCACTTTCTTGCACTTCATTATAATGGAATACATTTCTATTTCTTGGCAGCTTTGCAGTAATGAGCATCATCAGTGTACAGTTCAGAACAGATGGATGTGCTTGGTTGTGGACTTGACATTACTGAGAGTGATAGTACTGTGTCACTTTGCAATGAGGGGTTTTTTACTGAAAAAATACAGAGGGAGAGTTAGGTTAATGTTCGACAGTACAAAGTTATTCTAAGCATTAATAGGTTGTACTAAAAATAGCAGTTAAGGGCCTCAGACTAAATAAAAAGGCTTAGTTCATTCTCAGGGCTCTGCTGGTGTTCACAACCTCCTTAAATCACCTGTAAGATGTGTACCATCATTAGAGCCTCTTGAATGAATCACCACTTTTATTCTGCAAAGAACTAAATGGTACAGTTTGTACAACTTAAGTGTACACAGAAAAATTACTCCAGAAGTCTTGCAGGCAAAATGTTACCGAGTTTTATTTTCCATTTTCTATGGAAATTTAGACTAGTCTACAGATTAGCTTAATACTCATTCAGATTTGTTTAGAAATACTGTTTTAATGTCTAATAAAGCTTTCAAGTTAGCTCACCTTGAAGAAATAGGCTTTGCCCTTCCCTAGGCTAGGTCATTGCATCATGCTGCCATGTATTGTCCCAGTTCTCACAGTAACTCGAATGTTGTTGGTAAGTACTAATTTTAAATCAAAATTATGTGGCCCTACAGAATTACTTATAAAAGGCCTGTTGGAGAGGCAGCTTTGAAGAGATCATGACTGTTCTCTGATGTCCCAGCTCTGGCTTCATGACAGTAGCTATTCCAGTCCCTGGATTAAACCTGCCATGACTGTTGGCATGGGAACCATGGTACTGGCTTCGAGGGAACTGATGCTTCCCCACCCCCTGCCTAAGTCCTTTCTTTCCTGGTTCCATTAGCTATGTCTGTACACTGCCCCCCCTAGGAATTGACTTGGAGTCTTAAACTGGGGTCATAATTCATCTCTAAAGGATAATTGCAGATTTCCTAAATCTGATAAGATAATGGTTACCTTTAGTCAAATTCACAATAAATTTAAGGGGAATGTGATAATAAAGGTAAGGACTTTATCAAATGTCTGCAGTTCCAAGAGTACAAACTGCGTGAACATATTGCAGAACCAAATGCCTTGCAGTGACCACATTTCAGGTAAGTAACAACGGAGAAAATGGTTTCTATATCAGTGTGTTTGTATGGGTCTAGTTCTTAAAATCTTTATCACTAAATGCTTGAAGTAGATTTTTAACACACTGTTGCTATCTGCAAATTTTAGAGAGTACTTCAGATTCTGATTCAGCTGTTGACACAAATTAGTCTTTATATATTGTAGGAGCAGAAAATGACCTTGCTAGTATGTTAAGTAGCAGTGAAGTTAAGGGTCCTTGTTGTGAAACCCACTAATTCATCCCTCCTAGTGGGGAAATGAGTCTTTTGACAGTCCTGCAACATAACTTTCTTTTTTTCTTCTGACCTGTGCCACTTTTGCTGACTGTCTTCTGAATAGCAGCCCCAATTATTCTGCCTCAGTGCAGATACCCATCATTGTGAACCTACTAGCAGGTTTTGTAATGCTGAAGCACATCTCTTATGTATTGAGGCAAACACATGGCTTGAAACAGTGCAGGAAATCTGCACTAAGCTGCACCTGTTTAGTTTTGTGCTAGTATACTATCTGATATTGTATTACTTATAAACGACATGGAATCTTAAAGCATGAACAGCACTAAGATCATGTTAATCAGTATCAAGGGATGCAAAAAATCTGTTGTGAAACACTAGGAATAGTGGTCGTGCTGGAGGAACAAAGCTCCGTTTCTCAATCAAATTAAGAAAAAGCTTAAATTTTAAGATTAATAGTAAATAGAAGCTGAGTAGTTACAATTCTATGTATTTTTTAGTGTTCTTATGTAAAATTTTTAAAACCTCACATTTCTAAAATGGTTTTGTCTGAAACTTGTTATAGTGAATTATTTTGAATTTTATGGTCTCCTCATTGCATGTAGAGGGCCAAACCTGCTGTCACTTTAGTAATTATGGATTTATACAAGTTTCAAGCAGCTTAAACTGCTTCATGAGCATGAGCAAGGGTTAGACACTGTATCTTTGAATTGTCTGGTTCCTAATTAAAAATCTGCTTATTGGCTATTATGTATTTTGGTTACAAAAAATCAGAAGTAGTTTAATTTTGAAAGGTATTTTCTGAACACTTGAAAACTAGTATTTATGAAATATTTTTGCAACTTACAGCTTCTCAAATACTATAGAACATCTTGCAAGTGTGTGTCACACTACTTAATAACTGAAACAAGTTGCAGGAAGTCAATCTTCAAAAGTCAATTAAACTCTGATAGCCTGTGTTCTCTCCCAGAATAAGGGGAGAGTTCTGCATCGCAGAGAGATGAATCTCTTGTATTGACAGCTACTTGAATGGGTAAATATTAACTTTGTTAAAAGGTCATTTTGGTTTTGTCACTACCCAAGCCATACCTAACCAGTTACATTAAAGTATGATATTTCTTTGCCATTTTGGCCTTTCTTTTTGTTGCCATCACTCATTTTAATAATATAAGAAGTGGAGTATATGTATTTCTTAAAGCTTTCCCAAAGAAATCTCAGTATTAAATCTATTGTTGTCTAAGAATTTCTCGAGAGCATAATTTTGGAAGTAAAAATAAGATGCATCACAACTAGGTAAGAAACCATTGAAAATGCTGATTTATTTATAAGGTATACAAAGATAAGGATTAATGCTGTAGCTTCTGTAAGAGTAGTTTGGTAGTGTGTGGAGCGTATTGCATGAACTGGTTAATGTAGTTTTTCAAGGATACAGTATGTTTGAAACCACCATGATTTGATTTGAGTCACATAATTGGTGTTTTAAACATTTGATAGAAACACATGAACAAATGAGCACTTCAGAAGTGGTAGTCTGAGGCAGTAAGTGCTGAATAAAGAAGCAGCCTCCACACAACTTATCTGTGAACAAATCTGGATGTCTTCGCGTTGTCTGTAAACCTCGATACAGCATTACCACAGAAGGTGCAACTGTCATAAATACTTTTATCTCAGTCTAATTATATTGTTCTAGAAACTGTTGACGTTTTTGAGCACTAGAAAATACTTTTGCAAGGAGAATTACCATGTTGAAGGTTATGATGGTTAACGTTTTACTAATAACAAAAACAGTGCTTAGCCAGTTCTCAGAATTACGATTTTTTCAGTCACTCTCCTAAACATGAATAAACATGGTGAGCAGAACTCTCCTCCTGCAGCCACCGCTAGATGGCAGTCCAAGAAGTCACTTGTGGCTTCATTTCCTCGTGGGTACCAGTATGTCTTGTCTATTGACTCATGAATAGTCTCATTAAACTAGAAAATGTCAGGATACAATTTGGAGGTTTTTTAAACTTTTGATTAATTTTATAACATGATTTTAAATCAGGCTTTTTTCACTTCTAATTTAGATATCTTTGTTTCTACTGCCTTTATGGCATATTAATGTTTTCCTCTTGAAATAAATCATATGAACTGCCTGAACATTGTTAGAAGAAAGACTTTCCTCCCCTTTTAGGTTTAAATAAATTCTAAGAACATATTTTGGTACTTACTGTCCTTTTTATGGCAAAATTTTTATCATATTTGCTGTGCTTCATCATTATCTGTTAAAAAGTTTAGGAATTTTTTCTGGTTTTTCTATCACTGCATAGATGAACTCCACCTTGGTATAATCTATTTGTTCAATTTCCTTGCTAACTAGAAAAAACTCTGATTTTATTTTACTAATTTTTAATAAAATGAGTATATATAGAGGTTTCCTATGTTTCCTTGGGAATAACCAAATGTAATCCTTTACAAATGCTTACCTTATCCAGCTTCACCAGGTGGTAATATAACAAGATAGTTTATATTAACACCATAGCGTATGGTAAGTGATCTGGAGTAATTTCTTTTTATATCCTGTTTGGTTATTCAAAAACTTACAGGCAGAATGACTAAGCAGAGAGAAAACAAATCTATATAAAATCTACTGTAGGAATGGGGTAGCTTTATTTTTGTCAAAGAGCTAGAGAAAATAGCACAGAAAACAGATGTCTTTTAATTCCTCTGGAATCTTAATGTGGTTTGTTCCTTCCACTTATTTTTTAACATTTTTTTCTAATAGGAGACTGCAACTCAGGATATGTACGATGGAGAGGTTTTTTTAAGGTATCATCCTGGAATGCCACATACTAGAACATGTTGCAGAATTTGACAATATATGGGACACCAACACAATCACAGCCACCTACATGAACTGAATTTGGTGTAGAAATGAGGTTTCTCTGGTAAAGAGTCCTGAGAAATCATTTGCATCTAAACCATAAGATTCAATATTTCTGCAGTATTCACTTAAAAAATACAGACTTCTTGAGTACTTGAAAAAATTTATAGAATAGCTTTCTTAAAAATGATTAAAAAATACATTATCTCCAGCATTTCATTTCCTATCCAGGAGTAGTGTAAGCAATATAGTAAGTTGCAAACGGATATTGGCAAATTCTTTAAAGCAGTATCGGAGCTATTTGCTTTAACTGGATCTTAAATCCTTCCAAATCACTAACAGCTGGTGACATAGAACTCTCATGGAAAACTGCAAGTTAACTTTCCAACTCATTCATCTGAAGATGCATCTGAGGTGGCCATGACCTGAATGGTGAGGTTCTTAAACCTTCTTTGCAGTTAATCAGAAACATTTTCAGCTTATGCAGTAGGAAAGTATCCCTTCAAAGTCATAACGTTAAGAAGATTTAAAAAGACTCCTTGAAATGGGACTTGACAAAATATTCTAACATGCAAAGACAACATAATCTCTTTTGCTTTTCCATTATGCAAAACATGCCCCTTATTTTTAGCTATTGTAAGTTACTGCTGTCAGGAAAGAGGAAAAAGGGAGAGTGTTTGAAATAAGTGTACGGAAAAGAGTACACTATAACAAATTCTGGGCACCTTATTCATGAAAAATTATTCCTTCCTGGCTGAATAGCTGTCATCCTTAATGTCATTATGGCTGCCTTTTGACTCCAGCAGCTGTAGATATAAAGCAAAATTTTTACCTAGCAGCAATTAGTGATTTATAGGCAGTAATAGATTTTTTTTTTTTCCTTCTCCATCTAGTTATATAAACTTGAACATGAGCAACACCATACTGTATGTAGTACTTGGCTATTAACTGACAAACACTGCTGTAATCTCCCACTTTGCTGATGTCCCTTCACTTTAAGGACACTTGGAAACTTCTTATGCCAAGCTGGAGAAGCTTCATAAAGGGAGATTTATGAATAACAGACTTAATTGTATCAGATACTGTGAGATCTTACCCATAGTACTGTTCCTGAGATCCATCAGAAATGGGCCTGCCAGAAGAATCTGAGACTTCAGAGAAGTGGAGGTGAAGTTACTGAAGTTAATTGAAGCCACACATACTTAGAAAAGGATGAGGCAGAGCTGTAACTCGAACATGGTGTAAGCATGATGTATATTTTTCACTACAGCCATCCTAATAAGGTAACCTTCCCTGTGAGAAATATGGAGTGATATTAAAGAAGGAAGTACAAAAGAGAGACAATGAGAATTTTTATGAAAGGAAGTTTTAAAATTGTGGTGAGAAATGCACAATAAATGAAGACATGCTGAATACTAAATCAGGTGTTATGAGTGTTTAGATGTCACAAAGGCAATGTACTCTAGATCAGGTACATTACAAAAAGTACCAAAAGATTAAAAATAACTGGAAGACATGATTTGATGTAAAATTTCTACCTGAAACAAAAGAAATTTACTTGGCTTCTACAGCAAATCTGTATTGTTTCCTTGCTAAAAATGGTGGTGGTGGTGAAACAAATTGCATCATAAAATGGTATTAGGCTAATGCAGGGTCATATTTTTACTGGGATATTGCTCAGAGATGATGAAATACTAACACCAAAATAAAACTGGGGAGTTCCATATTTTGCTGTTTAAATCTTGAAAAAGTTTTATGGTATCTTTACCATAAAAAGGAATAATGTGATAAAACAGCAGTGTCACAGAAACTCACTAATTTGCCATTACAAAACCTATTTTCAAGAAACTACAATGCTTGACATGTTTAGAGGTGTGAAAGAAACAAATGTTAAGAAAAAATCCATCAAAACAGTTATCAGATGTATGTGATTTGAGAATCTTCCTACTTGAAATTTTCATACTATAGTTATTCACCCCGCTTTAATACAGTTTCATACACTTCTTACACTGCATGTCTATTGGAGGGGGATCTTTTTGGCTCTAATTTGTGGTATACTTAACTATTTGATTAAAGATTACTTTGCATTAATTATTGCATCTTTCTCTAGGATGATGCCAGCCAATTTGTATATCTGTAGAGAGTGTCTGTGCTCTCTATCTTAATAGAATGTGGAAATAGACCGTCTATCACAATGACTGTACCAGTTTTTTTCCTGTGGAAAAAAAATCCAAGGATTAATTTCTAAATGCGTTTTGCTAAATCAGCTCCATTTAGAAGAAGAGTGTCATGCATATGCTGGTATTCCTGTAATCCTCTCTGCTGTCTTTGCTACTGATGCTCTGGTGTAGGTCAATATGCTATTGTGTACTTAAACATTCATCTTAGGTTTGGGTTGTTTGGTTTTTTTTTTGGTGTATGTTTCTGCCTCTGAGCACTTAGCTATTGAATTAAAATCGGTAAGGTGTTTTGTTGGGGGTCAGTAGTCACCTTTGGTTCAGATAAATAATGAGCATAAATCAAATTAATTGCTGGTTTAGCCATAGACTTTACCAATTATTTTTGACCAAAATCTATTGTATTGTCTGAGGGCTGAAAATGAGAGTTGTCACCATTAGCAAACAGATTACTCATGCTAATATTTTCCTCTGTAATCCAGTTACACAAGAGATAAATTAGATTTAGAAATTCACTGCATAATCTTGTCCTCTCATGCAGAAAGCAGTAACTTTCTTCCCTAGGCAATACAGGACTAGCTTTCAAATTTTAATAAACACTCTAGAATGTTGTTTTGTGGGGCTTGGAGAAGCAATTAAGAATGAATAACCTTTTTACTGTTGGGCTAACTGAATAAAATATGTCAGGGGCCCTAATGTTGTGCTGGGAGCAAAGTATCAGCTTCACAAAATCACTATCTCTGACGAATTTGGTATTAATTGTTCCTCTTAGCAGATAGGAGAAGTACCCTTAACATCAGAATCACTGTATAGTTGTATATATACTGTACAAAACCATAGTGTATCATAGTGTGTACTCTGTATGTAAATTTACATATGAAGACTACATTAAACTACACTCTTACACAAGGCAGTATCCTGAGTCAAGATGGATTAGCAAAGTGATAAGCAAAGTTTACATACCTATTGCTTGTGCTGTGCTACTATGGATGTGCATGCACAGGTAGCAGTCTCCATGCTAAAAGGTGATTTATCATAATGAGAGCACACACAACCAAGCATAATAAAAAGCAATGCTAAACGTATTCTAAATTAAAATGTTTGAATGAAAATATACACTAATGTGTTTTAAGCCTGTCCCCTGACAATTTCATTGTTTCCCTAGGTCTTGTTTAGGAAAAAAAAAAAAGTTTTATGTTTACCTTTTCCATACCACTTACGATTTTATATGCTTCTATTACATCTCCCTATCGTTATAATTTTTTTTAAAGCTGAAGTGGCCTACTCTATTCTGGCTGTACGAAGGCTGTACTATACATCTGATTAAGGTTCTTCTCCTTTACTGATATCTTGCTTAGTTCTGATGTAATCTTTTTGAGACAGGACAAACATGATAGTTTTATACATTGACATAATGATGCTCATTTCCTTTCCTAGTAATTCCCAATGATTTTATTTGTCATTTTGATTACCATATAGCATTAAATGGACATTTTCATAGAAATATCCCAAATAATTTGAGATTACTGTAAAAGGGGAATCTAAAAATCTCTCTTCTGTGTTGCAACAGAGAAATTATTACTTTCTTTTGTCAATGTTGAATTTCACCTCCTATTTTACTATCTACTAGAGCAATGCCATGATGTACTCTTTCATAATCAGTTTTAGTTCACGCTACTCTGAAAACTGTTGCTTTGTTAGCAAACTTTGTTAGTGCACTTCATATTCTCTCCAGAGATTATTGTTTGCTGGATAGTGCAGGTCCTAGGAGAGACTTCTACATAGCTGTTCCGATAACCTCTCACCATTGTGAAAACTGGCCATTCTTCCATATTACTTTCCCTCCTTTAACCAATTGTCCATTCACAAGAGAATTGTCCTTCTTACTTGATAACAGTTTAATTTCTTTAGAAGTATTTAGTAAGGACCTTGTCAAAATTTTTTTTGGAAAGCTAAATACAAGCTATTGATTAAATAAGCATTTTCCATATGCTCTTTCACTCCTTCAAATAATACATATACAAGACATGACTTGCTCCTCCAAAAGCTGTACTAAATCTTCACTATTGTATGTAGTCAGATGTCTACCAGTTTGCCAGGCATGGAAATCAGGCTCAACAGTTCTCCAAATTCCCCTTCAAGCCCCTTAAAAGTTATTAGCATCACATTTGCTACCTTCACTTACCTAGTGCCAGGGTTAATTGAAACAGTAGCTCACAGCTCACCATTTTAATTTCATGGATGTTAGATCTGACGTTTCTTTAGTTGTTTTTATTTATTTGTTTCAAAAAACCCCTTTCTTATGGGATTGTAACTTGAATTAACTCCCAGGACTTGACCTGTAAATAAACACCCTTGTAGTTCAAATGTCAACCACTTTTTCACCACAAATAGTGATGTTCACTCAAAAGTAACTGGCAAGGCCCAGGAATCCAGTGCAAAGGTAGCTAGCTACATCATTTGTGTTAAGAATAACTATCAAAAATAGACATTGCGAAGACCGTTAAATTACAGCTAATAAGAGAATGAGTGGAAGATTGTGGTTCATTGTGTATCTGACAGTGCTATATCCATTTGTTTTTTTAAGGAAAAACCATGCTGTGTCCATGTGGTTCTATGTTAATTCCCACTGCAACATTTATCACAAACTTCTTTGTCATGTATTTCTCCTTTCAAATGTCTTCTGATTATTCCTAGTTGTATCAATCCCTTAGCTGCCCAGCTCTGAGAGTTATACTTCTTCAGTATACATAGACAGTTCTGAGCCTTCCTAGATCATTACCTAAATATATTCTATTTTCTTCTGAGTTTATGATCCATTTCCAGTAACCACTCTCCCTTTTGGATCCAATGAGGTCTGAAGCTATGTGTGGCAGAGCAGCACAGTTAGAATTTCAAATACATTCTGCTTTATTGGTTATCATAATGTGTATCCATAATCATAAACACACCTGAAGGATGAATGACGAGGAAGTGTTCGCTCAATGATTTCTGTTAATCCTGAGGAGTGATTTACCACTGTGTATTTCTATATAATAGTTGCTGTTAGTAGAGAGACAAACAGAATGGAAACCATTGGCAGCATACCTCTAGCTATGCTGTTGCCTTATAGTGCACCAATTCCCCTGTGGTGGCGTCTTGGATGCTTCTGTTCAAGAGCCAAGGATAACATTTGTGCACAATTTTAACAGCTGTCTGTACTTCCAGTTGAGGTCCCTCATTACTAGCATATTTCAGCTGAGATTTCTCTATGATACTTCTTTCAGGCAGAGAAAATCTGATGTGTAGGCAATGTTGTGCATATCTTAAAAGGAAAGACAAGAAGGGGAAAATATTTTAAAGTCCAAAAAAAGTTGCTATGTATCAAAGGTAGAAAGAAATTATTTTTATTGCAACAAGCTGTGCGTTGAGCAGTACAGGCAAAGCTTTAATACTGTATTGTATCTGTGAGCACACACTGGATTGGGGCATCTAATCAGCATGCTGCTCTTAGCAACTTGTATTCATATTTGATTCTGCATTTCTCTCTAATGCATGAAAAATAGTCTTAGGCACCTTTTGATCGCAAACTACAAAAGAGCAGAAGGATTGGATGAACAATTATACTGTTAATCCTACCTGCTGTCACACAAGAAATACATGTGAAAAATGTACAGATACACCAGTTAATATTAGCATCTGATACCAGAGCAAAATTGCAATTGCACTGGAAATGGCACAGCAGGCATTTGCAGTGGGACAATACAGCCCATGCTTCCCAGAGTTGGATGACTCTGTAGGTCAGTGTCTGGGTGACAGAATAATAGTTTAATTTCTTGCTCTTCTTCAGTGTGTTTGGAGACCCATGAGAACGATATAATAGGGTCAGTCAGCCCAAATGAAGAGACAGCATCTTGGTGCTGTGCACCACCACTAAGGGGCCGTTTTCTGGCATGTTCTTTTCCATTACAAATTTACATCATGATGACATATCTGAAAGCAAGTGTTTATAGAAAATGTGATCTAGTCAGAATTGTTGTGGATAAGTCATCAAAGATGTCTTTTTCCTTACATATTACTTCAGCTTCTACTTAATCTGATGAGTCCAAGAACTCAAGTCCTCTTTTGAAACCATAGCACTCTTGGTGTTTTTATAATCCTCGTGAGTTAGGTTTAGTACCTTCAGTTTCTATCATCTTATTTTACAGTGGAGGAGGATGCAAGTCCTTTTGCATATTTCAGTGGTGAGAGCTAAATTAAGCAGCATGTGAGTATTATGGTGTGTCCCAGTTATGTAAACTGAGGGCCTGTCCATTGTGTCTTTACCTTCTGAGCCTATCACTGAGGAAGGCCTTCAGAAGAAGGCCGATGTGCATCTGGGTTTCACCCTGACAGGGAACCAGGACATGACAGGCATTCATGCCTGGCCTCAAGAGCCCAGACATGCTCCTGGGACCTCCACTTTGGACTTAGCCTCTAAGCCTGATATTTAGATACCTCCTAGATGAGCAGTGCAGACACAGAGCTAGTCATGGTTGGTTGAAGTTCACTGTGTCTTTTTTGCGCTATGTATATACTGTAAAGAGCTAAAGACAATATAAAGCCTGAAAAACTCTTGTCACCTAAGTCCATGAGAAATAGCACTTTCTCTCGGGCATTTTCAGCATTTGTCCCTGACTTGCCATGGGTATACAAAAATGAGAATAATAATTAGGCCTATTTAATGCTAGTTTATTTTCTATTGCCAAACTGATCTGATGGTTGATTCCAGCGTTTTGAGCTCAGTCTCAGAATATCCCTCAGAATTTGTAATAGGAATCGTAGACCTTCCTTATAGATACATGAGAAAATTGATAATACACAGTCCTGAAATATGTTAGTATGTTTACTACTATACATAACTTTTAAGTATCACAGATTTTTTTTTTTTTTCCCCAATACTTTCAACTCAGTTTTTCATATCTCTTCCATACTCTGGCTTGAAAATAAAGAGGGGAAAGTCACAGAATGTTAGAAAGCACCCACTTCATTTGCCTTCAAGCATGGGAGGCTTCAGGAGGAGGAAATGAAGAAGCTGTCACCCCAGGAGAAGTGAGTCAAGTGATAGTTGCACTGTAAAAAACATTAAGGAAAGTCCCTGCTTATTAGTCAATCCCAGTCCTTTCACATGACAAATCAGTTAAAGGATTTCTAGGTAGGTTAACTTTCTCTGGTATTTTAGAAAATGGAAGAAAACAGAAGGTAAGGCATATGTTGTGTTAAGAGGAATTTTGAGATTGAAGGTGTGATGCCACTTAGACACTGACAGCTGCAGCGGTCATAACTTAAAATGTCTTCGCAAATACTAAAATCATAGAATCAAAATTCTGGTATGGTATGGAACAGCACTGCTCAAAAAGCATACAATATTTTGAAAGACTGCTTAGCTGTTTTACAAACTTTTTCTCATCTGTAACTGCTGCAAATTATAAAGCTATATTTCTACTTTCTATGTTGAGTTAACATACTTACCGTACATATAGTTTTTAACACTCCACAGTGTTGTCCTGATACTACCAGGAACCAAGAACTAAGACATTTAAATTCACAAAGGAGTCCACCTGATCTAATAGGGTTGACCATTAACATTCAACTCAGTCTTGGTACTTTTTTTTTTTTTTTTTTTTTTTTTTTTTTCTTCTTACTACAGTCCACTATCGATTTAATCTCTGAAAGCAGACCAACCCATGTTCTGAATTCTTCGCTTCAGTAGCCCTTACAATTTATCTATGTTTAACCCTTCCAATAAATTGTGCTGCTTAAATTCCTTTTTACATATCAAATTGATAGAATAACTGTTTTCCACTCAGTTTGCTAATTAAATGAAATCCTTTGTTTAGCCTTTGCAGTTTTGTTGGGCACTAGGCTGATGGATTTACTGGGGTATGTTTTGATCTTCACTACATTCATAAAATTTTCCTGAATTTGCTGTCTACTGTATGCATCTGCTCCACTGATATTTCTGTCCTGATTCTCCATACTGTTCTTCAACAGTTTTCTGGATGATCTTTTCAATTAGAGCATCGTCTTGAGATTTTATTTTCCCAAGAAGAATTATGTAACGTTTATACTGAGTCATATTCGCCATCTGCTGATCCAACCACATAAACAATAAAAATTTTTAAAAAACTGAGTTTTCCTTAGTATCTGCTTCTAATCTAATTTTTCACAAATACACAGGTTTATGCACATACCCCTGCTTTAACATTAGCTCTTCACAGAATACTGGCACCTCTTCAGAGGCTCTCAGTAAACTTGTGAAATCTATTCATGCAGAGGGTACATGTGAGAAGGTATTTACCAGGCAATGCATGTGACCACATGCAAATTCAAATGCAAGGCAGAAATAAAGGGAAATTATGGCTACCTTAACAGAGGACATCAAGAAATTTCAGAATGCAGGGGTATTCTTAGTTTATGGCTAATGTCTCTGGAACTAGTTAATGCTCAAGTGGCTGCTAAGAAGATACATAACTTTTTACTCCAGCTTTAAATTACTGTTTTCCATTGTGACTGCTGTGACTAAGGACTTAAAGTGTAAATACTAATTCATGTGATTATACATTTATTTATTTAAACTCTAATGAAACACTTGTGATCACAGAATCAGACCTTAAAATTGCTATTTATATCAGACTCCTTCAATCAGAAAGGCTGTAGTTATGGAGTCTCTCCACCTAATGATTTTATGCCAGTGCTCAATTCCATGTCCTGTTGGCAACATTGGAGAAGACATCATTTCACATCCTGAAAATGCCAAACTACGCAAATTACATTTTCTAGCTAAAAAATAGATACTGTTTAGTTGCTGTGGACAACAATATTGGAAAAACAGGTCTCCATGATGATAAAATTTTCTTCCTTTGTAAGAGAAAATCTGACCCCAGAAAGAAACGTCAATATTGATAAGAGATTAAAATCGTTTAGTTAGCTAATAAAAATATGGAAACACCTAAAAAACTACTACTGACAGGGACCAAACCAAATTATTTGTGACATCAGCAAGAATCTTTCCATTGATTTGAATGTACCATAGGTCTGGAGTAATTAGCACTCTCTCTGAACACGTAACATTAAAATTCTGCCTACCACATTATTATTGTGCCATTGCTGTGCTTTACATCTTGTGAGCACAGTTCATAGGAGAGCGCTACAGATCTCAGCTCAGGAACAGTAAGGGGTCTTCACTTGCCTGTTGTACCTGTGGTTCTACCTACACAAGTCGCTAAACTAAAGCAGGGACATGGGTCTGTAATTTGGCTTTTCATGTACCCACAGTATCAAGTGGTGCGTTGGACAACGACGTGCCTGTAAGTTGACCAGCACTGAGTATTATCAGCATAGCTTCTAAGAACCTGAGTCGTAAGGAATGATTAATTTTGGTGCCCCGAAGAGTCATACAATTCAAAAGGTTTGAAGCCCGTTAACAGAACCGGAGATGACTGGATCTGGCACCACATCTATTCAGTCATACCATGAAAAAGCCACGATCCTGGCGTTTGACGGGCGTGAGCCCTCCCGCCAGGCTGATTCGCCGAGCCAGCAACTCAGTTTTGCTCGTGATCTCCGCGGGGCCCGGATTTTCCTTTTTGCCTACACCGGTTTATTCAACGAAGCAGGCTCGTAGGCGTGCCGGAGCGTCCCGCCATGTCCCCGGATGGCATTAAGTCCCCGCCCGGGGATCTCCTCACATCCACGCGCATAATGCCACGGTTCCCGCAGCCCCGCTCCTGCTGCTATTTCGCCTCGGCACCCGGCTCCGGCCC